>NC_141036.1:54455000-54782500 GCF_052040795.2 Danio rerio
GAAATTTGTCTTGGACTCAAGCTGCAAAAACAGTATCCAGATAATATTCACATGCAACAAAAGACAACAACTACAGTAACAATAAAGGGTTAGTTCACGCAAAACTGAATATTCTGTCATCCTGTACTTGCATTCAAACCCATTTATGAGTTTCTTTCTTCTGTTAAACACAAAAGAAGATATTTTGATAAATGTTGGAAACCTGTAACCACTGACTTCCATAGTATTTGTTTTATTCTATTATATAAGTCAATGCTTATAGGTTTTAAGCTTTCTTCAGAATATCTTTGTGTTTAACAGAAGGTTAAAACCATTTGAGGATGAGTGTGTAATTTATATATTGTATATATGTGAGTACATTTTCATTTTTGGGTGAAGTATCCCTTTAATGACACCAAAAACAGTGACCTTCAAAAGTACTGTCAAGGTCAGGAGGGCCGGTGTCCTTCTGTGTTTAGCTCCAACTTGCCTCAACGCACCTGGCAGAAAGTTGCTAGTTCATCTAATAAGAGCTTAATTAGCTGGTTTAGGTGTGTTTAATTAGGGTTAGAGTTTTCAGGACATCGGCCCTCCAGGACCGAGTTTGGACAACCCTGATTAAGGTAGTTGGAAATTAAATTCCAATACATACAGGTATAAATGACTTCTTTAATACTTCTTGTAGCAGTTACGCCATATTCACACAGGGTGTCAGCTTCAAGGCTTTCTATTCACTTTGAATGGGTGACATCAGGCGTTGCCGAATTACATTGTGGATCCATCAGCGCCGCTTCAGAGACGTTGCTTTCAGCAAAAGTTGGGACTTGCTCAACTTTTTAAGCGTCGACTGAAGCTCTGACTCTGCTATGACGATCGCGCCGCCCTCTGTCAAGCGTTGACACTGAAGCCCCGTGTGAATGGGGCGTTACTTCTGCATAACGGAACTCTATATCGATTCCCTGATGACAGCAATTCATATATTGGAAATAAAATAGATTTGAATCATTTGCTATTAATTGTGCATTCCTAATAGAATAATTCCTATTCTAGTAATACTGCTGTAGAGCAATGACTCATACTAATTATTAGATTTATTTAAATAGATTCATGAATCATATAATAAATTATATATATAAATTAACCACCAACAATATGTGACGGTCATATCCGTCCATCCGTTCGTTCGTTCGTTCATTCATTCGTTCATTCATTCATTCATTCATTCATTCATTTATCCATCTAATCATCTATATATTTGTCCATCCATGCACCTTCAGTTTGTCCATTCATCCATCCATCCATCCATCCATCCATTCATCCATCCATTTGTGTCCGTCCATCCATCCATCCATCCATCCATCCATCCATCTATCTATCTTGTCCATCCATCCATCCATCCATCTATTTGTCCATCTATCCATTCATCTATCTTTTTGTCCATCCATCCATCCATCCATCCATCCATCCATCCATCCATCCATCCATCTATTTGTCCATTCATCTATATATTTGTCCATCTATTGTTGTCCATCCATTCATATATCCTCCTATCTTTTTACCCATCCAGCTATCTATCTTTTTGTTCATTCATCCATATATCTATCTATCCATCTATCTTTTTGTCCATCCATCCATCCATCCATCCATCCATCCATCCATCCATCCATCCATCCATCCATCTATTCATCCACCAACCTATTTTACCCATCTATCTATCTTTTTGTTCATTCATCCATCTATCTATCCATCCATCTTTTTTGTCCATCCATTCATCCATCCACCTATCTTTTTAATCATCCATCTATCTATCTTTTTGTTTATTCTATCTGTCTGTCTATTTATTCATCCATCTTTTTGTCCATCCATCCATCCATCCATCCATCCATCCATCCGTTTATCCATCCACTTATCTATTTACCCTTCCATCCATCTATCTTTTTGTTAATTTATCCACATATATTTATCCGTCCATCCATTTGTCCATCTCTCTATCTATCTTTTTGTCTAAATATTCATCTATCTATTTGTCCATCCATCCATCCATCCATCCATCCATCCATCCATCCATCCATCCATCCATCCATCCATCCATCTATCCATTTACCCAACTGTCCGTCCGTCCATCTGTCTATCTATTTATCTATCTATTATTTTATCCATCCATCCATCCATTCCAGCAAACACAGAACCGTCCACTAACATTCCTATATGGTTCCTGTTTGGTTCCCATTTAATTATATTTAGGGAACCACATAAAAATTTAGATGTCTCTGTAGATTCCCCCTTTTTTGGCAACCAAGACCAAACCTTCCCAAAACATTCCAAGGAGGTTTATTTGTAACAACTTAAAGAGAACCTAAAAGAGAATAATCCCGCAACATTCTCCTAACCAGGAGGGAACACTCTATTCATGTACAGAAAACTTTGCCAGTGAACCAATAGGAAACATTGTGGGACCATCAGTTTTACAGAACATTTTCTATTGATGGGCGACACAGTGGCTCAGTGCACTGACCCCTTACAGCAGGAAGGTCACTGGTTCAAGTCCCAGCTGGGCCAGTTTGCATTTCTGTGTGGAGTTTGCATGTACTCCCTGTGTTGGCGTGGGTTTCCTCCGGGTGCTCCGGTTTTCCCCACAATCAAAGACATGCGCTATAGGTGAATTGGATGAACTAAACTGGCCGTAGTGTATAAGTGTGTGTGGATGTGAGGCTGTGTGGCCGTTTCCCAGTAATGGGTTGCAGCTAGAAGGGCATCCGCTGTGTAAAACATATGCTGAAATAGTTGGCTGTTCATTCCGCTGTGGCGACCCCGGATAAATAAGGAACTAAGGAAAATGAATGAATGATTGAATGAATGGTGCATAGGTCTGTTTTATAAGCAGTTTTTATTGTGTTGTGGCATGAAGGGCATCCACCACATAAAACATATGCCAGAATAATTGGCAGTTCATTCCACTGTGGTGACCTCTGATAGATCAGAGACTAAGCAGAAGGATAATGAGTGTTTTGCTGTACTTTACCTTATGGTCCTGTAAGTCCACTGCAGCACCGTAGCGGATGAGAGTCCGTGTCAATGGGAGGTGATTTACTGAGCATGCCCAGTGGAGGGCAGATCTCCCTAGATGAACAGAACAACAGAGACAGAAAGAGAAGAGAAGCGAGAAGCAATTGATCAGTGAAAGCGTGATCAGGAAATGCCGCGTTGTGGTGCGTAGAGAGGGTCACAAAATAGTGGACGAAGCCCAAAAACAAATGACGTGAGAGCATCCAGGAATGTATTATGGAAAGGGAAAACAGGAAGTCAGCGATCGAGAGGGAGAAACAAAGGCATGGGAGGTTAATAGATTATTTCCACATTGACGGGCCGCTACAGCACATTAACTCTGCTCTGAATGGGACGTGTTTATCAGGGGTGCTTGACAGGGAAGCAGAAGCACAGGGAAGCAGCAGTGGGGAGTTGAGGACAGGACAGGACAGGGAAAGACAAAACCAGAAAGAGCAAAACACATTACTCCCCAACTGCAAAGAAAACTCAAACTATTCATGTCATGTGTTTCTGAAGACCACGCTGACCTCCACATGCCACAGAAGGGTCATTCCTACAGTATGGTAGATCTGGGTCTCCTTCCCTTACTTTTTTAATGATTCACTGGGTAATCTATCTAAATATGAAACACATGTAGTTAACATTAGTTACTTAACATTGATGTGAAATGTTCCTGTTTTCTGTAACTTATAATTAGTACCTAAAACTATGTAATTTATTTATTTTTTATTTTTTTCAATTTCACCAATCATGTTTTCTTAAATTTTAAATAAAGGTTGTTTTTATTTTTAAATTAACATTTTTAACTATTAGTGTAACATTGTAAGTATAAAAATAAAAGTGCAATACAGCTATATTTTTTATAAAATGTATTTTAAAATTAGAGATATTGTTTTTATACATATAATTATAGTTATGTTATTATTGATGTCATTTTCATTCTTTAAATTTATGCTTACTTTCAAATAATGGTCTCCTCCAATTTGCTATACTTATGTCTTATGTTAAAATATTAGCCCCTTTGAGCTATATATTTTTGGATAGTCTACAGAACAAATCATGATTATACAATAACTTGCCTAATTACCCTAACCTGCCTAGTTAACCTAATTAATCTAGTTAAGCCTTTAAATGTCACTTTAAGCTGTATAAAAGTGTCTTGAAAAATATCTAGTCAAATATTTTTTACTGTCATCATGGCAAAGATTAAATAAATCAGTTATTAGAGATGAGTTATTAAAACTATTATGTTTAGAAACATGTTGAAAAAATCTGCTCTCTGTTAAACAGAAAACGGGGGAAAAAATAAACAGGGGAGTAAATAATTCAAGGGGGCTAATATTTCTGACTTCAACTGTAAATATATATACAGTGCTCAGGATAATTAGATACATCCCATTATGATAATGAATATTTTTATCCATTTCTCAGTGAATATAGGCAATGAATAGCAAAATATTGCCAAAATAATTAAAACCTACAAAATTGCAACAAAATTTTTCCTTTTTTTTTTTGCTTCTTTTGTTTTTTTTTTCTCTCTTTTTAAATTTGTATTTAATATGTTTCTCTAACATATAAATTTGCCTGCACTAGTTTTTGCACCGTTATCATAAGTTATTTTGTTAGATAAGGTCCAGATTTGGCTTTAGTACTGACTAATCTAATGTATATGCACAAAAATAATATTGTATAGCTTCCTGTTAAAAATGTGAATTTAAAAGAGAGATTTGTGAGAGATGTACTTACATATGCTGAGCACTGTATGTATGTGTGTGTGTGTGTGTGTGTGTGTGTGTATATTATATATATATATATATATATATATATATATATATATATATATACACACACACAAATATATATATATATATATATTTGTATAATGCGACGCATTGGCGCAGTGGGTAGCACATTCGCCTCACAGCAAGAAGGTAGCTGGTTCGAGCCTCGGCTTAGTTGGTGTTTCTGTGTGGAGCATGTTCTCGTGGGTTTCCTCCGGGTGCTCCGGTTTCCCCCACAGTCCAAAGACATGCGGTACAGGTGAATTGGGTAGGCTAAATTGTCCGTAGTGTATGAGTGTGTGTGTGAATGTGTGTGTGGATGTTTCCCAGAGATGGGTTGCGGCTGGAAGGGCATCCTCTGCGTAAAAACTTGCTGGATAAGTTGGCGGTTCATTCCGCTGTGGCGACCCCGGATTAATAAAGGGACTAAGCCGACAAGAAAATGAATGAATTAATATTTGTATATATACAGCTAAAGTCAGAATTATTCGCCCCTTTGATTTTTTTTTCTTCTTTAAATATTTCCCAAATGATGTTTAACAGAGCAAGGAAATTTTCACAGTATGTCTGATAATGTTTTTCTTTTCTATCTTCTGGAGAAAGTCTTATTTGTTTTATTTTAGCTAGAATAAAAGCAGTTTTTTTTTATTTTTTAGAATTATCTATGCAGAATTATCCCCATTATTTTTTTCCCCAATTTGTGTTTAACAGAGAGCAATTTTTTTTAACACATTTCTAAACATAATAGTTTTAAAAACTCATCTCTAATAACTGATTTATTTTATCTTTGCCATGATGACAGTAAATAATATTTTACAAGACATTTTTAAAGATACTAGTATTCAGCTTAAAGTGACATTTAAATGCTTAACTAGGGTAACTAGGCAGGTTAGGGTAATTAGGCAAGTTATTGTATTATGATGGTTTAATGGTAGACTATCGAAAACAAATATTGCTTAAGGGGGCTAAAAATTTAGAGCTTAAAATGGTGTTAAAAAAATTTAAAACAAAAAAACCAACAAGACTTTCTCCAGAAGAAAAAATATTATCAGACATACAGTGAAAATTGCCTTGCTCTTTAAACATCATTTGAGAAATACTTTTAAAAAATAATTAAAGGAGGGCTAATAATTCTGACTTCAACTGTATATATATTTATTTATATATACACAGGATATACTGTATATATAGAAAGATAGATAATAATACGATGAATAAAGGGCAACATTGAGGGCATCATTCAAGTCAGAATATGCCATGGGTTATGAATCATTTCAGCCTTCCCTGTAAATATTATAGTAAAGGAAATTATGTAAATACAATTTATAGGACACTAAAAAATAATGTCAATTGGCAGTAATGTTATTTTAAGGCCTGGTTAAAGACTTGACCTTTGACCTGTGTGTGTTTTTCGGACAGAGACACATTTTCTCCATATGAAAAGGATTTAAAGCCCCGTCCATCCAGAAACCCACCAAGCTGCAGGAATGAGCTGGTCAGACTGGGGTGAATGGTGCTCTTACCAGTGTGATCGGTGTTATTAACCGGTACTCCCGCTCTCAGGAGCTCCAGCACCACTCGGTCCAGGCCACTTCTGACTGCCCGGATCAGAACCACAGACCCGTCCGGCCCACACCACTGCACCGGGGCAGCCTGACAGAGAGACCACGGTCAGTTCACTCATACACACAGATATCCTCAAATCCTTTTCCAGATGCTGCAAACGATTTGGTTATACTCAAGCTAACAACACACTCACAGTTCTTGGTGGTCTTTGAGGCGCAGGAACAGCGTTTCGTTCCCATCCTCTAGGGGGAGCTGAAATCACAAAATTAGGTTACACTTTAATCGTGTCCCAGATATGACAACAACATACTATAGTGATTTGTTGTAAAATACAATGTACTATAGACTAGTAAAGTGTATTAAGCTGAATATATTATAGGGTTTACAACACTTTTAAAATGATTGCTACAGTATGTTGTTGTGGGTACTATATAGTGAACAGGTTAATTGTATTAAATACTGTAGTATGCTTTAGTTGTACTACAGTAAACTGTGCAGGCTCATAGCCAGGGGGTGTGTGGGGGGGGTGGGGGGGTTGATAAAAAGGTCCAGAATTTGTTCCTTTATATGAGCTTATTTGTGTTATTTCGACAGCTTTGCCATCATAAATTGTGAAAATAGCCCATTAAAAAAGGCTTCCATTGAATGCAAACAATTATAAAAATAATAAATATAAAATTTTATAAATATAAAATAAAATAAATAAAATAAAAATATAAAATTTTATAATAAATTTTAATAATAATTAGGCTTTTTGTGTTATCCCAATGTACTTTTTTGCTGAAGAGACTTAAAAGAAATTGTAAGCTCTACAGTATTAATATTATGTTTTAATTTTTTTATTATTCAAATGGCCAAATTCGACTGAGGAAAGTTGAATGTGCTGGCCAGTTAATAAATGACAATAGGCTACAAGTTTTTTTTTTTCCATTTATAACTTTAACTCCTTTTTTTCTAATGATATATGATGTAATACATTTGTATTTAAAAATAAGGTTATTCTATATATTAAGGAAATGTTTTTGGTACCTCAGAAAGTGTGGTTGATGACCATCTGACAAGCTAATCCAGCTAAAAAATAGTGCTTAAAGTATCACTAAAATGCAGCATTTAAACCTCATAATTCAATAGAAAATGAGGCGAATAACTGCAAAATGGTCCACTTTTTGAGAAAAAAAAGAACCACCCTTTTCACCAGGCTGGCTACGGGCCTGCTGTGGTGTATTGTAGTGTAATGTATAATGTAGTTGTGAAACTATAGTATTGGTTAATTACTTTTTATATTACTATAGTTTACCATAGGAACTACCATAGCTGATTAATTCAAGTTCTTTACTATAGTATGGTTAAAAAAATACCACAGTATTTACTATAAATTGCTGTCATTTGTTTTCATGGTCTTCATGTCTGTCTTAAGTTTGCTGGTTCTCTTTTTTTCATAGCGTATTGGAAAATGGCATCCAAATTAATAAAAAAATTACAGACAACCCAAAGTAGCAAAAATGACATAGTTTGTTTAAATTAATGACTAAATTTAAACTGAATAAACTCTAAATAAATCAGTTATTCATTTTCCTTTGGCTTAGTCCTTTTATTTATCAGGGGTTGCCACAGTGGAATGAACCAACAACTTATCCAGCGTATGTTTTACGCAGTGAATGCCCTCCCAGCCGCAACGCAGTACTGGGAAACACTCATACACACATACACTATGGCCAATTGAGTTTATTCAATTCACCTATAGCACATGTTTGGACTGTGGCGAAAACCGGAGCACCCGGAGGAAACCAACACCAACACGGGGAGAACACGCAAACTCCACATAGAAATGCCACCTGATCCAGCTGGGACTCAAACCAGCAACTTCCTTGCTGTGAGGTGACAGTGCTAACTGAGTCTCTGTGTTGCCCCTAGATAAAACAATAAATAAAATAAACATATATATATATATAAAATAAAATATAAAGGATATGAAATAAGTTTAGGTTGAAGTTATTATAATAAAAAGTAAAAGATAAATATTTAAATAAACTAATAAATATGTCAAAATCAGAAAATTTCACCAAAACTCAAATAATCTAAAACAAAAAAGAAAAATAAAGGCAAGTTCAATATTCATTCATTTATTTTCTTGTCGGCTTAGTCCCTTTAGTAATCCGGGGTCGCCACAGCGGAATGGACCGTCAACTTATCCAGCACATTTATATGCAGTGGATGCCCTTCCAGCCGTAACCCATTTCTGGGAAACATCCACACACACATTCACACACACACTCATACACTACAGACAATTTTAGCTTACCCAATTCACCTGTACCGCATGTCTTTGGACTGTGGGGGAAACCGGAGCACTAGGAGGAAACCCACGCAGGGAGAACATGCAAACTCCACACAGAAACGCCAACTGAGCCGAGGTTCGAGCCAGCGACCCAGCGACCTTCTTGCTGTGAGGCAACAGCACTATCTACTGCGCCACTGCGTCGCCCATGCAAATAATACGATAAATAAAACGATAATAGAAGAAAAAATAAAAAATAAAATACAAAGGACACTGTTCACAATTTGAGTAAAAACGTATATATAGTTAAAGAAAAAAAATATTATGCCTTCTGTGAATTTTTATTCTTTTAAAAATATTTCCCAAGTGCTGTTTAACAGAGAACATTATTCAAGATAATAATTTTAATAGTTAATTTCTAATGACTAATTTCTTTTGTCTTTACCATGATGACAGTAATAATAATAATTGGGCGTCATGGTGGCGCAGTGGGTAACATGATCGCCTCACAGCAAGAGGGTCGCTGGTTTGAGGAAAATATAAAAAAAAACATAGTAGGGCTAATAATTTGGCCTTCAACTATATATATATATATATATATATATATATATATATATATATATATATATATATATATATATATATATATATATATATATATACACATAGATTCTTCTGGAGGTGTGCAGTATGGGATGCAGTCAGTCTCACCCAGCATGCGGGGCTGTTGGTGACTGTAGTGCTTTTGTTCTGGTGATCTGTGGTCGCAGATGCTCTTATTGATGTCTTCCATGGAGCTCTGGGTCACATCAGTGTCGCTTCCGATGTCCAGTTCCTTCCTCAGGGGTCTAAAATCAGCACATAACACTCAAACAGTTCCTCAGTTTCCTCACTCACAATCTCAACTCTTCAAAGACTCACCGCATGCGGATTGCGTCCTCACCAAGCGGCTCCTTACGCCTCTTTCCCGACTCCTTCCCTTTCTTGTTCTTCTTCATCCCGTTTCTGTCTTTCTCTCGGCCTGACCTGCTTCTCTTCTCCTCCGAGTGTCGAGTCCAGGCTTTGCTGGCGTTATTGCTGTCAGTGAGTGTGGATCTGTGCCGCAGTCGGTCTGCTCCATCCCTCCGCGCTCGTCTCCTCTTAAAC
Organism: Danio rerio; assembly: GCF_052040795.2. Taxonomy (NCBI): domain Eukaryota; kingdom Metazoa; phylum Chordata; class Actinopteri; order Cypriniformes; family Danionidae; genus Danio; species Danio rerio. Next base: position 54,464,799 of record NC_141036.1, read on the forward strand.
CACAGTAAAAGCACGGTAATGATGACGGCCAGAGCCACGCAGAGACCCGTCGCCACTCCGACCACAGGCCACATCCACACCGGAGAGTCACGAGCTGAGAGGATGGACATCAATGCTAGAAAATCACCATTGCAAGATCTTCTCTGAAAAATATATTGTTGGCCTTATTCTTGATATACAATCGGGCGCAGCCAATGGAATCTTTGGCTGGAAACTTTCACACTCACTTCCATTGATTTTTAGATGGTAAAAATGACTCATTAAGCTGCTTGATGTTGCAATCTGATCTTTTCTCATGTTATTATTCTACTTTATCTGTATAGTCATGAATACATTTGTTTGTAGAGCAAGCAGGTTGACCATCATTTTATTCCTAGTCAATTCTCTCATAGGCAACTGAATCGGAAGTTTTAAAACATTCATTAATTCATTCATTTTCTGACACTTTTCTGGGGCCGGGTTGTGGGGGCACAGTCTTAGGAGAGAACCCCAGACTTCCCTCTCCCCAGACACTTCCTCTAGCTCCTCCAGGGGATCCTGAGGCGTTCCCAGGCCAGCTGAGAGACACAGTCCCTCCAGCATGCCCTGGGTCTTCCCCGAGGCCTCCTCCCGGTGGGACATGCCTGGAACACCTCCCTAGATAGGCGCCCAGGAGGCATCTGAAACAGATGCCTGAGCCACCTCAGCTGACTTCTCTCAATGTGGAGGAGCAGCAGCTCTATTCCCAACTCCTCCCTGCGAAGGAAATTCATTTCGGCCGCTTGTATCCGAGATCTTGTCCTTTCGGTCTTGACCCAAAGCTCATGACTATAGGTGAGAGTAGGAACGTAGTTTGACAGGTAATTCGAGAGCTTTGCCTTTCGGCTCAGCTCCTTCTTCGCCACAACGGACCAGGACATCAACCGCATTACTGCTGCCGCTGCACCAATCCACCTGTCAATCTCACGTTCCATCCTACCCTCACTCGTGAACAAAACCCCGATATACTTGAACTCCTCCACCTGGGGTAAGGACTTTCCTCCAACCTGGAGATGGCAAGCCACCTTTTTCGGTGAAGCACCATGGCCTCGCACTTGGAGGTGCTGATTCTCATCCCAGCCGCTCGGCAGCAAACCGCCCCAGTGCATGCTAGAGGTCCATGTTTGATGAAGCCAACAGAACAGAATCATCTGCGAATAACAGAGATGAAATCCTCTGGTCGGGGACCACAGGAGTTTTAAAACAATTGCAAAAACTAAAAGCACGTCCGCATTGCAAAACCATCCATATTTTGTGATTCTCGAGTGTTTTCCATTTAATTACAGTTGTGAATTGCATTATAGGATGTTGATCTCTGCTCTGTCGACTTTTAATGTTGAAATTTCAACTCTACAGTTCAACAAATTGACATTTTGGTCGATTGATAAATTCTAATGTATTGAGAAGTCTGTAAAATAACAGAAAATGTACTGCCAGTTTATTGCAAGGTTTTTGTAGCATAACAAAACCATCCCAGACAATATATCACTTCAAACTAGTTAGTCCCCAACACCGCAGCTGTAGACCGGTACCAGTCCATAGATTAATTGGTTCTGGGCCGCACAAGAAATCCTTAATTATTTCTTTTGTATTTATAATCTTAGTCTGAACAATCTTTTATTTTGAAGAATGACCAAATTCTCTCACTTACATCTTGGTCATTTGAGCGCTAAAATTTAACCCTGAAGCAGCAAAATGAGAAACAGACGTCTTTGGAAAAGTTTCTTTGTGAAGTGGTAAAGACCCAGTGAAGCATCCATGAACTGCCAAAGTATGGATCCCCAAACCAACAAATCAGGTGAATCCAGCATGTGCAAGAAAAAAAAAAATAGTGCGGCTTGCGTGTGCTTATTGGGAGCGATGCACTCGTGCCTTCCAGGCGCACACAGTTGAAAACATCTTAAAGGGCAGTAAAATCCCCCTCTTTCGGTTCAAGTCTACCTCAGAATGTTTTCAAAAAATGCATCATAATGGGCGTGGAGCTCTGCGAGCTGAGGTCGGAGTGGGAGTGGCCGAGAGAGATCTGAATGCAGACCTGGTGCAGATGCAATCTGAGTTGCATCCAGTGCTTTTTAATATGCTCATCTAACCCCACCCCTAACCCTACCTGTCACCTTGACGTCCCTCACTCCATTGAGCGCATTGTGTCTGACATTGCATCTTTGAGTGATGCAATCTCCGCTTGCATCATAAAGGCTGCTTTCAGATACTATTGGAGTGGCCAGCAGAGGAGGAGAGCAGGAGGGGAGCGAACAACTGTTGTCAGTTGGCTCACAAAATGAGACACAAACCGCGAGGAGACCCATGATTTTATAGTTTACAAAGTTAAAATGAAAATAAATAAACAATAATTTAATTTCCTGCTACATTTGTTGTTCGTTATTTTATATACACATAAAAACAATTTATATCATTATAAAGATAATCATGTTTATATAAACACTATAAATGATGCCTGGGTCTGAATGCAGACACTCTGAATGCAGCAGGTCTCTTGCCCTGTCTATTTTAATCATTAGCCCTGCTGGTAATCTGAAGGATTTTAAACATAGGCGAACACAGCAACATGGATATAGGCAATGTGTCTAAATGTGATTGAACTCAACTGATAAAAGACAAAGTCCGCCATTCTCAGATTCTCATACAGCTCTCCCGACAAAAATGCTTGCCGCAAACCGCGTCGCTGTATCTGCCCTGACAGCATTGCAGGGAAAAATATGCAGCAAACCCCGCGGATCATGGAAACAAACAAACACATAAGACACTTCATGAACGGCTAAATGCTGCGTGCCGTATGCAGAGTCTGTGGACGCGGTCTCACCCAGTCATCAACAGAGGGTCTGACAGCTTGGCAGGTCTGCCTTGCCTTCCAAAAGCACATGCAGTCATGAATAATTAAGAAATAGGGCCTTCTCATAAGAAAAGAAAACTCCGCTATGAATAATAATGAGAAACCAACGCGTCATTTATCCACTTGCAGTTTTGCGCTACGTCACCGATTTTGATCCCACCCCAAAAATCATTTTAAGCCTGGAAGATGACATTAGCTGACAAAAGTTTAAAATTATCCAGTTTTACCCACAATTAAATCTGACAGCTGCTAAGATTGTCTTAACTGATGCTCAACACACACACAAATCTGTTAACATCTCAAAAGAAAAGTATTGGAGGGTTTCTTGAACCTTTAAGTTTTCAGAATGCCGCAAGTGCACCGTGAGTCACATGACAAGAACTGACCGATCAGCTGCATACTTTGTATGGAATATACACATTTCGGTAGGCTAATTATATCAGACAAACACAGAACATCTACACACTGCAGTGCTTTTCCATTTTCTCCATTAATAAAACGTGTATCAGAGTTGCAGCAGTGTTTTGTAAGCTCATTGCTTTTGTTTGCTTTTTTACTGTTTTGTCATCCTCTGAGAAAACGGTTGATGGTTGCCTATAATCTACAGTACCTACCCCTACACCCACCTCCCCTTCTCAGCGCTACCCCCTCCTACCCCCACCCCCCCAATCGATCCACGGTCAAATTGTCAAGTGTTGACCGGTCCACAGTGATAAAAAGGTGGGAGGCCACTGCTTTAAACCATTCAAAATGTTCATCTAAGTCACTTTCTGAAGGGAAAAAGTTGTTGGAAGAAAGAAAATCTCAGAATGCAATTTAAAAGCATAGAAATATAGGGGAAAAAAACAATAACATTGATCACAAAATATGTAAAACTGCTAATTTACGAATATGTTTTAAAGTGTAATTATCCTTGACATTTAATATTACAATATAAAACTTACGACAGTAAATTTATTAGATTTTACTGCAGCGAAAAGTCTTTTTTTTCAGTGTGCATATAGATTGTTTATCCAAATCCGAGCTTTACTATCTTCATCCCCACATCTCTAGTAGGGGCTGTTAGGTGAATCGAGAGCTAATAAATACTACTAATTCAGTATGTGTGAATATTAGGCTTGTGTTTTGTACAATATGGTGTTTAAATTGTTGGGCACGATGAATATTTGAATCCTCAAGTTTTGTACGAGAATTGTGTCCTCAATCAGGTGGAGAGGATTCTGATTGATGCAGCTATTTTTTTTTGTTTTCAGATTATGAACTGCTCTTCTTATTGTTATTATTATTATTGTACAGTATTTTCTGCATTTTTTATTTCATGTCTGCAACAATATGGTGACGCCCAAAACAAGGACAATAAAGTTTACTACTACTACTACTACTTAAACCCACCGTTGCGTTCTTCTTTTGGCAGCTTCGGCTCATCTCTGGCTCCGATCTCCTCATCGACTCCTCGAACACTGATTATGGCCGCCTGGATCTCCGGGGTCATGGGGAATGAGGGCTGGTTTTGTGTCAGGACAGCCTGAAGAAAGTGAGCGGCTTCAGCAGCGTAATCAAAACAGGTGGAGAGAAGACGAGAGCAGGGCCTGTTGTCCAGCTGGAGGAACAACACAGACCTGGCAAACAAAAACACGCACGGTCAGAAAACACCTAAACAAATGTCATTTGCATGAAGAAATCAAAAGAACACTAAATAAGTGGTGCACAAATTTTTATTTTGGCCCACTAAACATTGTTAACAAGTATTTTAAACCCATACCCATCGCTGTCGGAGGCAGGAGTGTGTGTGTAGATCTCAGCGAGCTGCCGTGTGTCTACAGTGTTCAGGTCTGTGCTGGTCTGGAGAGGAGCCGTTCCTCTGAGTTTGACGCTGGTCTGCAGGACGGTGCTCAAGGGCCACAACAGAGAGCTGTTCTGGATCTGACCCTTCAGGAAGGGGATCCGGGTGTGCAGAATCAGACTGCCCTTGGCCCATATTGGGTAATGATTCCTGTGGCAGTCTGAACCATCCCATCCGCATGCAGCGTTGTTGCATCCCTGGTCACAGTGGCCGTTGTCATAATGATTTCGACAGTATTGAATATGTCCTGGTCTGAGAGAACACAACATATGATTTGCTTTAACCTTTGTGTGCTGTCGGGGATGCTTTTATTCACTCTGGGCTGATATTGAGGGTTAGGCTCCGTTTACATTAATGTGTTTTCGTTTTAAAACGCATAAGTTTTGCTACAGTTACGCCATCCATCCACACTATGCATTTTCAAGTGCCAAAACGGAGCGTTTTGGAAACGCTGGAGAGGCTGTTGTCATTCTAAAACACTGCTGCTCCGTCTCAGGTGGGGCTGCCGACATTCGCCTCTCTGATTGAGGCTTTTCTTCAATAATAAGTAGCCTAAAGTTACTGTTCAGTCCTGCATTCTCTTCTTGTAAGTTCAGATTTCGCAAGTTTGATCAAGGCTGCAGTTTCCCCCTCCTCAGTTTGATATGGAAAACAGACTGGACACGGGTAAATCTTCAAAGGGAACAGAGTAATTTATAACTTCATTCACATCACCCTGGCTACGTTGTTTCACTTTCTCAACAATAAATTGTATACATGATTTAAGGAACTGTCTGTTTTCATTTTGATATTAGCAACTTAACAGACAGCAGAAATGTTGAAGTGTCGTGCTGCATATATGAGCGTCATCTTCACTGTGTGGATATTTATAACAAAACGGAGCCGATAACAACTGCCTCCTTTCAATTTCAGTGAAAATACGAAACACACCCTCTCTTTTGCTGAATATTAGTTTTAATAATTAATGGCCATTATAAAAGTATAACATACAATAAGTTTAAATAAATAAAGGCAAGCGATCAGTCAATATACAGAATGTACGTGGTTATATTAATCATTAACTTATCTTTGCGCTCAGCCAAAACACGTTACCTGAGAACAAGTAATGGATTACAATGACCAAAGTCGGGGAATATGTCGTTAGATACAGACAGCAAGATGAATGAAATATCACGTTTAATAAATATAGTGAGATTAGATCCAGCGGGAGATGCTTGATGAGCTGTCCGACTAACAGAGCTCTCATCTGGGTAGAAATGCTGCAGCGCTTGCCCGAAAGTGTGTGTGTGGTCACGTGATGTGCGTTTTCAGCGTTTTGGTGTGGACGGAGAGCAGTTCAGAAACGCTGGATAAAATGCGAGTGTGGACGCGGATCGTTTTTATTCTAAAACGCCATTTTAAAACTAAAACGCACTAGTGTAAACGGGGCCTTAGTTTCGCCCTAACTTCTGTGTTTCAGCAAATGCCATGATTATTGGTGATAAATCTTATTTTGACACATATCTCCGTTTTTTTTTTTTTTTTAAATCAACAATATACTCTAGACTTCCATTATAATGGTATTTTTTTAATTACAAAGCCATGACACCATATTATCATACATTCTTGATTGATGGTGGTTTTGCCTGTAGGGAAGAGGTAAAATTTGTCATTTTTATTGTTGATCATCAGCAGTGGTGTGAAGTAACAAATTACAAATACTCAAATTACTGTAATTGAGTAGTCGTTTTATAAATGTGTACTTTTAGGCTGTACTCACACCATGTACAGTTGCCTTGAATCAGGCCAAAGCACGCTTGTCCCCCTCCCGTCTCCCCGGACGGCCCGCACTCACATTACATTCAGGCCTGGGCACGCTTACGTCATCGATGATGCGCTGTTCAGTACGCGCTCTCGCTCAGCACAGTGGAGATTTCTTTATATCATTTAAGTCGTTTGATATGCAGCGACACGCAGTCAAATATTTTGCCGAACAGATCAGCCACTTTTGACGCTCATAAACAATCATAAAGTCCTCGTGCTGAAGGTTTGCTGAAGGTGCAGCTGTCGTGCAGTGAGGGGTTTGCGTCTTTGATAAACTATGACAGTTTGCATTTACTGAACAGTAAGAATGATGAATTAATGCAAATTAAAGAGTCCCTTAAAAGTCACGTCTCGCTTTCAGTTTCTGGCACGTTTTGCACTCACACACAAGCGTACCGCGCTAAAGCCCAAGTGAACCGCGCTCACCCTGGCCAGGGTCGGCCAAGTAAACCGTGCCTGAGCCCAATTCAAAGCACTCACACTTCTCAAACGATCCTGGAAACGGGCCTGGGCACGGTTCGGATAGCATAGTGTGAGTAGGCACTTACTTTCCCTTGAGTCCATTTTTAGTGCGGTATCTGAACTTTTACTCCACTATATTTCTTCAACCTGCAGTCACTACTTTATTATTTCTTGTCTATGGGCATTAGAAAAATCTGTCCTGTGATTCCCGTCCACTCAAATCACACATAGAAGGTAAATCACATCATAATGAACTCAAGACATGGGGATTGTCCAAAATCTTTACACGCATTGACCCAGAGACTGTTTAGATGCATGTCACTGATGAGAAGATGACGGATGTTTACTGTATGATGACCCTAAACACCCAGCAGGCACAAGATGTCAACGTCTATCAGACTTTGGATTTTGGTTGCTACACCTGATGAATAAATGTCAGTATTTGACGTCAATATGATGTTGGTTTAGGATTGATCTTTGTCTACTTTCTAATAACCTAAAATCAACTAAATATCAACGTCATTTGATGACATTATTGGACATCAAAATGACGTCGTCCTTATATGCTTACCTGACATCACAACCTAAATCTAACCTAATAATAATGCCTTAAGATGTAGTGTGTCTGCTGGGCATCTCTCACTCAGCAGCACGGTGGAGAGTTCTCTAGTTATATCGTGTCAGTCGTTTGATATGCAGTGACATGCAGTCAAATATTTCGCCAAACAGTCCTTAGGGATGCGGTGACACGCAGTCAGATAATTCGCCGAACAGATCCACCACTTTTGGCGCTCATAAACAGTCATAAAGTCCTCTCGCTGCAGGAATGAGGAGGTCTGCTGACAGTGCGCAGCTGTCATGCAGTGAGGGGTTTGCGTCTTTAATAAACTACGGCAGTTTGCATTCACTGAACAGTAATATTGATTAATAAATCCATATGAAACAGCCCCTTAAAAGTTTCGGGCTTTGGCGCGTTTTGCACTCACACTACAAGTGTACCGCTCCAAAGCCCTAGTGAACCGCGCTAAGGCCCACCTCTTCCAACCGGGCCAGGGCCGGTCAAGTAAACTGTGCTTGAGCCCGATTCAGCGCACTCACACTTCTCAAACGATCCGGGAAACGGGCCTGGGCACGGTACGGATGGCATAGTGTGAGTAGGCCCTTAAACTCGTACTTTGAGTAATATTTACAACAGACACTTTTACTCTTCTTGCACTACATTTGTAGGCAAGTAATAGTACTTTTACTTAAGTAGGATTTTCAGTAGTCATTGCACCACTGATCATCAGTTACAATGCAAAAAACGCTTAGTTACTGGACTGTGTATGGAGTATAGTGTGTGTGTGAGAGAGTGTGTAAGACAGATCTTTGCAAACTTACCTTGATATGTCTATGAAAATAAAAAAATAATGCATCTCAGCTCTCAGAACATAGTAAACATAGTAAGTGTATTTCTGCACACATACTGTAATCTCCTGTTTTATTCCATAGAATTCCATATAAAAGCCACATACTTTTTTTTGAAGCAGGCGTCACCATGTTTTTCTTTTATTGATATGTTCTTTAACTTGTTTTCTGTTATTGTAAAGCACTTTGTGACTCAATGGACTATTTTGAGTTCATTGCGCAGAGCGCAAAACGCAGGGCGCAAATGCTTTCAGGGCGTGTCAGAACGCATTTTTGATCATTTAAGGACGGGAAAATCCGCTTTGCGCCAAGGCGCATGGTCTAAAAGGGTTGAGTTTATTTTCTCAATAAGTTATAGGTGTGTTTTGAGAATAAACCAATCAGAGTCTCATCTCCCATTACCTTTAAGAGCCAGCTGCGTCGCGCCAAGAGCGCATTCGCTATTTACAGGACGTAAAGTAAGTCTAAGTGGAAAAACTGAGCATTTCACTAGCAAACAGTTAACAGTTTTTTAACAGAAGACTGTTAAACAGAGCATCTACTGCGTGAGAATGAGAGATAATGGATTACTTTCACTTTTGCTCTTGGATAGGGAAACCTTTACGCACAGACATCAATTAGTCTATAAATAATTAATTGCGTTTGTTAAGCGCATATATTCGTTTCAAAACTATTTCTAAAATCAGTTTTTTATTTCCAGCAAACGAAAAAAAGAACAATATTAACGAATTGTGTTCAAAAACCTGAGTTATATCCTGAAACACATGCTGTGCCCCATATGATCTAAAACCTGCAGGTGGACAAATCTAAGCTTGTTTTTAATAAAACAAATATAAATATGGATATAATAAATAATACTGCTAATAATAATAACATTATACAAAAGCAAATTATTATGAATGAACTGAAAAAGCCTCCCGAGATGAAGAAGACATAAAAGCAGTGATTTTTCATATTTATGTAGCTAGAAAATAATATGTTTTGTAATATTTTAATTCTTTATATTTATATCCTATATCTATCCTTATTATATCCTATATATATATCCTTAATATTAAATTTTTTTCATATGTAAAGATATTTGCCTATTGATCTCTTGTGCGTATTAAGCAGTGTGTAAGCGAGGCGCAACTCTGCGCCGGAGTTTAGACCGGGTTTTTTTTGGTCTAATGAAAAATCTATTTTAGTTTCTCAAAATAGCAACGCGCCAGCAGTGCGCCTCAGAACGCCTTCCTTTTTATACCAGAACGCCTATGGGCGCACATATGAGCGCAAATGCATTTGCTATTTAAACAGCATAGCGCAACGCCTCAAAACGACTCTTGCGCCAAGCTGAAACTAGCAAAAGACTATTGCACCGCAGCTTGCGCCACATGGCGCCAGGTGTATGATAGGGCCCAATATCTGGGAAAGGTGCTATATAAATAAACCTTTACTTACTTACTTGCATAGTGTGCAATTAAAGGGGTCATGATATGTAAAATCAAACTTGCCTTGATTGTATATAACACTTTATAGAGATACTGCTGGTTAGGATTCTATAGGTATTGATTGGTATTAGTGCAGGTGTGTCCAAACTCGGTCCTGGAGGGCAGGTGTCCTGCATATTTAAGCTCCAAATTTCTTCAACACATCTGCCTGAGCTTTCTAGGATACCTAAAAGAGCTTGATTAGCTGGTTCAGGTGTGTTTAATTGGGTCAGAACTAAAATAGGCTGGACACTGCCCCTCCAGGACTGAGTTTGGGCAACCATGTATTAGTGTGTGTGTTGAGGTGATTTTAGCATGTGTGTGTGTTGTGCTCGTTTCTCACACGCAGGTGCCTTTGTCTTTGAGGCAGTCGAATCCATCTCTCAGACAGTCAGAAGTCGAGCAGTCCTGATCACACACTCCATTTCCAAACCTGGCCTGACACGACTTTCCTGCCGGACAGCTGCTGTACGGCTCATTGGGGGATCCTTTTTTGGGGCAAGTGAAAAATATAACTGTTGATTAGTTATAAAGGTTTTTTAAATTTGTTCGTGAAAGGAGTCTCTTATGCTCAACAAGACTGCATTTATTTGATCATAAAGTAAAAGTAAAAGCAGTGAAATATGTCTGATTTTAAATGACTATTTTTATACATGTAATGTGAGCCAAAGCTGGATTTTGAGGCTTTAGTGCCATTATATTTGAAATTATTTTAATATTATGATATGATGCACCTTATAATAGTTCTTATTACTGTCAATGTTGCAGAACAAAAAGTTATTATTTTAAAAAATGTTAGTCGAGTTGGGCGAGGCAGTGGCCCAGTGGGTAGCACATTCGCCTCACAGCAAGAAGGTCGCTGGGTCGCTGGTTCGAACCTCGGCTCAGTTGCTGTTTCTGTGTGGAGTTTGCATGTTCTCCCTGCCTTCGCGTGGGTTTCCGCCGGGTGCTCCGGTTTCCCCCACAGTCCAAAGACATGTGGTACAGGTGAATTGGGTAGGCTAAATTGTCTTTAGTGTATGAGAGTGTGTGTGAATGTGTGTGGATGTTTCCCAGGGATGGGTTGCGGCTGGAAGGGCATCCGCTGCGTAAAAACTTGCTGGATAAGTTGGCGGTTCATTTCGCTGTGGCGACCCCGGATTGATAAAGGGACTAAGCCGACAAGAAAATGAATGAATGAATGAATGAATGTTAGTCGAGTTCAGAATTATTAGCCCATCTTTAAAATCCTTTTTCTTTTTTTGAATATTTCACAAATGATGTTTAACAGAGCAAGGAAATTTTCACAGTATGTCGGATAATATTTTTTCTTCTGGAGAAAGTCTTATTTGTTTTATTTCGACTAAAATAAAAGCAGTTTTTAATTTTTTAAACACCATTTTAAGGTCAATATTATTAGCCCCTTTCAGCTATACATTTTTTCGACAGTCTACAGAACAAACCATCATTATAAAATAACTTGCCTAAGTACCCTAACCTGCCTAGTTAACCTAGTTAAGCCTTTAAATGTCACTTTAAGCTGTGTAGAATTGTCTTGAAAAAAATCTAGTAAAATCGTCACCTTAGAATTATAAGGTTCTATCTGACATTTTTGTCAAAATTGAGTAATTGACATATTCTTATTAAATGACAACTTATTTAGATTATGGGATGTTTTTTAAAAGTTGTTTACATTTTAAAACTTTTTATTTAAAAGCAAATGTTACACACATACTGTTTACTATATGGAATGCAATAACTTTGAAGCTCAATATCTCAAAATCATTCAGAACGCAGATAGAACCTTATGATTCCAAAATGATGAAATGTTATTTACTGTCATCATGGCAAAGATCAAATAAATAAGCTTTCAGAAATGAGTTACTAAAATTATTATGTTTAAAAATGCGTCAAATAAATCTTCTCTGCGTTAAACAGAAATTGAAGAAAAAATAAACAGGGGGGCTAATAATTCTGAATTCAACTGTATAATTAGCCAAATCTGGAGCTAATCTAACAAAATAATTTACGATAATGGTCCAAAAATTAGTAGCCCAAATGTATATATTAGAAACAATATTAAATAGAATTTTGTAGCTTGTAATTTTAAAATATTATTTAGGAAAAATATATATCCATTTAATAAATCTGTTCTGTTCAGATGCACCAAAATAGATGACTTATATTCAATGAGAAATTGATAAAAATAATTATTTTCAAAATGGGTTGTACTTGTTTATGCTGAAAATTGTTAATTTAACAATAAATTTTGGTGAGCCTGTGTGAATTGTAGCCTCAGTTTTCTGTTCTTAGCTGACAGGAGAGGCACCCGGTGTGGTTTTCTGCTGCCGTAGTCCATCTGCCCCAAGGTTTGACGTGTTCAAAGTCACTTTAATCACCTTTGCTCCTCATTCTGATTTAAACTGTCTTGATCATGTCTACATGCCTAAATGCATCGAGTTGCTGCCATGTGATTGGCTGATTAGAAATTTGCGTTAACAAGCAGTTGGATAGATGTACCTAATAAAGTGGCCGGTGAGTGTATATACATTTAACCGGTAAATAACTTCTTTAATATGAGGAAAGAATTTACAAATCAACGTTTGTTTTTTCCTACAAATGATAAATCAGCTCAGATCTTTTTGGTTACTAAAAATAATTTCCTCCTCTGTAAAATTGAAAGTGATAGTTTAAAAAATGTTTTCACTTCAATGTAAACCAGGTTTTAACCATCGGTTACATCACAAACACACTCCGCGGGTCAGTTTGACCCCCACAGGATGTGCAGTTATAATTATTTCTCAAGAATTTTGTCAGAACATGAAGCGTCACTATGAAGGTAAATCCGTTGCGAAACTCGAGAGCTTGCAAATGTAAATGTGAGCACTTGTGATAATAATATTTGTATGTGTAGGTTGAAATGTACACTTACAGCTCTGATGTGAACAGCTGAAATCCTCGATTTGCACACACACACAACAACCCACACACTTGTGTTTTAAATTGGAAGTTGCAGATTAATAGTTGTGTATTTGTAAAATGTCATTCACAAATACAAAGTGACAGACACACGTGTGCAAGGCAAATTTGATTGCATCTTTGCTCTACAACCACAGGTCGGCACTCACAACCTCTCAGATTCGTCAGTACAACTACAAATCTCCCGCGCTCTGACTTTTGCAACACATCTCCCGCGATCTCTGTAGCAGAACTCATCTGTGCACTCGCAGATGCAGAGGCGTGAGCAGCGCGGGGCGGGGGAGGGGCGGGGCAGGTGTAAAGCTGTTTGATTGGCTGAAGCCTGACCAATGAACAATGCCAGCAGCCAACAGGACTGAGGTGCAAAATAATCATTTCCCACGATTATTTTATTAGTTAGGGTTTATTTAAACTCTTTTCTGAAGAGATTCTTGTTAAAAATCATAAATTCTACTGTAATGTACATACCAGTAAAAGAGCAGCAAAGCCAGTTTATTGGCTACAGCCAGCCAATGAGATGGGGCGTTTCTGTTTGTCAGCACACAGGGCAGCTCACGTTGTTGGAGGCCTCGAGCAATCAGAGGGTAAGTTATGATTTTTAAATAATTATCTATATGTTCAATACTGTTAGCTAAGCTAAGGACTGTGCTGGGTGCTTCTCTTCTTTGTTTCTTATATAAGAAAACAGTTATGAGTTATGTAGGAGTTGCTTTCTATCATGTTATATGGTTCTAAAGATACGATTCAACCCACATGAAATAAGTTGTAATAGCATTTATAGTAAACAATATTACGTTTTTGAACCATACTAACTATAATAAACTGTATTATACTGTATATATTGCAGTATCTACAACTTTGTTAATGAATGCAACAGCACACTGTAGTATTAACTAGCATGAACTTTAATGAATTGAAGTATATTTACACACACACACACACATTAATAGCAATTAAAAATAACACTAGGCGTTTCAGTTTCTTACAGATCATACTGGTTTTTGTTATTATAACCTGCATCATATCTATCTATCCATCTATCTATTTACATGTTTGTGTACAGTGTGTCCTTTATATCACTTTTTTAATTATGAAAGTTACTACCTTTATTTCTCAGTTTCCTGTAAGGATGGAGTGACAGGAGAGATCAGGATGTTTCAAGTCGATGAGGAACTCAGAGAAGCTGCATAGCTTGAAAAGGATGTTATTTATGCTAAAGATGACATGATGATCCAGCTCATCTACAAACACTTCAAAATAATTCAGATCATTCAAGAGGAAGCCGACTTTATTTTCTCTTTTTTCTTGCCAAGATGACTACAGATTTGAACAAAACACACACTCACCCACAAACACAACTTTTATTTTGATAATTGTTTAATGTAGTATTTTTACACTTTACTGTAAGGCAGGGGTGTCAAACTCAGTTCCTGAAGGGCCGTAACCCTGCACGTTTTTAGTTGCAACCCTGCTTCAAAACACTTAAGTGAAAGTTTCAAACAAACCTGAAGGACTCAATTAGTTTGATCAGGTGTGTTTAATTAGGGTTAGAACTAAACTTTGCAAAGCTGCAGCCCTCCAGGAACTGAGTTTGACACCTGTTCTGTAAGGGAATGTAATTTGTCAAATAAAATTTACAGTCCAAATAAGTGCAGTGCAAATGTCTAGTTACTTGTATTGAAATATTTCAGGGTTTTTCCTTGTTCATAATGAGATGGAGGTGGTAAATCCAACTTCATTAGTACCCATCAAATGTTATCTCCTCTTTAATACTTTGCTCAAGCCTTTACTAATGGTCAGAAAGCAAGCCATTGTGTAAAGCTGGTTGATGCTCGCTGTAATAGAGAGAGATGATGACTGTTCAGCTTATGTTGCTTAACCCTGCAGATGAGATGCTCAAAGTGGACCCTCTGCCGAGCGATGGACACTGTCTCCCTCACCTAGTTGCTCTTCCTTTGAACACACATATCATGTTGAAGGATGCAAGTAGTGGACCTAAATCAGATGTAATGCATGTAGATGTATAAATTAGAAAGAAATGAAACTGCTTTAAAATGTATTAGGTTTTACATATATACTTCAATTCATTAAAGTTCATGCTAGTTAATACTACAGTGTGCTGTTGCATTCATTAACAAAGTTGTAGATACTGCAATATATACAGTATAATACAGTTTACTATAGTTAGTATGGTTCAAAAACGTAATATTGTTTACTATAAATGCTATTACAACTTCTTATTTCATGTGGGTTGAATCGTATCTTTAGAACCATATAACATGATTGAAAGCAACTCCTACATAACTCATAACTGTTTTCTTATATAAGAAACAAAGAAGAGAAGCACCCAGCACAGTCCTTAGCTTAGCTAACAGTATTGAACATATAGATAATTATTAAAAAATCATAACTTACCCTCTGATTGCTCGAGGCCTCCAACAACGTGAGCTGCCCTGTGTGCTGACAAACAGAAACGCCCCATCTCATATTCTCATTGGCTGGCTGTAGCCAATAAACTGGCTTTGCTGCTCTTTTACTGGTATGTACATTACAGTAGAATTTATGATTTTTAACAAGAATCTCTTCAGAAAAGAGTTTAAATAAACCCTAACTAATGAAATAATCGTGGGAAATGATTATTTTGCACCTCAGTCCTGTTGGCTGCTGGCATTGTTCATTGGTCAGGCTTCAGCCAATCAAACAGCTTTACACCTGCCCCGCCCCTCCCCCGCCCCGCGCTGCTCACGCCTCTGCATCTGCGAGTGCACAGATGAGTTCTGCTACAGAGATCGCGGGAGATGTGTTGCAAAAGTCAGAGCGCGGGAGATTTGTAGTTGTACTGACGAATCTGAGAGGTTGTGAGTGCCGACCTGTGGTTGTAGAGCAAAGATGCAATCAAATTTGCCGTGCACACATGTGTCTGTCACTTTGTATTTGTGAATGACATTTTACAAATACACAACTATTAATCTGCAACTTCCAATTTAAAACACAAGTGTGTGGGTTGTTGTGTGTGTGTGCAAATCGAGGATTTCAGCTGTTCACATCAGAGCTGTAAGTGTACATTTCAACCTACACATACAAATATTATTATCACAAGTGCTCACATTTACATTTGCAAGCTCTCGAGTTTCGCAACATGTCGAGCGTCACGCTGATCCTCTCATGTCGAGTGTGTTTTTAAGTGTGTTTTCTACATGTGCAGTGTCGTCCTGCTGGAGGAGCCGATCATTGACCTGAATACCAGCAGAAACAGGAAGCAGAGCCATGACACAAACAGGAAGTTACCAGAAGAGACGAACAGGAACAGGAAATGGGAGTGGATGAAGCTGAAGGGCATTAGTGCAGTGATGAGGGACAAAAGCTGTCACAGGTGCAGGCTGGAGGAAAACCAACCCGCACAACAGCTCTCGCTACAGCTTTCAAGGTGATTTTTCAGAGTTGTAGATACAAATATGATTACATTTGACAAGATTTATTTACTCTAGTGAACTTTTTCTTCTTCAAAATGCTTAAATCAAACCTTTTTTGATTGAGTTTTTTGTAATTATCCATGAGCTACTCGCAGTGTTTGATATATATGATAATTATATCTACACTCATTTCTTCTCAGTGTATTACTCTCACGCAATGTTCTACTATTCCTCTCTCATTTGGAGATAAAATAAAATCAGATATTTAAAGAAAATACAAATTTTCCTTACATTTTATCCATAATTATCTGTTATTTGCTGTGTTTTTGTACTCTTTGTGAAGTTTATTTACAATTTCTATATACAAATGTTCCAATTTGAAAAATGCTAGAATTAAACCCCCGCCCATTACAATGGAGAATTCTTTTGGAGTTACCGGGAAACCAAACTTGCATAAAAACTCTTTATAATTTAAAAGAAAACCTTCCGAATAAAATATATGAGATATTCAAAATATGTTTTTCAAACCAACCATTAAAAAAATAAATATTTATTTTTATACAGAATGTCCTTATTGTTCCAGATAAAATACTGATGAGGAGAAATGTTGTGTTTGTAAATCAGGGACCATACAAGTAAAGCTTGCTTATGAAAATTTGATATTTTATAAGGGATTCTATCAATCTTATAGTTATTAATCAGTAGAAAAGGGAGACCACCCAGTTGCAATTCAAAGTTGTTATAATGCTTTTTAAAGGCTATGGTGGAGTATCCAGTGTTTAGTCATGCCATTGCACCCCTTGGAAACTTCAGTAGGAAAGATATGTTTTTTATCACAAGCACTCATACACAATGCTTTTGGATTGAACTTTCCTTGGATATTCATCGCAAGATAGTAACAGTATTCTTGTTATCTTTTAAGGATGTCCTGTTGGGTTTTTTTCAATACACCTGATGAGAAAAGTAAGGAATATTTTATAATTAATCTCCTTCTAATCCTTGCTAAATTTCATATACACCGCTGTAAATTCTCTCAGCGTATACCTTGTTTTATTGTCTTTGAAAAGGAAATTCAACTACTTTAGAACTATTGCTTCCTCTAAAAATCGTAAAGCCATTAGAACTGTTAACTTATTTTCCTTTTTTAATTTTCTTAGCACAAGTTAATATTATTTGTTTTTTGTTGTTGTTGTTTTCTTTTCTCCTTTGTGCTTATTTAATGCTTTTCTCCTTTGTAAAACTCATGTACACTTTTTGTAACAATCTTGTATGATGTTGTTATACCCTGACATTAATAAAAAAATAAATAAAAAATAATAATAAATTTAAAAAAAAAAAGTGTAACCCCCGCTGGTCCTACATCACCTAACCTGCTCCGAGTTGGGATCCAACCTGCGACCTTCCGCATTGGAGTTGGTTGCTCTACCAAGGAGGCTAAAGACTATGGCCTCTAGTGTCTGTCTGTCTTAGAGGTCAGAGGAGTGAGGTTTACCTGCACAGCACTTCACTAGCTGGCCTCCATTCAAGTAATTCATTCATTCATTCAATCATTTTCCTTCGATTAAATCCCTTATTTATCAGGGGTCACCACAGCGGAATGAACCACCAAGTATTCCAACCTATATTTTACCCAGCGGATATCCTTCCAGTTGCAACCCAGTACTAGGAAACACCCGTACACACTCATACACTCCGGCCAATTTAGCTTCTTCAATTCATCTATACTACATGTCTTTGGACTGTGGGGTAACCTGGAGGAAACCCACGCGAACAAGTCCATTTTTGAAGCTATAAATAAAGCAAATATTGCTTTATTTTAATTTTTTTACTTGAATTTTATACCTTATTAATTGTAACTTACAATTAAATTTATTAGCAATTTATATTTATGCATTTATTTTCAATTTTATACCATTATAAAAGCAATTATCAGTAATCAATAATAAATTATTCATAGTTGTTGCATTTATTTTTAAGGTAAGTAGTTTTAAACAACTTATAAGGGCTGGATTTAATCAAATTAACATTTCAAAATATAATTTATTTAAATTCACCCCAAATAAATTGCTTGCAACCACTTACCTTAATAAAAAAAGAGAGTAAATCCAATTCATCTTTTTTTTTTTTTTTTTTTTTTCTCTCAGTGTCTTACTATCTCCAAGCAGTCCTGGACTCACCTTGAGCGGATCTGCACAGAGACCACAGTATGAAGGTAAACCTCAGTATCAAGTGCATGACAGAAACCACAGAAGCAGATTCAGGGCTCCAGATCCTCTTCACGAATCCTCCTAAAATGTGTGTGAATCAGCAAATCCTCTCATCTGCTTCTCTGGTGTGTTCAGATGCTCTCCTCAGACGTGTTATCAGTGCAGTAAAACGTTGTGAAGTGTGTGAATGTTCAACGGTTTCCTCACTTTTTTTCAGGAGCGCGACGGAAATATGGACGACTTCCTGCCACTGTGTGGAGAAGAATAGGAGTGAATGTGTGTGTGTGCGAGTCTGAAAGGTCAGCTTTATCGCAGGAGTTTGAGCTACCTTTGAGACTGTTTATGAATTATTGTGCGGCGCGAATTGTGTCGAAGGAAATTTGACAGGACAATCGAACAATGCCGCACAAAAAAGCCTTCACTTCCTTGTGTTCAAACTAGACATAATATCTGATTTTATTATGCGTGCTAAAGTGTGTTTCTTTTCTCAGCAGTTTGTGTTGAAGATTGACACTCACACTATTGTTTAAAATGGTATTTTTATTTTTTCACAGTTTTAGTTTTAAATGTATGTAAAACTAATCATATTGTACAAACATTAATAGATTTTATTTTACTTTACCAAAAGCAAACAAAGAAAAAAAGTGTCAGCGTCGCTGACTCGCACCTTTAAAAAAATGTAACTACACGTCGCAATGACGCATAGCACAAGCTCTGTGATTGGTCGGCTTGGTAGCGCTGACAATTGTGGGCGGGAGCAAAGAGCATAAAATCACCAAGGCGACACTCTTGTGTAATTTGGGAAACGGCCACTAGAGGGCGCGACGGCCATTTTGGAATGAAAACTCCAATAGAACAACAGCATATTATAAGTCTGTAAAATAAACTATTTAAAGTGCTTATGATTGTGATAGTAAGTGTTGTATTGTCGTCTTTCAGGTCGTATCATAGCTTGAATGCGCTTTTTAAATAAATAAATAAAAAACAAAGCAGCTGCTTGCCATCGCGACAGTAATGAGATCCAATGGATGGCCGATCACTTTCCAAAATGGTGGAATCGTACGTTTGCGTACGTAAATGCAACATCGCGGGGAATATTACATGTTTGTTGCTCGAAATGTGCCGCTGAGCAACATTCCAGTGAACACTGGCACGCACTGGCACCCGGATAGCTCGTGCACTCTCTGGGGCAAGGCGTTCGTGCAGCCTAGCCTGCTGCCAGGGTTACGGTGGGTGGGAGCAGCATGGCCCACATTTAGCTTCTATTTTAAACTATAGTTTAAAACTTTAATTTACTATAGTCTAAAATAGACAATAGGGCCTTTGTGTGAACTGTTTCATGTTTTGCTTTGTTTTTCAGCAGGCCAGGATTATTGAGCAAATAGAGCACTCAAGACAACAACTCAAAAACAACTCAAGACAACCGGGATTTAATGATTCAGTTTGTTGTTTTTAGATGAGTTTGCAAATCAAACAGAATAAAGTTTTCTTTCTTAACACCTGAATTGTGTTTTCATTTGTCCCAGAGCTCACTGTACCCTGTATTGTCATAACATTAAAGGGCACCTAGGTTACCCCTTTTTTCAGATTTAATATAAGTCTTTTGCGTCTCTAGAATGTGTATATAAAGTTTCAGATCAAAATACCCATCAGATTTTTTCATTATACCTTTTACAAGATGCTGTCTTATACTGATTTCCAGCAGGGGGTGGTTTTGTCGTACTGCGCCTTTAAGACGAGTCTTTCCCGCCCACTGTTTCTACATGCCTCTTCCCTCAGCTGCGTCAGACAACAGACAGACTTAAAGGAAGGAGGTCTCACGTAGCGTTTGTGAGATACTACAGTAAGAACTAACCTTTACTAATCAGTATTGTGAAGTTGCATTGATGAGTCACACACAATATCGTTACAAAGTTAACGCGCGCGAGCACACACACACACACACACACACACACACGCAGGCAGACAGACAGACAGAGCGCGCTTAGCTTAGTTAAGGCTAACCTCAAGTGTGGATATCTGTTATGCTAATGTACAAAATAAACCTGATTTAACTTCCACAAACTGGGATTGAAGCGTCTTCTTTTATAATTGTTCTGACACGCAGCTGTGCTGATGAAGTAAAGCTGAAGTAAAACGCTGTAATTAATTACACACATACTCTGTTTTAAAACACTTTAAACATGTGAAACTTACTCTTAATCACATTTGATGGTGATTGCTGATCCTAGCGAATAGAACAGAGCTTTTATTCCCGGTTGCTTTGCGTATGTCTGTGTGGTCTTGTTGACATATACACGCGACTACCGGAACATGTTAATGCGCGCAGCTGTCAATCAATTCGGTGGGCGGGGGGATCGCACACCTACGTAATGGTGCGATCGATTTGAAAACAGCTCCAATTGGCCGACCCTTTTTTTGTTGTTAAATTGAAAAAAAAAGGACTGGGTGTGTTCATATAACCCCAGTATGACGGTCTATACACTATACCAACACACAGATCTGTCCAAACAGCTTGAAAAGTAGATTTTTTACCATAGGTGCCCTTTAAAGGTATTTGGTTGACAATAATAAAATGTTCCAACAAATAAGTAGTTGTTACAAATATATCTTAATTTCTCTCCAGAGCATTAAAACTCTTAATCAAATAAATAAATAAATAAGGTTTTTGAAAAGTGTTATATGTAACTATATCAGAATTGCACTGCAAATTACATCTGGTTTCTCCTGGGAAATCTCGCTGTCAGTTGTAGTTCCAGTTTAGACATGCATTTAGCACAGGCTACTGTTTTGATAAAGGCATATAACATTTAGAAAATGGCATTAACTATCCAACCAGTGAAGTGAATGCATTAACATTAAACCATACATAACTCTTAGAAAGTCACGTTCAATGTCCGGTTCAAGTTATAAGAAAAGCAGAATAATATTTAGACAATTTTAGAGTTGATTTGTATATTTTATCTTAAGTGGTGTCAGTTTAATTCATTGGTTTACAGTGTATCCGATATACTGAAAATATGAATTCAGCGCTGTACATAAAATCAACAAAGACTAACAAACAAAGCTTGTGCATCATAGAGAATAATATTCTGACAATTTTAGAGTTGCTATGAATACTTTATCTGAAATGGTGTCAGAGTTTAATTGAACCATTTTTACAATAAAAGTTATTGAAAAAATATTATAAAATAAATAAAGTGCTAATTCCAAAAACAGAGTCTTGTGCAACAAGCAGGATGTTTTTCTGAACATGTTGGTATGGTTTTATTGTATAATTTCATATGGTTGAATTGTTTAATTCATTCGTATGCTTAATTTTTATTTTTTGTAATCGAGAATTTAAGCCTTGTGCAACTTAAAGGAAACATATTTATGCCCATCTGACCTATTTTTGGCTCAAACTATAACAGGAGCAAAGAATTTAATTGGGTTGAAACCGGATGTCACACAAGTTCACAGTAATGACGATAGTTTTACTCGTTTTTGTGACTTGATTAACTATGAAAATTGGGAGCTACGATATAAGCTATAGGCCAAGATTAGCTAAAGATGGAGTAAATATTTATAAAGGTTACAAATAATTAAAAATATGAAGAAAAAAATGTTTTCTATAAACCAGGGGTCACCAATCTTGGTCCTAGAGGCCCGTTGTCCCTGAAGGGTTTAGCTCCACACACCTGCCTGGGTGTTTCAAGTATATCTAGTAAGACCTTGATTCGCTTGTTCAGGTGTGTTTAATTAGGGTTGGAGCAAAAATCTGCAGGACACCAGCTCTCCAGGAACAAGTTTGGTGACCCCTGCCCTAAACCAAGGATCCCTTAAAACAGGGTTCACCAATCTCCTGGAGGGCCGGTGTCCCTGCAGGGTTTAGCTCCAACTTGCCTCAACACACCTGCCTGGGTGTTTTAAGTATACCCCTTCATCAGGTTGTTCTTGTGTGTTTGATTAGGGTTGGAGATAAAATCTGCAGGACACCGGCCCTCCAGGAACAAGTTAGGTGACCCCTGCCTTAAAAAGACCAACATATCACTGTAGTATAGCAGTTCTTATAATAGACCACTAGGTGGGGATCTAATGCTGTGGTTGGGAATACTGTTTACTAGAGAGATTTTCTGGACTTCTCTATACCAAATTACACATTTAAAATCAGCTGGATTAGACGTGTTAAATATTTAACCTCTACTTGGAATTTGATTCTCCTTATTTGATTTAGTTTAGTTTGTTTGGGCTACTTGTAATTTTACATTTACATTTAGTCATTTAGCAGACGCTTTTATCCAAAGCGACTTACAAATGAGGACAAGGAAGCAATTTACACAACTAAGAGCAACAATGAATAAGTGCTATAGGCAAGTTTCAGGTCTGTAAAGTCTAAGAAGGAAAGTATTAGTAATTTTTTTTATTTTTTATTTTTTTTGGGTACAGTTAGTGTGATATCCAGAGAGGCAATTGCAGATTAGGAAGTGAAGTGGAGTTTAAATAGTTGAGTTTTTAGTCGTTTCTTGAAAATAGTGAGTGACTCTGCTGTTCTGATGCAGTTAGGGAGTTCATTCCACCAACTGGGCAGATTGAGCGCGAGCGTTCGCGAAAGTGATTTCTTCCCTCTTTGGGATGGAACCACGAGGCGAAGTTCATTCACAGAACGCAAGTTTCTAGAGGGCACATAAATCTGCAGAAGTGAGAGCAGATAAGAAGGAGCAAGGCCAGAAGTCACTTTGTAGGCAAACATCAGAGCTTTGAATTTGATGCGAGCAGCAACTGGCAGCCAGTGCAAACGGATGAGTAGCAGAGTGACATGTGCTCTTTTAGGTTCATTAAAGACCACTCGTGCTGCTGCGTTCTGGAGCAGCTGAAGAGGCTTGATAGGCTTGATATAGTTAGCTGGAAGCCCGGCTAGTAGAGAGTTTTTGATATTAACAAAATACATGTGAGCAGCTGAAGAGGCTTGATAGAGTTAGCTGGAAGCCTGGCTAGTAGAGAGTTTTTGATATTAACAAAATACATGTAAGACTTTCGTCATATCACCGTCAAGCTTTTTTTTAGCATGGAATTTGATTTACAAACAGTTTTTCACCACACCGTTACTTTATTTGGAACAACAACGACATTTGATATCAACAAAAATCAATAGTTTGATTTTTTACTGATTTGGAAATAACATTGTATTGGTAAACCAGTGATTTAATTCAGATGGTCTTCTGTTCATATACGAGGAATTCTTAACAAAATATAGTTTTCCCACACCACCAAAGAAATTCACAGCAGTTTGGTGAAATCTCTCCTATAATATGTATGTTGTATAAACATCAAAACCTATTACCACACTGTAGCTATTACCACAGTTTTCACCCAGCGACTCTCCGATAGGTAAAATATGCTTTTCCTATAGTTGTAAGAATAATAACAGATCAATAAAAGCTCTTTTCCAGAAGGATGTAGCATCAAAACCAAATGCAATAGCATATTGGGATCAATTTATGAGGGATGTTGTTGACAAAGCAGCGGACTTCTGCCTAATCGCCATTAACAAACATGGTTAAAGAGATTTTTGTTTAAACTCCTTCACAGAAAATATCCTGCCAAACTTTATTTAACTCAATTTTAAAAAGATATAGATGTTAGATGCAGCTTTTGCAAGCAGAAGTCAGAAAGCGCTGTTCATTTATTTGGTATTGCTCTTACAGCTTTTTTATTTGTAATAAATTTGCAACATTTTCAAAAAATCTTCTTTCACGTTGTCATTATGGTGATTGCATGTCGAATTTTGATGAAATAGATTAATTAAATCCATTTTGGAATAAGGTTGTAACAAAAAAATGCGGGAAAAGTGAAGCGCTATCAATACTTTTTGGATGCCCTATAGTATATTCTCTCTCTCTCTTACATCATACAATATTATTTGCTATTTTTTTGTGATTCCTCTATCATATAATTCCTCTCTTACAGATAAAATAAGCAGACAGTAATTCTTTTTATTGAAGTGTATTCATAATTTACTGTTTTTATACTTTTTGTGTTTTGTGTAAAGTCTACTATAAAAATTCTATGTAAAAACAAATGTGAAAATGTGATTGTTATACTATTAGCACAAATAATTCTTCAAGTATTATTTTTCCTTTATATTAGGGTTAAACATTTTACTTTATGGGGTGACGCGGTGGCACAATGGGTTGCACGTTCACCTCACAGCAAGAAGGTCTCTGGTTCGAGCCTCGGCTGGGTCAGTTGGTGTTTCTGTGTGGAGTTTGCATGTTCTCCCTGTGTTCACGTGGGTTTCCTCTGGGTTTGGAGAGGGGTTGAGTGATGCAATCTTAGCCGGTTTCCCAAGACAGTTCAAAGACATGTGGTATATGTGGCGGTTCATTTCGCAGTGGCGACCCCAGATTAATAAAGGGACTAAGCCGAAAGGAAAATTAATGCATACATTTTATTTATTGACATGATAGTGTTTATGGTGAACACTTGTAAACCAAAAAACCTTTGGCCTCAATGGTGTTCCATAGTTTTTGTCCCAATTTGCTTTCCATACATTTTAACCAAGCAGCGTCACAGAAAAAAAAAACCTCACAACAAAACACACGAGCCCTGACTAAACAGAGAATTGTGCAGAAGAGGTAAAAGAAAACGATTTGATTTACATTTACAACAGTGCATATGACGACGCAAGAACACGTTTGGTGAGGGAGTTTTACAAAAATACCATCATTATAATATTTATCATGCGTCACCAGTGATTCGCTAGTGGCCTCTCAACGTGTGTGCGCTAGCCAATGAGGAAGAACAAGGACACGTTGCGTAATTAATATTCATTAGTTTTGCTCAGCCATTGGGTTTTCCTCTCAGACACGCTTTCGGTTTCAGATTTGGATAATCTGCAGGTTTGACGCGCAGTACTGTCGTCTATTTACCAGTTTTAAACTATAACACTTTAAATAGATGTCGACGACGATAGCGAACTCTGAATCCTGATATTATAAAGCAGCGTTGTCGTTGTATCTACTAACAAGGTAAGTTAGGTGATGATAAGCAGCATTAAAGCAGGTCTTTTCAAAGTCGTTGTTGTGCTAGACCTTATAGTGTTAAATATCCTGTACAATACATACTTAGTTTGTTGTCTTACAAAGCAAATGATTTAGGTATAAAACGATTTGTTAAGTAAGCAAAGCACCCTGAACATAATTGAAATATATATTATAGAGAGCGAAAGTGAAACTGGTTTACCTGCTCGAAAGCACCGACAAAAAGTACCCTACAATGGTTTTACTTTCTGCATAGTAACAACATGGTTATGTCATGTTGTAATACCATTCACACAAAAGTTTTGTAAAGTTAATCAAGGTTTTTGTCCTCAGTGTAAGTGTATTTGATAACTAAGATATCCCAGATGAAGAATTACGATGGTAATTTATAGTCAATATAATAAATAATTATAGTTTTGAACCACACTTTAGTAAAGAAGAACTTGAATTAATCAGTTGTGGTAATTCTGCATTTGCTACGGTAACACAACAACTATATAAACAAATCACTAAATACTAGTTTTATACAACTATAGGCTATATTATACTAAAATACACCACATTTTACTCTATACACTATTTTATTGTGGCGATGTCACTGGCCCATGAACCTTTTCTGCTTGTTGTCAAACTATTTTGTCAAATTAACAAGAGGAAATTTAATCATATTTTAATGTTAAAACGGCTGTCGTAACATTATTATCGTGAACATTATATGTGTTATATGTGAACATTTCTGGGTTCTTGGAAGCTATGGAAATTAAAAATGTAATACAGGAAACAGGTAAGAATCATTGTTATTGTTTACATCCTTCAAAATTGTCTATAAAAATGTATTCTACAGTATTTCTTACAGTTTATCGGTTCACTATGGTTAATACTACAATATGATTCATTAACAATTGTGTGTAAATAATGTTATAGTGTAAAATAATGTGCAAACAAGGTGTAAATAATATAATGTATGGTTTAAACTTACACGTTACACATTATAGTATATTATTTATATTATTTACTGCATATGATTAGGAAAAATGGAGTTTACTATCTATATATACTATGTTTTGACTTAGTAACACGCTCCTTGAGGACGCATGAGTTAAAAAGGGAAATATTTCACAAGCTGTGAATGAATGAATTTAAGCTGTCAACACAATTAAAGTAGAGCTCATTAAGAAAACCAAAATATTTCAGATATTTATTTAACTTATTTTCATTTAGAAATATACGCAGTATAATGCATTTTACTATAGCATGCTTTAAAAAAACACTATAGTATTTATAAATTACTATTCTATTTTTTTTTTATTTGAGATATCCTAAAGGTTTCAGATATTTATATAACTAATTTGCACTAGAAATACAATACACAATATAATCTATTTTACTATAGTATGCTTCAAAAAACACTACATAATTTGTAAATTAATATAGTACTACTTTTCCATCTGGGATAGCCTAAATGTTTCATATATTTATTTAACCTTTTTGCATTTAGAAATATACACAGTATAATGCATTTTACAGTTGTATTCTTCAAAAAAAACACTAGTATTTATAAATTACTATGGTATTTTTTTCATCTGGGATAGCCTAAATGTTTCAAATATTTATTTAACTTTTTTTTTGTATTTAGAAATATACACAGTATAATGCATTTTACAGTTGTATTCTTCAAAAAAACACTAGTATTTATAAATTACTATGGTATTTTTTCATCTGGGATAGCCTAAATGTTACAAATATTTATTTAACTTTTTTTTTGTATTTAGAAATATACACAGTATAATGCATTTTACTATAGTATGCTTAAAAAACACTACAGTATTTTTAAATTACTATGGTATTATTTTATTTGGGATAGCCTAAAAGTTTCATATATTTATTTCACTTATTTGCATTTAGAAATATACACAGTATAATGCATTTTACTATAGTATGCTTAAAAAATGTTTCATATATTTATTTAACCTCTTTGCATTTTGAAATATATACAGTATAATGCATTTTACTATAGTATGCTTTAAAAACACTACAGTATTTATAAATGACTATGGTATTATTTTTATTTGGGATAGCCTAAATGTTTCATATATTTATTTCTCTTATTTGCATTTAGAAATATACACAGTATAATGCATTTTACTATAGTATGCTTAAAAAAACACTACAGTATTTATAAATGACTATGGTATTTTTTCATCTGGGATAGCCAAAATGTTTCAGATATTTATTTAACCTCTTTGCATATAGAAATATATACAGTATAATACATTTTACTATAATATGGTTTACAAAAAACCTATAGTACTTATAAATTACTATGGTATTATTTTATTTGGAATAGCCTAAAGGTTTCAGATATTTATTTAACCTCTTTGCATTTAGAAATATACACAGTATAATGCATTTTACTATAGTATGGTTTTCTAAAGAAACACTATAGCATTTATAAATTACTACTTTTTATATTCATCTAAGATAGCCTAAATGTTTCACTTATTTCACAAAATATTTCACTTATTTGCATTTAGAAATACATACAGTATCTTGCATTCACAATTGTTAGATCATTTATAAATGACGATATTATTTTTTCATCTTGGAATAGCCGGCATGTTTCTGATATTTAATTTCATGTCTTATTACCCCTCTGCAGTGCTGGAGATGAAGGATAAGATGGCCGTTCCTCTGTTCGTCCTGTTGGCATTGTGTTTGGACGTGTGCGCCGTGTTGTCCATTGGTGCCATCCAGCTGTCTCCGTCCTTCATCAATAACTCCTTCATCCTGCTGTGGTTGGGTGGACTGATCCGAACATGTCTTCTGCTCTTCATCTCCTTCTCCTACTCTGGCAGTCCGGCGTGGATGAGAGGATTGGAGGGTGTTCAAACGGCTGTAATCCACGGTCTTCTCTATCCAGTCTATATCTCCTTCCTCTGGGCGTATGGCTGGTCTACTGTGGAGCTGGTGTGGGGTTGGCACTCTTGGCAAGGCGTAAGATGTGCTTTAACACGTATTTTATGTCTAAAGTGAAGATACAGTGTGTTATATTATATTATATTATATTATATTATATTATATTATATTATATTATATTATATTATATTATATTATATTATATTATATTATATTATGTTTTATTATATTATATTATATTATATTATATTATATTATATTATATTATATTATATTATATTATATTATATTTTATTATATTATATTATATTATGTTTTATTATATTATATTATATTATATTATATTATATTATATTATATTATATTATATTATATTATATTATATTATATTTTATTATATTATATTTTATTATATTATATTATATTATATTATATTATGTTTTATTATATTATTTTATATTATATTATATTATATTATATTATATTATATTATATTATATTATATTATATTTTATTATATTATATTATATTATGTTTTATTATATTATATTATATTATATTATATTATATTATATTATATTATATTATATTATGTTTTATTATATTATATTATATTATATTATATTATATTATATTATATTATATTATATTTTATTATATTATATTATATTATATTATGTTTTATTATATTATATTATATTATATTATATTATATTATATTATATTATATTATATTATATTATATTATATTTTATTATATTATATTTTATTATATTATATTATATTATATTATGTTTTATTATATTATATTATATTATATTATATTATATTATATTATATTATATTATATTATATTATATTATGTTTTATTATATTATATTATATTTTATTTTATTATATTATATTATATTATATTATATTATATTATATTATATTATATTATATTATATTATATTATATTATGTTTTATTATATTATATTATATTATATTATGTTATATTATATTATATTATATTATATTATATTATATTATATTATATTTTATTATATTATATTATATTATGTTTTATTATATTATATTATATTATATTATATTATATTATATTATATTATATTATATTATATTTTATTATATTATATTATATTATGTTTTATTATATTATATTATATTATATTATATTATATTATATTATATTATATTATATTATATTATATTATATTATATTATATTATATTATGTTTTATTATATTATATTTTATTTTATTATATTATATTATATTATATTATATTATATTATATTATATTATATTATATTATATTATATTATGTTTTATTATATTATATTATATTATATTATGTTATATTATATTATATTATATGTTATGCATGAGTGTAACGAATCACAGATCAACCATGTACATAACATATAATATACAGAGCACAACCCACGGTTCGGAACACACGTGACCTGCAGATTAATAATTTTTTTTTTACCTTACTAAATTTGTAATGATTGCAGACAGATCGCCTCTCGTGTTATTCAAATCACATGTATGAAAGCATTTAGACTTTCCAGTAAAATATAATGATGACAGAAGAAGTTGTGGTAGGTTATTGCGGATGTGCTGGGTTTCTTAGGTTGTTAAAGGTGTTTTCTGTCGCTACTTGTTTAGCCTGCCTTAATGCATTTAGTGTAAGTTGTACAATTAATCATTAAAGATCGGGATCTCAACACCCACGCAACATAAATTCTAAATGATGGTGATTTGCATATGTTTATTAATTCTTTTGAATGGCTGCATTCAAATCTGTGTTTGCAAAAATGCAAAAATCAAGAAAGAGATTCAGTCTTTAGTTTGCAAACAGTGAAATAACACAGCAGTACTGGGATATCAGTTTATAGATTAGATAAAACCACTGATGTTTATGGTAAAGATTAAAATCACCATCATATGGGTTGAACTTGGCACCCAAAAATGAAAGTTGTAGGCAACAATTACATTATTTAACCAATAGGTGGTGACAACCAGTCATCAAAAATATGCCACTGAATAATTCTTCAAAAATGATCATCTAGCAATGAAACATGAGTGAATGACTGAATCATTTACTGAAAATGATGTTAAAAGAGTCACATTCTGTATTCATAAGCTATAACTCACCTAATAATTTTCGTTTTTGTCTTTATGCAATGCTGTATTCGTGGCCGTGCGTGCGTCTACTTTAGTGAACAGAACCTGCATATGCTGTGAATAACAGGTAATAAAGTTGTTAATAATGTTCAGTTTGTGGCACAGTGTGATCGTTTGAGAGCCGCAGGTGAAGTATGAACAGCACTTAGCAGTGAAAATGAAATTGAAAGCGTGGACATCATTTAAATAATCATATCGCATTTTAGAGTTATGACTGCGACAAGTATTTGATATGTTTTTTCTTTCATAGCGAACACACAGCTGTGCATGAAAATGAATGTTTACAGTGTCAGTATAAATACTTGGTTTTACCAGTGAATTAAATGGTCTAATAATGTTGTCAATGACAGATTGCAAGCATATATCTCAAACATAATTCAACATCAGAATTATTATAAGTAGAATAGAATTATTTATAGAAACCAGTAGACCTACACATAATATTAATATTGTTGTTTTACCATATGTTTGAGAAAAAAACAATAATAATTGCTCATATTAAGCTTTATGTTACATCTACAGAATCGTGAGAAATTCGTGATCTTTATTTTAAGCTAAAAAATTGTGATTCTTATTTTAGCCAGAATCGTGCAGCTATATACTGAATATTTAAAAATTTATTTATATTTTTAATAAAATTACAGGTTCTAAGCAGCCGATTCAATTGTTATGACTTGATTGAATGGGCATTATCAGTGTTTATCAGCTGATAGATATGGGCCAGTAGGGGCCTTCTGCGCCTACTAATAGGTTTAGGAGGCTGTTATCATCCATCCACATGGTTAATCAGCTATAGATTAACGAAAATTATTAATATCATTTATAAAATTTACCAATAATTGTATTTTATTAACGTCTACCCCTACTCCAACCCTAATAACAAAAAATGTCACAGTCAGGGCTTAATTTGTGCCAGAACACGCCAGATCCGAATCTGCCACCTCGTTTTACAGATCCCCCTCCTCAACCGCCTGTCCGGCCAACTCACCTCTACATCCTCGGGTAACATGTCAGATCCGTTACCCCGATCTGTTCTGGGACTTCGCAATCACAAATGAAGCACTGGTCATCACAGTAATGTAAAAACAGATCTGGAGTCTTCTCTATGAGTATACCTGATTAACCCTGCGGATGGATGATAACAGCCTTCTGAGCCTACCAGTAGGTGCAGAAGGCCTCTACTGGCCCAAATGTATCAGCTGATATCCACTGATAACACCCATTTAATCGAGTGATAACATTTGAAGCGGGTGTTCTAAGTTTTGTTTGTTAAAACCAAAAGTTGCTTGCAGTATAAATGGAAAGCAAATAGCATTTCTCTCCTCCCCCTTTTTGGCTGATCCAAAAAAAATGGTACGATCCGTGACTAAAAAACCATGTGATCCGAACCGTGAGATTTTTGATCCATTACACCACTAATGTTATGTGTTATATTTTGTGTGTGTTTTAGACATGCAGTTGAAGTCAATATTATTAACCCTCCTCCTGTGATTTTTTTTTTTCTTTCACAATTATTTTTAAGTGTGTTTAACAGATTTTTTCACAGTATTTCCTATAATATTTTTTCTTCTGGAGAAAGTCTTATTAGATTTTTTTGACTAGAATCAAAGCAGTTTTTAATGTTTTAAATTAAGGTCAAAATTATAACCCCCCTTAAGCAATATTTTTTTTCTATTGTCTACAGAACAAACCATCATTGTAGTCAAATATTATTTACTGTCATCATGACAAAGATAAAATAAATCAGTTATTAGAAATTATTAATTAAAGCTATTATTTTTAGAAATGTGTTGAAAAAATCTTCTTTCTGTTAAACAGAAATTTGGTAAATAATATACAGGAGGGCTAATAACTTTTACTGTATGTGTATATTAACATGTGACTATATTTCAGCTTGTGCAGGGCTATTTTGTGTTGGGTTTGTCTCTCTTAATCTGGAAACGCCATGTACCTACTATCCTGCCGACTGCAAAAAAAGAGAGAACAGAAAAGAAGGGCAAGGCTTCTCTGCAAAGACTGCTGGGATACATGAAGCCTTTCAGTGGACGTTTTGCGGCCGTCTTCTTCTTTGTGGTCATTTCTTCACTAGGTAAAACTACACTGTGGCATGGGTTAGATATAGTTGCACATTTTGCTATTATTTATTATATTAACAAGTCAGTGTGACATGGTGGCTCAATGGTTAGCACTGTCACCTCACTGCAAGAAGGTCGCTGGTTCGAGCCCAGCTGGGCCAGTTGGCATTTCTGTGTGGAGTGTGGAGTTCTCCCCATGTTGGTGTGGGTTTTCTCCGGGTGCTTCGTTTACACATTCATTCACACACATACAGTACAATTTAGCATAATACAGCCAATTTAGCATAGTCGATTCATCCGTAGTTGACCAGGAGCTACAGAATTGTATGTAACTACTGTATTTATGCGGAATATATATGATATATGCAAAAAAAAAAAAAATGTTTTTCTTACTTAAAATGTTTGTCTTGTTTCTAGTACAAATATCTACATTTCAAAGTCGATTTTACTTGGTTTACAGGTTTTTGTTTGTTTTAGGAAAAAAAATGTGGGGAAAAGGAAAAGATTAAAGAAAAGGTTAAAACAAGATTTCACTTGATTTAAGAATTTTTAGATATTTGGACTTGAAACAAGACAAAGCAAAGTAAAAAAATGCATTGTGACTACTCAATTTCTGTACCTGTTTTCTGTATTGTAGGGTGCTTTCACACCTGTTTTGTTCCGAAACAGGGATTACAATTGCTACAATGTTGCACTTTGTACTTGGTGCGGTTTGCTTTCACATGGCAGAGTTTCTAATAAGGGTGCTTTCACACCTAGACTTTTGTTTGGGAACCGGTCTCGTTTGCCTAGTTAGCGTGGTTCGTTTGGCATATGTGAATCCAGCAATTGCGCTCGTATCCGCTCCAAGTCAATCGGTCCGAGATCGCCTGAATGAGGTGGTCTTGGCTCGATTGAAACGAACTCTGGAGCGGATCGATTGTAGTGAGAAAGCAAAACAATCCGAGCCCGGATATATCACAGTGTATTATGGATATATAATAGGCATACGGCTGTATGAAGAGAGAACTATAAGTAGGGCGGGAGGTCATTCCTACCGGTAAATGTGGGTTTCATGTTAAATCGCTCATTCTGTACAACTGTACAA
The DNA here is from genome assembly GCF_052040795.2 of Danio rerio. Taxonomy (NCBI): domain Eukaryota; kingdom Metazoa; phylum Chordata; class Actinopteri; order Cypriniformes; family Danionidae; genus Danio; species Danio rerio. Next base: position 54,498,523 of record NC_141036.1, read on the forward strand.
CGTCGCTCATTCTTTACAACTAAATAATCTCAAAACTTTTTGTAAGCCAGAGATTGTGAACTTTTTGGTTTTAAAATGGATCCTGAACTAAAGCTTGAAAACCAGATTCTGTCTGTTATTCGCTCTAGCTTCTTTCACTTACAACAACTGGCCAAAATTAAGCACGTTTTATCGCACAAGCACTTTGAAACAGTAATGCATGCTTTTATAACCTCCCGCTTAGACTATTCTAATGCCCTTTATTTTGGGTTGAGTCAGTCTTCAATCTCTCGACTGCAACTGGTTCAGAATGCAGCTGCACGTATTTTAACTGGCACACGCAAATACGAGCACATCACCCTGATTTTATCTTCTCTTCACTGGCTGCCCGTGCACTTCAGGATCCATTTTAAGGTACTTTTATTTGTTTTAAGTGTCTAAATGGTAATGCACCCCTTTACCTCTCTGAGCTTCTCTGTCCCTACACACCTTATCGTTCGCTCAGGTCAGCCGACCAGCTCCTCCTGGGTGTGCCCAGGACCAGTCGAAAGCTCAGAGGGGATCGGGCTTTTGCTGTGGCTGCACCAAAATTGTGGAATGAGCTGCCGTTGTACATTAGAAAAGCCTCTTTCATTACTGTTTTTAAATCTCTTCTTAAAACCCACCTGTTCAATTTGGCTTTTAGCACAGCTTGAGATGTTGACATTTGTATTTTAAAGTTTGTTTTACTCTTTGTTGTCAGCACTTTGGTCAACTGTGTTGTTTCAAAGTGCTTTATAAGTAAACTGAATTGAATTGAAATTGAAATACGAAAGTGAAAGCATGCTGAACTATTAACGAGAGCTGTTTATGTTTTAAATGTAGGTCCGTGATGATAAAACTTTTCACTTTGTATCTTTTTGAATGTGAGCAAGTTGCAAAATATTTCCGAGAACAAGTGCATGCAAATTCACATGCTTATGTTTCATCCACAGGTGAAATGGCGATTCCTCATTACACTGGGAAAATGACAGACTGGATCATGAATGAAGACGAACCCGAGGCCTTTAACCACGCTATCACTGTCATGACCCTGATGACCATTATGAGGTGAGACTAAAAAGGCAACCTAACCTTGTATGCTAATTTTGCGGCACGGTGGCTCACAGCAAGAAGAACGCTGGTTCGAGTTCCGGTTGGGTCAGTTGGCATTTCTGTGTGGAGTTTGCATGTTCTCCTCATGTTGGTCACAGTCCAAAAGACATGCGCTATAGGTGAATTGTATAAAGCTAAATTGTCCGTAGTGTACGAGTGTGAATGAGTGTGTATGGGTGTTTCCCAGTAATGTGTTGGAGCTGGAAGGGCTGCTGGAAGGAAAACATATGCTGGATAAGTTGGCGGTTCATTCCGCTGTGGCGACGCCAGATTAATAAAGGGACTACACCGAAAAGGGGCGAGGCAGTGGCGCAGTAGGTAGTGCTGTCGCCTCACAGCAAGAAGGTCGCTGGTTCGAACCTCGGCTCAGTTGGTGTTTCTGTGTGGAGTTTGCATGTTCTCCCTGCCTTCGCGTGGGTTTCCTCCGGGTGCTCCCGTTTCCCCCACTGTCCAAAGACATGCCGTACAGGTGAATTGGGTAGGCTAAATTGTCTGTAGTGTATGAGTGTGTGTGTGTGTGAATGTGTGTGTGGATGTTTCCCAGAGATGGGTTGCGGCTGGAAGGGCATCCACTGCCTATAAATGTGCTGGATAAGTTGGCGGTTCATTCCGCTGTGGCGACCCCGGATTAATAAAGGGACTTAGCCAACAAGAAAATGAATGAATGAATGGATAATGCGCAAATAATGTGCAGTCCTTTTGACTGGAAGTGTAGGTTTTCGGAGGGAAAACTTCTAAAATGTTTGCTTTTCCGCAGCGCTGTGTGTGAGTTTGTGTGTGACCTCATCTACAACATCACCATGAGCCGAATACACACGTCCATCCAAGGACTCGTCTTCCAGGCTGTACTAAAACAGGATATTGCGTTCTTCGATAAAGCTACCACAGGTAAAACTGCAGTGCTGGTTCTTGTGCAGTGAATAGAGGTCGACCGAAATAGTTTTTTTTAGGCTGACATTTCTGTCCAATTTTCATTTTTTTCCTCTTCATCTAATTATGCCCCTTTTAAAAAGATGTCAAATAAGTCCTCTGATTTTGTTGTTTTGGTGACTGTCGCTTTAAATTCAAATGAAATTGTGCTCTTTTCAAAAGGGGGCGGAGTTAAAAATGCTATACATGTGTCAACACAGCAGCAGATTTAAAACTCCACGGATGAATAGCTGCTTCACACTCAGGGCTGTTTATGCTGATGAGGGAGAGATTATAACTAATGGGACTTTAATTAATTATGACCAGCGTTAAATCATACATATTGCTCAGGCTAGTTGTTGTAATTCAGGCACTGTTACTGCTTTTTTTGTTCAGGGGACATCGTGTCTCGCATCACCACCGACACAAACACCATGAGTGAGTCTCTGAGTGAGAAGCTGAGTCTGCTGATGTGGTACTTCATGCGGGTCATTTTCCTCTTCGGCTCCATGTTAATGCTCTCCACCAGACTCTGCTGCTTCACTCTGCTCGGCCTGCCCGTCATCTGGATCATCCCGGAAATTTTTGGACGGTTTTACCAGGTCAGATTGAAATTTCTTCAAACCTTGCATTACTATACAGAGAGAAACAAAAATATATTGTTCACTATTAATCCCTTCCATAATCCCCTCAGGCCACTGATCATCACTTGGCGGCCTGCGGGCCAAATCCAGCCCACTGAGCTGTTCAATCCGGCTCGCGACTGGATTCCAATATTGTGAGGATCAAAAATAAAATTGTGGTCCACACTGTTAAAGCAACTAAAAATAACAACTGAGTCTCTTGTCAGAATAACCACTAATTGACTGTATTTAGGCTACACTCAAAATGAGGACGACTATGCGGCGTTAAGCATTTATCAGGGCTCGAAATTGCGACCATTTTGGTCGCATATGCGCCCGAAATTTTATCTGTGTGACCTTAAAATATATTTGGGAGCATTTCCGCGAGTGCTTAAAATTGTTGTGTGCGACCAGTTTTTACTGCAAAATGTTCAGCAAATGCGCGGATTCGGGAGACATTCACTCAGAATGCATCTCTAAGCTCTTTGTCTGCACTTGGAACGCGAAACGCAGCGCTCAGAAAAGGTTTAAAACAGTTGTCATGTCGACTTGGTGCAGTAAACAAATCCAAGTCCGTAATGCTTGCCCCGCCTTCGCGCTCTTCTTATTGGCCCACCACTGCTCTAGCACTGATTGTGAATGATTGGTTAATATCAGCTGTCAATCACTCAGCGCCTTCTGGCTTGGGATGACAGAGAGCTACTACCGCGAAAAACTGTAAAACGCTGAAGATGAGAAAGAAGATAACGCTGACAGATTTAGTTTTATAAACCATCTAGTTGCAAATAATGACACATCTTACTAGTGATCATGTGCTAAATGTTAATCCTCCATCTACACTTTTCCAAAAGTAGAAGACTTCCATTGGCTTCAAGTCTGCTGTGAAAAGTCTGTGGGATGGAATTTTCAGGTAACTGCGGGCCACATCTAGCACGAGAGCTTCTGTTTAATCCTTCATATAATCGCCAGATGCTGTCCGCCGTGCAAGGGGCAGCTATATGTCAAATTTAACACCACGTACACCATCGCAAACGGGCTTACACTGAGTAAACTAATATCGCTACTCATGAATACACCGGTATTGCTATTAACATGTATGCATATAATAAGGTACAGTATATGTCAAAAGCATCTGTGCAATATCAGACAGCACTTGTATGAACAGCACAGTTATATCGTTAACAGATTCATTCAAGCAGTGTGTGCAGGGCCGGTGAGCGCTCCGTGTATCTTTTGGTCACTCAGTTCTGTTATAAAAATGTATTTTCTTGTGATGACGGGATTTCGTTGAGACATATTTTCCTCACGCTTGCATATGTGTATTAAATTTTTTTACTTGTTAGTTTGATTAGTGTTGATTTCAAATACAATAAATATGTTTGTATAAAACGTGTAGTTACGGTGCTCATAATTGGTTGGTGCGACTAAATTTTAGTTGATGCGCCTACATTTTTAAAGTTAGGAGCACCGGTGCTACCAAGCAAAAAGGTTAATTTCGAGCCCTGATTTATTGTTTCAAACAGGTTTGAAAAAAAAAACCCGAACACAACTTTTCATCATAACCTTAACATTTGTTTTTTATTTCTACGTTTTAACAACATGCTTGAAACCAGCAGACTCCTCGGGACAAAAAAAGGAGGAAAAACAATCTGGCACAACTTAAAATAGCATGGTAAATAAATAACCTGGTACCAGAACAAAACAGGTCACAAATAATGTTCGCACATCAAATAAAACGTCTAGTGGGTTTAAATTTAAATCACAATGCTGAAACGGGCTACACACAGTGCTTAATCAATGGCTAAAGTTACTTTTCCCCTCTGACACCAACTTTTTCACATCAGGCTTGGCGGCTGTCAGACGTATACGCAAACAGTCCTCCAAAGACTGGGTTGACAGTCGGTTCCTCTCGTGTGTTTTTATCGAGTTAATCTTGGAGAATGCAGCCTCACAGGTGTAGGTTAAACCGAACATGGTGAGCACATACATAGGCAGCGTTTTCAATGTCATAGGTCTCAGGACAAGATACCTAAAATGCGCTCAGGCTTTCAACACCACGGAGAGCCACCTTCGCGTCGCCCATAGATATATACACTAGATATCACATAGGGACCATGCGACAATAGCGCCGCATTGGTACAGTGCTCCCAGGACAAATGTCATTCAACCGCACTAGTCAAGACAGTGTTATTACGTGAAGATGCGGGACTTTAGCGCTGTCTACAGGTGTAGTAACGAGCAAACAAAGAAAACAAAGCACAAAGGCAGAACATTTCATAGGTAATATTAAGTTTTTTTCTGTTTTTGTATGTTCTGAACTTTAGTGCTAATCAGGTAACGTTACTGATGGTAACAGTCACTTACTGCATTCACCCTAAGGCAAAGCAGCTCCAACTCGCACTAAACACTCGGCTTATGCTAGTTTTGTTGAATAAAATCAGCAAACAATGCAAAAGAAATATGACAACGAGATGCTGCGCTGGCAGAAACTTGTATTATTGTCGGCTAACGTTAGTAAAAGAGTCGTTCGCGGGATTCATTCATAAACGAATCGCTCCCTCCGTCAGTATGAGAAGTGAAAGCAGGAGAGGAGGTGTGTTTCAGGACATGATTAGATCAAATTTAACAGGAAGGGTGAATGGCACATTTCTGTACACACAAACACAAGCTTTTTGTTAGGAATGCCTGTGCGGTCACTAATCCATCAATGTAGAAAAGTGATGGAAAATTATAATTTTCTTAATTAGAAAAAAAAATTACTTACTAACATCCAGGAAAACTCCCGATCAAAGATATAAGTGTATATGTGTATATCTCTGGCTTTGGATGGCCACAGTCCTCCACTGTACCTTGGTCCCGCATTCATTTCAAAGGAGCGCTACCCTGTAGCAAGATGGCGGCGCTATTGACGCATTCCGTACAATAGACAACAATAGGCCAGGCGACATCTAGTGTATATATCTATGCACGTTGCCTACCGCCTAAATTTCAGCCAGCTGGCTCTGAGTGGCCGCCTCGTCTAATGGCAGCATTTTCACTGCGTTTGTGGAGAACTCTCTATCACTCCTAGTGGTTGACTGTGATATATGTGATGGGAGCCTGAATCAAATGCCTTCAGTTTGTAATGAAATGGAAAAAGTATAAACATTATTAAAATTATAAAAATGAGATTTTTATTTGATTTTCTTCTTGGGGGTCTGGCCCCCTAAGAGACTGTCTGGTAAAACTCTGGCCCTCTGACAAATATAGTTGATGACCCCTGCCTTAGGCCTTGATCACACCAAGCATGCTTTTTGCATTGAGAATTGCCTTTTTTTTTAATGATTTTCTATTGGTCTTCTACCAAATGAAAGCAGAGGCATCAATATTTTGTCCTGGCGCTGTTATTGCATAGTCAAACGTAATGTAAAATAACACTGTGCAATCGTTATTGCTGATCAGCTATAATAATCCCAACTCCACATTGCAGATGCTGCGATGTGACTATTGCGAATGCACACATTGCGATAACGATGCTGAATGATATATTGTGCAGCCCTATTGATTATATTGATTTTTCTACAGAAACTTTCGGCACAAGTGCAAGATTCTTTGGCCAAGGCGAATGAAGTGGCTACAGAAACCTTTTCTTCCATGAAAACAGTGAGGAGCTTTGCTAATGAGGATGGAGAAACTGAGAGATACAGAAAGTGCTTGGAGGACACGTTTGCACTGAACAAAGTGGAAGCCGCTGCTTATGCTGTATCAACATGGACCAATAGTGTAAGTCCCACCACTGCCTTATTCACTGCACGTTTTACTACATTATGCAGAAATATTTGGAGTTTTCTGTAGTGAACATATGCTTTCTAGAACAAACGCATTAGAAGAATTGCATAAAGAGTGCATTAGTGTCACACACTTTTTCAGTAGTGTTAATTGGTTAGGGTTTTTACCATAGGATTTTTTTCTTAGTCTTAGTTAGTTTTTAACAGAATTTTTAGGCTTAGCAGCTTTGAGGTGAATTACAACATTACAAAATTTTGATTTAAAGCAAACAGTTATTTATAAAGGTACATATTTGTTTTATTGTATAAATAAATGAAAGGACGGATAATTTATTTCGTTTTGTTTTCAAATTTAAACAAAAAATATGTATATTTTAGTTTTTTAAATAAATAAATATATACATTTATGAAGTTAAAATCATTGCTATTATTTTTTTTCTAAATATAAATATATTGTCTGTAAACACAGCTTTTTTTAAGAGTTCTAAATGACAGTATGTATGTATATATATATATTTAGTGAAATATATGTTGCATGTAATTACTTATATTTTTATATATGTGAAATACAAACAAGACCTTGTATGTTAAGTTGTAGGCAAGTTGTATGTAGTTTGTATATATTACCATAAATCACATTTCTTTATCGGGTTAAGTATACACATACACTCACCGGCCACTTTATTAGGTACTACTTACTAGTACCGGGTTGAACTCCCTTCTGCCTTCAGAACTGCTTTAATTCTTTGTTGCATAGATTCAACAAGTTACTGGAAATATTCATAAGAGATTTTGGTCCTCATTGACATGATAGCATCACAGAGTTGCTGCAGAGTTGTCGGCTGCACATCCATGATGCGATTCTGCCGTTTCACCACATCCCAAAGGTGCTCTATTGGATTGAGATCTAGTGATTGTGGAGGCCATTTGAGTACAGTGAACTCATTGTCATGTTCAAGAAACCAGTCTGAGATGATTTGTGTTTTATGACATGGCGCATTATCCTGCTGGAAGTAGCCATCAGAACATGGGTACACTGTGGTCATAAAGGGATGGACATGGTCAGCAACAATACTCAGGTAGGCTGTGGCGTTTACACGATGCTCAATTGGTACTAATGGGCCCAAAGAGTGCCAAGAAAATATCCCCCACACCATTACTACACCACCAGCAGCCTGAACCACTGATGCAAGGCAGAATGCATCCATGCTTTCATGTTGTTGACGCCAAATCCTGACCCTACATTCTGAATGTTGCAGCTGAAATGGAGACTTATCAGACCAGGCAATGTTTTTCCAATCTTCTATTGTCCAATTTTAGTGAGCCTGTGTGAATTGTAGCTGACAGGAGTGGCACCTGGTGTGGTCTTCTGCTGCTGTTGCCCATCCGCCTCAAGATTGGGTTTGTTGTGAGTTCAGAGATGCTCTTCTGCAGACCTCGGTTGTAACGAGTGGTTATTTGAGTTACTGTTGCCTTTCTATCAGCTGGAACCAGTGTGGCCATTCTCCTCTGACATCAACAAGGCATTTGTGCCCACAGAACTGCCACTCACTGGATATTTTCTCTTTTTCAGACTATTCTCTGTAAACCCTAGAGATGGTTGTGCGTGAAAATCCCAGTAAATCAGCTGTTTCAGAAATACTCAGACCAGCCGTCTGGCACCAACAACGCCACATTCAAAGTCACTTAAATCACCTTTCTTCCCCATTCTAATGCTCTGTTTGAACTGCAGCAGATTGTCTTAAACATGTCTACGTGCCTAAATGCATTGAGTTGATGCCATTTGATTGGCTGATTAGAAATGTGCAATAACAAGCAGTTGGACAGGTGTACCTAATAAAGTGACCAGTGAGTGTATAAACCAAGTGTGCCGCAAGCCTGCGTTTAAGTGAAGGTCTCGGCCATTAGATCGCCCCCTGGGGGCTGGCTGCAGTACAAGTCATAAAGCCCGCCTCCTCCGTGTTAATGAAGGAGACTTGAGCCCAAATAAAAAAAATTATTACACTTGCAATAAAATGTCCCGAAAGATGGTTCTGGTCGATTAAGGCACTGATTATTGTGCTGAAATAGGTGCAGATCTTCATTTTTGTAAACAGTTTGTTTTTAGCAGTAATTTAATGCTGGGCGTGTCATCGTGATTGACAGATGTGATTGACAGTTTCTCAAAGCAGACCGTCTGAGCTTCGGCAGGAGACTGAAGTGTTATTATTCGATTTCTGTGTTATTTTACCATGATAAAATGAGTTCAGCAGTAAACTTCAGTTTCTGACATACATGATCCTGGTGGAACACTGTTTATTCGCTAAGGTCAGGGCTTTTTTCGGGCTTTATTAGTTTGCTGATACACGTACGCCTAGCCACCCAGATAGCAAAATACACTCGAGCCAGTTTCAGCTAGATTCTCGCCTGACGGAGACTTACCCCTCAGAGCTCAGACTGACTACCTCTGCTGGACCTACTCCGGATGCCTGGACTCACTGCCCGATTCCAGCTCGAGTCAATCGAGCCAGATGCGGCGGCCGAGCGAGCCGGCGCTGCCGCATGCGAGCCGGAAGTAGCCGGCGACGCCGCGAGTAGGTTATACGCTGCGGCCCGGAGCTGCCGAAATTGAATAAATAAAACCCTCATATTTGTTAACGTTATTACATCCATTTGTGTTGATATGACAGCAAACGCATGCTGAGAAGTTTGGGGGGCGTGGTTGATTTTACATAAAGCGTTTGGTTGGAAGCTCGACTCCGCTCATTTTCGCGGCTCCTCCTCTGGCTCCATCAGACAGTCCTTCTGCGCATGTCTGGCTCCAATTTCAGCAGTCTTTTGCGACAGTTTGTTCCCGTCAAGCAGGCGTTTTGCCCTCAAGGCGTTTAATGGGAAAAGGGGCTGTCGCGTCGTCCATATTTTTTACAGTCATTGGTATAAACGTTGTACACTAATATAGTTGCAGTTTGTAATCAAATGTGCCTTTTTCAGATGTCCAGTCTGGCTTTGAAGGTCAGTATTTTATACTACGGAGGGCGGCTTGTGACAGGAAGTGATGTCAGCAGTGGTGATCTGGTGTCCTTTGTCCTCTACGAGCTTCAGTTCACATCAGCTGTGGAGGTAAAACTTTGAATACTCTCTGTTTGACCAGAATTCATCACTACTTTAAAAAAAAAAAAATCAATCTCATAACATTGTTGTGGTGATGTTTGCATGGAAAACGTCACTTATATATGTATTAAATCAACGCACAGGTTCTGATGTCTTACTGGCCACATGTAAAGAAAGCAGTCGGAGCTTCAGAAAAGATCTTTGAGTATGTGGACAGAAAGCCTGAAGTTCCTCCAGATGGATCACTCGCTCCGAAGACTCTGAAAGGACACGTGCAGTTCAGAAATGTCACATTTGCTTATCCAAAGCGTCCAGACACAGATGTGCTGAAGGTATGAACTGAAAAACCAAAGTAGAAAATGTTGGCAACACCTTGTTTTATAGTGTCCATGAAATTATTATTAACAGCGTGCCTTTATTATAAGGTTAAGGGGGACATATTATTGGGTTTAAACACAGTTATGTGGCCACAGTGTGTGAATATAGCCAGACTCTAATGTTGAAAATAAATAAATTGTATTTTTTTTTTATATTCACACTTGATAAAAATAGTCTGTAGAAACACTTTGATTGGCATTCTCCTTTTGCAGTGCATCCGGAAAGTCTTCATAGCGCTTTTTTTCCACATGTTTTTATGTTACAGCCTTACTGCAAAATGAATTAAATTCATTTATTACCTCATAATTCTACACACAAAACCCCATAATGACAATGTGAAAACAGATTTTTTTTAAATTGTTGCAAATTTATTAAAAATAAAAAAGCTGAAAAATCCCATTTACAGAAGGATTCACAGCCTTTGCTCAATACTTTGTTGATGCACCTTTGACAGCAATTACAGCCTCAAGTCTTTTTGAATATGATGCCACAAGCTTGGCACACCTGTGTTTTTGGAATTTTTTCCATTCCACTTTGCAGTACCTCTCAAGCTCTATCAGGTTGGATGGGAAGCGACGGTGTACAGCCATTTTCAGATCTCTCCAGAGATGTTCAATAGGATTTAGGTCTGGGCTCTGGCTGGGCCACTCAAGGACATTCACTGAGTTGTTGTGAAGCCACTCCATTAATATTTTGGTGGTGTGTTTTGGGTCATTGTCCATCTGGAAGATGAACCGTCAGCCCAGTCTGAGGTCAAGAGCGCTCTGAAGCAGGTTTTCATTCAGGATGTCTCTGTACATTGCTGCATTCATCTTACCCTCTATCCTGACTAGTCTTCCAGTTCCTGTTGCTGAAAAACATCCCCACAGCATGATGCTGCCACCACCATGCTTCACTATAGGGATGGTATTAGCCTGGTGATGAGCAATGCCTGGCTTTCTCCAAATGTAACGACTGGCATTCACGCCAAAGAGTTCAATTTTAGTCTCATCAGACCAGAGAATTTTGTTTCTTATGGTCTGAGAGTGCTTCAGATGCCTTTTGGCATAATCTAGGAGGGGAGTGGCTTCCGTCTGGCCACTTTACCATACAGGTCTGATTGGTGGATTGCAGCACAGATGGTTGTCCTTCTGTAAGGTTCTCCTCTCTCCACAGAAGAACACTGGAGCTCAGACAGAGTGACCATCGGGTTATTGATCACCTCCCTGACTAAGACCCTTCTACCCCGATCACTCAGCTTAGATGGCCGGCCAGCTCTAGGAAGAGTCCTGGTGGTTCCAAACATCTTCCACTTACGGATGATGGAGGCTGCTGTGCTCATTGGAACTTTCAGAGCAGCAGAGATTTTTCTGTAACCTTCCCCAGCCTTGTGCCTCAAGACAATCCTGTTTCAGAGGTCTACAGACAATTCCTTTGTCTTCATGCTTGGTTTGTGCTTTGACATGCACTGTCAACCCTGGGAGCTTATATAGACGAGTGTATGCCTTTTTAAATCATGTCCAATCACCTGTTTGCTGAAACATTTTGAGAATGGTCAGTGGAAACAGAATGTACATGAGCTCAATTTAGAGCTTCACAGCAAAGGCTGTGAATACTGATGTACACGTGATTTTTTTTTCAGCTTTTTTATTTGTAATAAATTAGCAATTTCAAAAACTCTTTTTCACATTGTCATTATGGGGTATTGTGGGTAAAATTGAGGTAATAAAGGAATTTAATCCATTTTGGAATAAGGCTGTAACATAAAAATGTGGTAAAAGTGAAGCGCTATGAAGACTTTTCCAGATGCACTGCATAATGCTATGATAAATTACTGTATTTTTTTTACTTAAAATGATTTGTTGTTGGTCATTGTAGAACATTTCTCTTGAGCTGAAAGCGGGCAAGATCACAGCACTCGTGGGTCCATCGGGTTCAGGAAAAACCACAGTTGTGAGTTTGCTGGAGAGATTTTACCAGCCTCAAAACGGAGAGATTTTATTGGACCAGAAGCCACTGCTGAGCTATAAGGACCAATATCTGCACGAGAAGGTAATCCAACAATTTCTCAACAATGGAAGACACCATAGTTGGGTAAACTTAGAGCGCAGTAAATGCGAGAGTACAACAAATACATTTTTACATTCTTATTTGCTCAAATACGGCAGAAAGAAGCGAAAGCAACTCCAAATTTACTGTCCCCCCTATAGAGTCTGCATTAGAAACTTCTCACATCAGCTCTAATTATTGTATTTTTGTAATTTGATGCAAATATGATATAATAAAAAAGATAACTTTAGAATGTACATGCATTTGAGGGCAATATTGTTAGCCCTCCTGTGAAATATTTATTCTTTTTCAAATGTATTTCAAATGATCTTTAACAGAGCAAGTAAATTTTTACAGTATTTCTGATAATATTTTTTTCTTCTGGAGAAAGTCTTATTTGTTTTATTTCGACTAGAATAAAAGCAGTTATTTTTAAACACCATTAAAAGGTCAAAATTATTAGCCCCTTTAAGCTATATTTATTTCGATTGTCTAAAGAACAAACCACTGTTATACAGTGATTTGCCTGATTACCCAAACTTGCCTAATCGGCCTAGTTAAGCCTTTAAATGTCACTTTAGGCTGAATACTGGTATCTTGAAAAATATCTAGTCAAATATTATTTACTGTCATCATGGCAAATATAAAAATAAATCAGTTATTAGAAATGAGTTAATAAAACTATGGTGATTAGAAATGTGTTGAAAAAATCTTTTCTCTGTCAAACAGGAATTGAGGATATATATTTTTTTAACTATCTAATAATTCTGTACATGAAAAAAATATAAACGTTACAAACTTTTAAGAATTTAAGGTGCTGATGATCATTAAATGCGTCCTAACAGTCTTGTGAAAATGGTTTATACTGATATCTCCATATGATGAATATTAATAAAGATGCCTGACAGGGTTTGTTTGCTCTTTTCTATTTCAGATTAGTGTGGTTTCACAGGAGCCGGTTCTGTTTGCTCGCTCAGTGCGTGAAAACATCAAATACGGCAAAGAAAACGCCACAAATGAAGAAATATATGCTGCTGCCAGGCTGGCCAATGCACATGACTTCATTTCCAGTTTACCTAAAGGATACGATACTGGTTGGTATTTGAATATACAGTTAGGGTTAGGATTAACCTAATAGTTAGTTAACTAATAGTTAGATTTTTTAACCCTCCTGAATTATCACCCCTATATATATATATATATATATATATATATATATATATACACTTTATAGTTTGAATAACTAATTTTTGATGGATTGTGATTGCGATTTGTGTGTGTCAGATGCTGGAGAGAAGGGCGGTCAGGTGTCTGGAGGTCAGAAACAGCGAATCGCCATTGCCAGAGCTCTGATCCAGAAACCCCAGATTCTGGTGCTTGATGATGCCACCAGTTCACTGGACACTGAGAGTGAACACCGGGTAAGATGAGCCACCAAAACAATCTTTTAAATTCATGTTTGATCGAAAGATTTATCTGTAATTGAAACTTTAGTAGTAATAAGTTCAGTTCATTCTGTTCCGTTAAAACTGTAATGAACAATTTACATCATATGACATAATTTATGTGTTATGTATAATTTGTATAGCATATGTTTTACACAGAGAATGCCTATTTCTATTTCTAAATTCAGTTCTAATTTACTGCAAAGGAATAAACAACAATAACGAAGTGTGGTCAAAAAACTGAGTTACAGTATATCCAAAAACACGTCCTATTCTTTTGTTCCATATAGTGCAAAATCTGATAGATGGACAAATCTAAGCTTGTTTTTAATAAAGCAAATATAAATATGCTTATAATAAATAATACTGCTAGTAATAATAACATCATACAAATGAAAATGGTCATGAAAAAACTGAAAAAGGCCTCTCGCGATGAAGAAGGCATGGAGGCAGTGGTTTTTGTATTTATGTCGAAAATAATAATTTGTGTAATATTTTAATCCTTTTATTCTTTTTATTTGTAAATATATTTGCGGACTGATGTGCGTCCTGTGTGTATTAAACAATCTTTTAAATTCATGTTTGATCGAAAGATTTATCTGTAATTGAAACTTTTGTAGTAATAAGTTCAGTTCATGCTGTTCCGTTAAAACTGTAATGAACAATTTACATCATATGACATAATTTAATATAATATTTGCTAAAAATGGCTGCTTTGAATATTATTATTTTGAATAATATTATTTTAGTGTTCCCTTTATTTTTTGAGCATTATCCTACATGTATTTATACGTTTTCATTTTCATTTCTAATTTATTTTGCCATTGTAAATGGTCATTCATTCATTCATTTTTCTTCGGCTTAGTCCCTTTATACTTTAGGCGTGGCCACAACGGAATGAACCACCAACTTATCCAGCATATGTTTTACACAGAGAATGCCCTTCCAGCTGCAACCCAGTACTGGGACACACCCATACACTCTCATTCACACACATCCACTACGGCCAATTTAGTTTATTCCATTCACTTATATACCCACGCCAACATGGGGAGAACATGCAAACTCCACGAAGAAATGCCAACTGACTCAGCCGGGACTCGAATTCAATTCAATTCAATTCAGCTTTATTTGTATAGCGCTTTTACAATGTAGATTGTGTCAAAGCAGCTTCACATAAATGGTCATAGTAACTGGAAAAGTGTGGTTCAGTAACTGGAACAGTGTGGTTCAGGTTTTAGTGTTTAAGTTCAGTTCAGTTCAGTTTAGCTCAGTTCAGTGTGATTTAATCATTACTGAGAGTTCAAACACTGAAGAGCCAATTCATCGATGCGTAGCTCTACCAATCCTGAACCATGCGAGGCAGTGGCGACAGCGGAGAGGGAAAAAAAAACTTCACCTGATGGGAGTGAAGAAAAAAAACCTTGAGAGAACCAGACTCAGTTGGGCACGACCATTTTAATTTCTCCGCTGGCCAAAAGTCTTGTGCAGAACTTCATTCGCCGTGGTTTATGCTGGAAGATGGCCTCAATGAAGACTCGTCTGTCCCTGGAGCGTCGCTGGAATCAGACACATGTTCTCCACTCCCCACGACCATCAGCGCAGCAGCAGCTCAGGATATGGCCTGGTCCCGGATATGGAATCCTTGGGATCATCACGTCGCTGGTCTTGGATCCAATCATTGACTCCGCATAATCTGAGGACCTCGGGATGAGTATCCCCAGGTGAAAATAGAGAATAAAGAGAATAATTAGCGTAGCTGCTGTTCATAGTGTATATAAGCAAGATGTAGAAGCCAGTGTGGAACCCGCTAGGTGATGCATTGAGTGTATGCTTTACCAAACAGATAGGTCTTTAATCTAGTTTTGAACTGGGAGAGTGTGTCTAAGCCTCGGACGTTATCAGGAAGGCTATTCCAGAGTGTAGGAGCCATGAAAGAGAAGGCTCGACCTCCTTTACTTGATTTTGCTATTCTAGGTACTACCAGAAGCCCTGAATTTTGACTCGAACCAGCGACCTTCTTGCTGAAAGGCGACAGTGTTAACCGCTGAGCCTAAATGGTTATTCTGAAAACAAAAAACAATCTAACGCAAACATATGTTAAAGTGCTTTGCTGAACTCCTCTTCTGAATGTAATGTCAAGTGTAATGTGTGTTCAGGTGTACAGCGCTCTGAGGAAGGAGCTGCAGAGCTGCACGGTTCTGCTCATCTCCCACAGACTGAGCGGAGTGGAAAACGCAGACCACATCCTCTTCCTCCGGGAAGGAGAGCTGGTGGAGGAGGGAAACCATCAGCAGCTGCTGGACAAACAGGGATTCTACGCTGAGTTCGTCAAACAGCAGAACACAGCCATCCATCGCAATGCAGACAACGGTACAAACAGCTGCCAGTGATGAACATCTGCAATCAGTCTCTGCTGTCCTGAAATCACATCCCACTGTTTATTCGCCATTAGTATATACAACTGAAGTCAGAATTAACAGCTCTCCTGTATATTTATATATAGTTTCTAAACATAATAAACATAATTTACGTAACTAATTTCTAATAACTGATTTATTTTATCTTTGCCATGATGACAGTAAATAATATTTGACTAGATATTCTTCAAGACACTTCTATACAGCTTAAAGTGACAATTAAAGGCTTAACTAGGTTAATTAGGTTAACTAGGCAGGTTAGGGTAATTAGGTAAGTTATTGTATAATGGTGGATTGTTCTGGAGACTATCGGAAAAAAATTGCTTAAAGGGGCTAATCATTTTGACCTTAAAATTGTGTATAAAAAATTAATAACTGCTTTTACTCTAGCCGAAATAATTCAAATAAGACTTTCTCCAGAAGAAAAAATATTATAGGAAATACTGTGAAAATTTCCTGAATCTGTTAAACATAATTTGGGAAATATTTAATAAAAAATAAAAAAAAATCACAGGAGGGCTAATAAGTCTGACTTCATCTGTATTTCTGCTGTTCGTTTTTACGCTAGAGTTTTTAAATTAGGTGTACATATCAGTAAAGCAATCTCACTAAAATACATCTGCATTTGCCCTCCTGTGAAATTTAAATTATTATCATCATTATTATCATGTTTTGTTGAAGTTCTGTTTAACGGTGAAGGTTTTTAACATAATGGGTTCTATGTTAATGAACTAGGCACAAAGTCTAAAGTGCATGGCACAAAAGCATTAGTGGTATGTCAGAATCCACTTTTGCTATTAGAGACAGAAAAATAGGCTCTGCACCACGGTGCATGGTCTAACAGGGTTGTGTTTATTCTCTTGAGTTTTGGGTGTGTTTTGAGAATAAACCAGTCAGAGTCTCATCTCTTATTCCCTTTAAGAGTCCATGGCCATTTGCTATTTACATGGTGGACTTTGTAAGTAAAAAAACTGAACGCTTCAGAAAACGGTTAAACAGTATCTGCAGCGTGAGAATAAAATACGAGCCTCTTCCTTTGAGCATATTTACTTTCTTTTTCTCTTTATCTTTTTTGTGGATAAAGAAACGGTGATGTACGCACTTCACTATAGACATCCATTAGCCTACATTTTCAATTTAGTTTAAGCGCAAAGATTTGTTTAAATTTTTTTTCTATTTCTAAATTCAGTTCTAATTTACTGCAAAGGAATAAACAACAATAACGAAGTGTGGTCAAAAAACTGAGTTACAGTATATCCAAAAACACGTCCTATTCTTTTGTTCCATATAGTTCAAAATCTGATAGATGGACAAATCTAAGCTTGTTTTTAATAAAGCAAATATAAATATGCTTATAATAAATAATACTGCTAGTAATAATAACATCATACAAATGAAAATGGTCATGAATAAACTGAAAAAGGCCCCCGAGATGAAGAAGGCATGGAGGCAGTGGTTTTTATATTTATGTCGAAAATAATAATTTGTGTAATAATTTAATCCTTTTATTCTTTTTATTTGTAAATATATTTGCGGATTGATCTGCGTCCTGTGTGTATTAAGCAATGAGTAAGCGAGACGCACAACTAACATGCTCTGCGCTGGACTGTAGACCTGCTCTCTGGTCTATTAAACAGTCTATTTTAGTTTCTCAAAATAACAACACACCAACAATGCGCCTTAACACACCTCTTTTCTAGACCAGCACACCCATGAGTCCACAAAGTGGCGCAAATGGATTTGCTATTTAAAAACTATGGTTGAGCTGGTCTGAAAATAGCAACACATCGGGCAATCACGTCTTGCGCATTATTATTTGCCCGACGTATTGCTATTTTCATTACACCAGGTGTATGATAGGGCCCAATGAATGATGATTTCTTTTATCTTTGCCATGATGACACATCATATTTTACTAGATATTTTCAAGACGCCAGTATTCAGGAACATCATTCAGGAAATATTAGAAAAAAAAAAAATCACAGGAGGGCTAATAATTCTGACTTCATCTGTATTTCTGCTGTTAGTTTTTACACTAGTGTTTTTAAATTAGGTGTACATATCAGTAAAGCAATTTCACTAAAATACAACTGCATTTGCCCTCCTGTGAAATCTAAATTATTTTTAGTTTACATTTAGTTTAAGTGCTGTGGAACACCGAAGATTTTAAACTAATTAACTTATTTGTAATAACTCCTTTCATTTGTCTTTGCCATGATGACAGTAAATAATATTTGACTAGATATTTTTCAAGATACTAGTACTCAGCTTAAAGTAATATTTAAAGGCTTAACTAGGTTAAACATACATTAATCATGCAAGTAACTGAACAGCATTGTAGCATTCGGAAAAACAAAATAATAGAGGCTAATGAAAGTGTATTTAAGAGCTAATTATTTTGTCTATATATCTATTTCTTTCTATACTTCCAACTTTAAAAACTAGTTTATTAAAAATGTAGCATTTGAATATATTTTTAATGAATATGTTTGTAAAAAATATGACTTATTGTATATGAAAATGTGACTTATTGATCCTAATTCATATTAATGTGCACTATTTGAGCGTAGCAGCACGTCCGAAACCAAAGTGGACGTTACGAAGCTCAGTCAAGTACTCAGTCAAGTCCAAAATGCACAGACATATTGAGTCTACGGGAATAAAATCCAGCCAAATGTATCGCGGTGGCAGATCCAAAAATGAACTCATTTATTTTCTTTATTCGGAGTCGGGTCGCGGGGGCAGCAGTCTCAGAAGAGAACCCCAGACTTCCCTCTCCCCTGTCACTTCCTTCAGCTCCTATAGGGGGATTCCAAGGGGTTCCCAGGCCAGCCAAGAGACATATTCCAATGCCTCTACTCCCAGCTCCTCCCAGGTGACAGATCTCCTCACCCTATCCATAAGGGTGCGCGCTCTCGCATGTAAATTTATAACTTGCAAAGGCAAAAACTTAATGCAGAAACAGACACAATGAGGTCACGTACTGAAAAATAATGAGCGGCAATCAAAAATGTGGTACGATTATGAAACGGTTAGGGACAGGTTTGGTGGTAAGTAGTTTTAGCTTTTAGTTTTAATGATAATTATTCCTATTATTTACGAAATTACACATTAAATTGTATTTTATTAACATCTATCCCTACCCTAAACCTAAACCCAACCATCACAGTAATGTAAAACAGTAATTATACAGAGTATTATTCATATTATTTATTTAATTACCCATTCAAGTATATTTTATTAATGCCTACCCCGAAACTAAACGCTACTCTCACAGTAATGTAAAAATATTACTTATTGTTGTATTGTTGACTTACTGTCACAAAAATTATGCTATATTGATGACGCAGCTGTATCTCTTCTAGACATTAGCCCGTCTCAGGGACGTGCTTCAAATAATCTATACAAGTAATCCTTAGTGCTTTACCAAATCGTGAAAACAATGTTACGTTTGGTCTCACTTTACATTAAGTGGCCTTAACTATTATGTACTTGCATCAGAAAATAAATACAGCGCACTTACTGTGTTCATAATGTATTGCAGATTATGGGTTGGGAACAGGTTTGGTGGTATGGGTAGGTTTAGAGCTAGGTTAAGGTATAAGGGATGGACAACTGTAATTACAGATGTGATTACATGCAGGCATTTAATCAATTCAGGTTTGAGCAATGTATTTCTAAACGAGTTTTAGTTTTTGATTTGCTCATTTTTTCATACGTAACCTCATTGTTTCGTCTTGTGCGATTTAGTTTTTGCCTCTGCACGTTATAATTTTATGCTCGATGTCAGTTTTTTGATTTGTTCTTACCATTTTTCGATCTGCGACCACAGTACGATCCCATATACAGCCCATGTACACTCACAGCTAGACAATCCCCTCAATGCACTGTGGCAGTTTGCGTGCCAAAAAAATTTCCGCATCTGACCACAAGATGGCATCTAACACGCAATCCTCATTGAATAATTAAAAATACACAAAATATTAAAGTAACATTTGTATACATGACAGACATCAAAAGTCTTTGTTTCATTACTACTAGACAGTTTGATAAGTGTTGAATAATTATCGAAGGGTCTGACCAGGAAGTTAAAAATCGTCTCAGGGATGTGCTTCGAGTAATTCATAAACAAGTAACCCTTAGTGCTTTACTTTAATCCGTCATGAAAACATTGTTATGCTTTAACACAGGCTCATTGTGGATACGTACCCCTGTCTACATTTTTGTCTTTCACCTTTAAATGAACGCTATAGCCTCCTTTCCACTGCACACGACAAGCGACAGACCGAAAGTTATTCATTTCCCATGGAGAGTAGTCCGTGAGCTGCGTAAAGTTCCGATCATCTCCGTATGCAGACAATTCGGATCCGAATTGAGCTGCGGATCCGTTGAAATAATTGAACTCCTGCGACTAGACCGTATCGATCGGCCAACCGGATATGATGTATTCCAGTTTTGTACAAGCACGTATGTGCGTGCGAGATGAGAAATAGGAAATTTATTGGTTATTTTTATTGTTAATTGTTGTTAATTTTTTTGATGTCTCCACTTTCACTCCAATATTTTTAGTGGTCTATGAGTTTCTAGAATTCATTCATCCATTCAACCACTGTGAACGCAGAGAGAATACTGGCTCTTGCTTTTGCACTACTTTATTTCGGACATTTTGAGATCAGCTTCCCTCCCATGGTGCACGTCAGAACTGAAAATTCTGTGCGACTGCCACAAGGGGGCGTATTCCGACCGTCATGTATAAATGATGGTTGCAGTGGAAATGTGGGTTATGGAGGTGGCTTGGCTTCTGTTCCTTTTCGAGCTATTAGCTGACTGCTTACCTTTGTTTGAACAGCTTTTCTTGTGTTACCAGTTTGCCCAGTAGCTCACTTTGTAAGTCGGCAGATTCGGGATGCGGAGCGGAGTTGACTGCGACAACGGGGTTCAAATCCAGCGAAGAACGGTTCCAGAAACCAGCTAAAACAAAAGCAAAAAATAAATAAATAAACATGTGGCTGAAAACGTGGTGAAATCACACATGGTGAAATGAACTGCTTGTCTTTTTCTAGATTGCTTTTGAAAACACTATCGGTTGAGTTAAGGGAAGGAGAGGGTGGGTCAGTCAGTCATTAGCAAGCTGGCCTGGTCAGCTGAAGTATATTTTGCGCCCTCTGGTGGATTTATGCAAGAAGAGGAATCTGAGATCATCAAAAAGCGTACACAGCGGCTTCTGGTGGAATTGCAGGAACGAAAACTGTGAGCAGACGTTACGTATTTCGCTATCCCCAGAAATGTAGACCTGGGTACGTATCCGCAATAAGCCTGGGTTATGATTGGTGCCTCTTCATATTAAATGGCCTTAATATAAAAAATAAATACAATGTACTTACTGTGTTCATAATGTTTTGCAGAGCACTTCATGTGTGATTATGGGTCGGTAATAACATGTATTTACACAATAAGTACAATTATTAGTGTACTTAAGTACATATTAGTTGAGGCCACTTAATATAATATTTCCTCTTTATATTGCCTATACAGTAAAGTAATATTCAAATATATGTCTGTAATATTGCTTTGAAAATCTTGTGGGGTTATTTAAGGTCTGCTTAGTGTAATTTGTTGATTGTAATAAGTTTGCCTTCAATATTGCATGAGGAGAATAATGTCATTTCATTGTACACACTTTAAAAACAAATGCTTCACTGATTATTTGCAGTTCAATGGAAGTTTCTGTCATATGAGACAGGAAAAATATAAACAGTATGCAGAGGGATCCATCAGAAATGTATTATATGCCCACAAAATCACATGTTTAAAGCTTTTCCCAGCAAGGGGTTTAATGATTATGTACTTTTGCATGGTTATGGTATTTTTGTTCTGAACCATTGCTTTGCTCCTACAAAGGTAGCTCCATGCAAAGCAATAATAAAGTTATTTTTAATAACTTTTCGCTTTTTTTCTGTGGTTGATATTCATGCTGTAAATAAACAGTGTTTTATAGTGTTTATTTTATTATTGTATGCTTTAATAGATCATTTGTTTGCGTTCTTCAAAGCTTGATGTCGATTTAAAATAACATTAACATGTTATGTGTTTTATTTTTATGTAATTTATGAATATTTTAGCTTGTACTACTTTTCTTTAGCACATTATGGAACTGTTTATATTGCTTATTTTAGTCCTTAAAAAAATAGTCAAGATAATTGAAAGTTTGTAGTGCAAATTATTGCCTATGACTATGAAACTTGGAGGCTCGGATCTGCATAGAAGACAATGTCAAAAATTAGAAATGTATAGCTTGTCACGAATATGTCAATATTAAAATAAGTATTATAATATATTATAATTAAACACTAGTATCTACTTAATATGTATCAGTATGAAACAAATGAGTGCTAGTATTCAATTAAAAAATAAGTACTAGTATCTAGTAAATAAGTAGTGTGTGTTTAATGGGTAGCAGCTAAGAAATAAAAACTAATGACTAATAATAAATAATGATTGAATTGTTTAATAAGGTACAAGTATGAATAAAGCATTATTAGCACTAAATGTAATATGACATTATTAACAAATATATACATTGAAAATAAATATTAGCGAAAAACAAGCCATCAAAAGTCAAAAATATACAAAATAAAATACGGAGACACCAAATTGATTTAAAACGGTTTACTGATTAATTTGCATAATATGCAACAACTTTTAATATTTATTACTTTAATATATGTGTATGTAAACATATTTATATCTGTTCATGCTGTATTTGCTGTATTTGTACTTATATATATATATATATATATATATATATATATATATATATATATATATATATTTATTTATTTATTATTATTTTTTTTGTAAAAATGGCTGCTTTTTGTAAGTTCTAGTTAAAAAAAGGATTGTATTTTTTAAAAAGGTACAGGTAGACCATGAATACACATTAATAGCTTATGAATTAGTACTAACGTTTAATTTACTATAACATTTTCCAAAAATATATATATAAAATGTCAAAAATAAAAAATTAAACACGGAGACACCAAATCAATTCAAAACTGTTTACTGATTAATTTGCAAAATATAAAATACATTTAAATATTTTTTATTTATTTGTGTAAAAAACGTATATTTTATTTGTATCTGTTCATGTTGTATTTTCACGTATATTTAAATTTTTTACATGCATTTGTAAAAATGTCTGCTTTTTGAAACTTTCAATTAAAAATAAAGATTGTATTTAACAAATAAGGATTGTATGTTCAAAAAGGTACAGACTACCTAATAAATATTCATTAATATATATTTATCAATATATATATATATATATATATATATATATATATATATATATATATATATATATATATTGATAAATATATATATATATATATATATATTAGCAAAATTTATATTTTATTATATATAATTTATTAGCAAAAAACACGCCATCAAATATAAAAAATATACAAAATAAAATACGGAGACACCAAATCGATTCAAAACTGTTTACTGATTAATTTGCACAATACAAATATACATTTCAGTATTTGTACGTGGATATATGTATGTAAACATTTTATTTGTATCTGTTCATGTTGTAATTCTCTCATATTTAAATGTATTTATATGCATTCATAAAAATAGCTGCTTTTTTAAAACTTTTAATAAAAAATAATGATTGTATTGTTTAAGTGGTACAAGTCGGCTACCTAACGCATAAGCACCATAATGAATTAGCACTATAGTTGCTCATGAATAAGTAACATTTTTCCATTCATTATCCTTCACTTAGTTTCTTAATCAGGGGTTTCCACCACTGAATGAACCACCAACTTATCCAGCATATGTTTTACACATACGAACATGAAACGCCAACTGACCCAGCCGGGGCTCGAACCAGTGACTACTAACACTTAATGGAAAATATATGACTATGTTTGTAGATTAAATATTAAAACGGCTTGCCATATAATTATATTTAATAAATGTAAGCGTTTATTTTCGGTGACTTTCTTTCTACTTTACCGTCCTCCTCACAAGATCCTCACTAGATGGTGACCGTGAGTCACACATGAACTCTCCTCAAGCTGCGCTGGGCGTGTTTAACACTGGAAAGACGAAAAAACGAACCAATAAGAAACCAGTTCCAGAGGCGGGACGAATTCTGATTGGTCAGTGGCCGTCTTATATAAAAACCCCGGAGCGGAAATCGAAAGGCGCCATTTGCTCTTTGGACGGCGCAGGGTGAGCTCGAGCATAAGGTGCAGAATAGCAATAAAACGGGGGCGAAAACGCAGGATTTCGCACCGCAAAGCGCGCGCGATACATCCGGATGGAGGCGGCCATCAACCAGTCTTTTGACAGGTAGTATTGTCGATCCTTCGGAGCCTGTAAACTAATCCTGCGTGTGGCTATAATCACAAAGGATGAAGTAAATGGAAGCAAGCGTTTGTTTACAAGTGCATATTCCGCCATTAGGCAGCAACGCAACTCGCAGTGGATGTTAAAACGGCTTTATTCCTGTTTAAACGACTTCCAGAGATTAAAATAGCAGCCTGCAGCGAGCATCAGTGTGATATTGGTCTGTACTGCATCATTTCCCTCCGCCATCTTCAGCATTTAAATGGCTAGACTGTACCTTACACATTCACCATGGTAACAGTTCATGATTAAATATGATTTACTAACAGAAAATATACTAAGGTTAATGTTTACTCGGTGTTTAAATTGACGCTGTGTCTGTTTTGGCTCGGAAGTATGTCAAGTGTACAACTGTTTACATCGTGTAGCTGTCAGACGTAACGGTATGTCAGTGTGCTGCATGTATGTGTGTGTGTTTGTGCATGCAGTAAATTGCAGAAGTGTGTAAATGAATGAAGTGTGTGTTTGTGCTGGATGATTCATGTGTTCTCTGGCTGCTGCTCATTGGCTATAAACGCTCTGAATGCTTGTTTACAAACAGAATAGGCGGGACAGACTCCATGACATGCAGCGTTATCTGCTTCAGTATAATTTACAGTATAGTGATGATTAGTTTTTCCGCTTATGCACCACAGTTTCTCGAATGCTATGAGGTGTGTGTCGAATTAATGTGTCTGTGATCATTTATTGCAGTTCTGTATTGTTTAGTTGCCTTCTAATGGAAGTAACCAATCAGAATGGGTCTAATGGTAAACATATTAGTGATGTTTTGCCATTAAAAATGCTTATGAAGTTGCTTTAGGGATTAAAAGTACAGATGAGATGGAAGTGCTAGTTAGAAATACAGTGAAGAATCAAATTTTCAATTTAATAACTGAAGCAAACAAATGTAAATTAATAAATCAATAAAATAAAAGCAATAAAATAATGCATGTAAAATAAATTTTAAATGCATAAATAAATAGACAATTTTATACATTTAATTCATGTTTTAAAACGCTGATTAATCAAATGGTTAAAAAGTATAATATTCAATGATTTTTAAATGCATTCAAATGCACATTTTAAATGAATGCTTTTGGGGAAAAATGAGACCTTTTAATGTTTATGAGAAAATTTAAGTGTATTATGTTAGCATGTAGATGTGTGTTAGTATCTAGAAGTAAAATAATTGTTTGTTTAAATCTGTGGATGACTTCTTCCATATTTAAAATGCAAATTTTGTCATTTAGTGCATTCATTCAGACTTTCTCCTTAAAACTATTTCAGAAAGTGTTGTTTGCTAATTCTAAATAGTGGGATCATATTTACAGCCAATGACTGTCAAAGAGTACAACGTTGTTCACAGGCAATTAAATACAGTGCTGATGTTGTTTTAAAGTCATATTTGCGTGTGATTTCAGAAGGAATATTTAATGTAACATGGTAAACAGTATAGGAAGCGTGTCACAAGTTGTCACTGAACGAATGTGCGAATATAAAACCAACTTTACCTCAATTATAATTTAGAGTAAACTGATGATTAGTTTATCCGCTTATGCATCACAGTTTCTCTAATACGATGAGGTGTGTGCTGAATTAATGTGTCAGTGATCATTTTAGGCATTTCTGTATTGTTTATTTGTGTTGTAATTGAAGTAACTAATCAGAATGGCTCTAATGGTAAACATATTAGTGATGTTTTGGCGTTAGAAAATGTTTATTAAGTTGCTTTAGGGTTTAAAAGTATGGATGAGATGAAAGTGCCAGTTAGAAATACAGTGAAGAATCAAAGTTTCAATTGAATAATTTAATAACTGAAGCAAACAAATGTAAATTATTAAATCAATAAAATAAAAGCAATAAAATAATGCATGTAAAATACATTTTAAATGCATAAATAAATAGACAATTTTATACATTTAATTCATGTTTTAAAACGCTGATTAATCAAATGGTTAAAAAGTATATTGTTCAATGATTTTAAATGCATTCAAATGCACATTTTAAATGAATGCTTTTGGGGAAAAATTAGAACTTTTAACGTTTATGAGAACATTTAAGTGTTTTATGTTAGCATGTAGATGTGTGTTAGTATCTAGAAGTAAAATAATTGTTTGTTTAATTCTGTGGATGACTTCAAAGTAACATGGTAAACAATAAAGGAAGCGTGTCACAAGTTGTCACTGAACAAATGTGCGAATATAAAACCTTAACTTTACCTCGATTATAATTTAGAGTAAACTGATGATTAGTTTATCCGCTTATGCACCACAGTTTCTCTAATACGATGAGGTGTGTGTTGAATTAATGTGTCAGTGATCATTTTAGGCATTTCTGTATTGTTTATTTGTGTTGTAATTGAAGTAACCAATGAGAATGGCTCTAATGGTAAACATATTAGTGATGTTTTGGCGTTAGAAAATGTTTATTAAGTTGCTTTAGGGTTTAAAAGTATGGATGAGATGAAAGTGCCAGTTAGAAATAAAATGAAGAATCAAATGATCCATTTAATAACTGAAGCAAACAAATGTACATGAATAAATCAAAATTTAAATGAGCAAATTATGGGTAAATAAATAGACATATCGTGTCTGTTTAAATAGTGTTTTCAAATGTCATTTATAAAGCAATGAAACTATGCATGTAAAATCATTTTTAAATGTATAACTAAATAGACAATTTTATAACAGTTTATTTAATTGTTTTATTAATTAAACAGTTAAAGTATTTTAATAAATCATTTTAAATGCAATTAAATGCACATTTTAAATAAAAGCTTTTTACTTTTACGAGAAAAATACAATTTTATAATTTTGAGCATTTTTTGTAACATGAAAAAACAGAAAAGGTGCTATGTTATTACCAGTGTTGGGGAGGTTACTTTGGAAATGTACAGATTACAAATGACCCTATTTAAAACGTAATAGGTTATAATACTTTTTGATTATTTTATAAAAGTAACCAATTACATTTGATTACTTTTTGATTACTTTTAAGTTTCTAATGGACATTTTCAACTCAATCATTTTCAAGCATTTATACCGAGGACATGTTCCCCGCGGGATTTATGCCCGTGTGTGCGCCGCAAATCAAAAGCTTCAGAATAGCACCACTTTAATAAATGGCCTTAGCAGAAGGCATCATGCACATCAAAAACAAGCAAAGCAACAAATTAATATTATTCAATATATCCCAGATTTTTAAAGAACATTTTTAGATGTAACTCCATTTGTAATCTTTAACATTTTCACAAGTAACTGTAATTTAACTACACATTTTTCTTTCTCAGTGACTGTAACGAATTACTGTTACTTTTATTTTGTAATTAAATTATGTAACGCCATTACATGTAACTAGTTACTCCCCAACACTGGTTATTAAACATTCTTATATTATTTTCCTAAAAAATGAATAATAATAGTGTAACTAGATCTAGGTTTAAAGTAAAATAATTTTTATTAAAACATATACTGTTTTTATTAAACTTTTATGGAAGCATTAAAAGGTGAAGTAAATTAATATTTAGCTTTGCCTTCTCAAAAATAAATGAACATATTAAAATAGAAAATAATAATTAATAAAAAACTTAAAATGAATTAATATAGTAAATATAACTGTTGAACATTTTAGTGTATGGATCAAATAAAATGTAAGATTAATTTTTATTTATACATTTTTTTTTCTCAGTACATAAATGTTTAATCAAGAAACTTTGTGTAAAAAAACAAAGGCCAAAATATGGGTTAAAACTTAAATAATATCCCACACTTAGTAGATTATTTATTGATAGGAAGATGAAACAATTTATTCTAACTTGTACTTAAACTATCTAAAAAGATGTCCATGGTGAATTTTATTAAATTTTAAATAGCTTTTTTTTTTACTGGCAAAACCTATTTTTTCAAAAGATAGTGGCAAAGCATAAAGATTTAAAATGACAATTAATGGCATTTTTTACTGAGTCTCAATGTCCAATAATATTATTTTTAACATTGAACAACCAGCACATCAATTGCTACCTGCTTATATGCTCATAACCAATACAGTTGTGCTATTGTACATTGGATAAGATTGGGATAAGATACTTATGTAGCTATTATTATTATTATTATTATTATTATTATTATTATTATAACCTTTATTTTACCAGGAAAGACACATTGAGATTAAAAATCTCTTTTACAAGAGCGTCCTGGCCAAGATTAGGCAGTAAAGAAGTCACATAAGTCCAACAGACAACAAACAAAAAACAATTTAAAGTTAACATGAATCACACTGACAACTATTCAAAACATCTACAAACCTGTGTTTCAACCAACCCAAGCTCATTCTGGAAACGTAGCCCCGCGGACGTTTCTGGAGACCACGATTTACGTGGCCGGAGGTACGTAAAGGCCGCGTTTGTTTTTTTTTCGAGCGAACGCTGTGGGGCGGTGTGGCGCCGCTCCGCCCCTCCTCTTCGCGCTCGCCGGCCGACGGCTCGCCTCCGAGTGGAGGGCTTTCCCGATGCAATCAGTTTGTCCGCTTAGCTCACAGCGTTGCGTCGGCGGAGCGGAGGCCCCGGAGGAGGAGCCGGAGCCGGCCGCGGTGGACGATGACCGGGATTGAGTCCGGGGAACAGCAGGTTCCGGAAATCAGGTAAGACGAAAAACGGAATCCGAAAAATAAGGGCGAGAACGCGGCGGGATCCGAAAACGTGGTCGAAATCGAAGACGAGGGCTTTTGCTTTTTTTGTTTTTTTTCTCGATCCGGCGGCTTTTCGCACGAGAACGGCGCGGGCGCGAACGCCGCACGCTCCCGAGAGGCGAAAAAGCGAGCACAGCAGCCTCTCGCGGATCTGCGAAAACAAAAAACGCTCGAATATGTACCTCCCGGGACGTAAATCGCGGTCCGCAGAAACGTCCGCGGGGCTACGTTTCCACAATGAGCCCGGGTTGGTTTCAACTTCTAAAACTTTTATAGTCTTTTTAAAAGCATGTAGTGAAATCAAGTCAAGTTACAGTAATGTTTTTTTTAATACTTAATTTATACAATTGTACATACAGTCTGGAATACATGTTATATAATTCAATTCATGTTAATTTCTATAGCGCTTTTACAATTGTGTCAAAGCAGCTTAACATAGAAGTTCTAGTAAATCGAAACTGTGTCAATCCAGATTTCAGAGTTGAAGTTCATTATAACTTCTCATCATAGTGTGTTTTTTTGCAGCTCTGTGGGAGTGGGTCTGTCTGTCATGGCCATGATGGAGCAGAATTCAGGCAAGCGTATCCGCAAGCCCTCGCTGCTCTACGAGGGCTTCGAGAGTCCATCTCTGCCTCACGCACCTCCACCCGGACCTCCTCCACCCCTGCAGCCCCCCGTCAGAGACCCCAGCCGACAAGGACGAGCAACCAACCAGCTGCAGTTCCTTCACAAGGTCCTGGTGAAAGCTCTGTGGCGCCATCATTTCGCCTGGCCCTTCCATGAGCCTGTGGACGCGACTCGACTCAACTTACCTGTAAGTGCAGCGTTTGCTTTCCATATACATTAGTCATTTAGCACAGTGTTTCTTAACCACGGTCCTGGAGGACCACCAGCTCTGCATATTTTCCATGTCTCCTTAACCAAACACACCTGATTCAGATCAACATTAGCATTAGCAGAGACTGAAAGACCTGGGGCCTCATGTATCAACGCTGCGTACGCACAAACACTTTGCGTACGCCAGGTTTCATGCTCAGAATCGCTCACGTTTGGATTTACTAACAATGAACTGGACATGGGAATGTGCGCAGCTTCACGGCAGCTTTCTGGCTGGCGTACGCACGTTTTTTGTGCGTGTCTGTTTTATTTCCATTGGCGACTCCTAGAGGCAGTTGTGTTAAATTCCTCTCTACAAAGTGTCTGAGCCTTGCAATGGCAGCTGTATGAGACGGGTTCATCTAGCAGGTATATAAGGTTTCCATACCATACAGTTGACCAGCTAAACATTAAAGCACAATTTGCAGCAGTCGCCTGTTTTCCCAATGTAATCTGAGCGATCTACCGCACGCACATTGCTATAAAGACACTATCTGAAGATGAATTTGCATACGTGAATCAGAAACATTTCCATTCAATAAATGTGCAAATAAAATATGATGCACAAACTTATTGATGATTCCTACTTGTCTTTCTCGTGATAAATAGTAGGCAAAATCTGATATGTAGCGGGGAAAAAAAAGAAGAAAGAGTTCATCAGACGCTGGATTCGAGCCGAGTTCACGCTCGAACGTGTCAATACATGATCACATGCGTCTTACGAGCTGCGCCACTGAGACTGTTAAGGGTACTGCAACATTTTACAGATATAAACCAGACTATTTCTTTTTTTAATGCACTCAGTGCGATGTTCAGTCCCAACTGTGTTGACCGCATCAGCTAAACTCTCCCACTCTATTTTTTTCTTTTGTTGTTAATTCCGGAGAACAAACTTGCAAATAACACCGCTTTTCTCCGGTCTACCTCCGAAAGCAGCACCTCCAATTCACATTCTGTTCAAAGTTTCTCTTTTTGCTTGCTTTTGCCTTTGCTTTTTCGTTCGGTTTTTCCATTAGCATAGTCATTAACATATTCATACGGGGGAGGAGGCAGGGAGGGGTTTTGTGCTCGTGCATGTTGCGCTCAGTTTCACGTTCA
Source organism: Danio rerio (assembly GCF_052040795.2). NCBI lineage: Eukaryota > Metazoa > Chordata > Actinopteri > Cypriniformes > Danionidae > Danio > Danio rerio. The sequence continues at coordinate 54,529,359 of NC_141036.1, forward strand.
TTCGAATGTACAAAAGAATAAGCGTGAGATTCGGCGTACGCAGTGTTTCATACATCTGAATTTTTTTCTTCGTACGCACATTTACAGCTTTGTGCTTACGCAATGTTTTAGTAAGATCTCCACGCAAGTCTTCGTACATGAGGCCCCTGGGCTGCGTCTGAAATGTCCTACTACTCAGTAGGTACTACATTTGAATTTACTACTTGACCACGAGAAAAGTATGTTTTATTTAGTATTAATGTGATTGGTATGAATGGAACTCTGATGTACTACAGCCACCAGTGAGTTTATTGATCTGTTGTCAGTCTATTGCAGAATATCGTACGACTATCAGCCAATCAGATTTGAGAACCAGACATACAAATATTACTTGGGTTACTATTAAACAGCTAAACATTTAAACTGATAAAGCAAAAAATTAAACTTCATTGATTGTTATTATAATTATATTAATTATAATTATAATAATAATTATTATTATCATTGTTATTTATTATTATTAAATTTTATTATCATTAATATTTATTGTTGTTGTTATTGTATTTGTTGTTATTATTTATTTATTATTATTGTTGTTGTTGTTTTTTATTATTATTTATTATTATTATTATTATTATTATTACTTTTATTATTTGTATTGTTATTATTATTATTATTATTATTTATTATGTTTTATAATTATTATAATTTTTATTATTATTAGTATTTATTATTATTATTATTATTATTATTATTATTATTATGCATTATTTATTATTATTATTTACTAATATTATTATTATTATTATTATTATTATTATTATCATTATTATGCATTATTTATTATAATTATTATTTACTATTATTTATTATTGTTGTTATTATTATTATTATTATTATTATTATTATGCATTATTTATTATTATTATTATTATTATTATTTACTATTATTTATTATTATTATTGTTATTATTATTATTTACTATGATTTATTATTATTATTATTATTATTTGTTTTCATTATTGTTATTATTATTTTATTGTTATTATTATTATTTTTTTGAACTGTTGGGGGGTGTTGTCTTCTACTTTTTTGTCTTTGGCTGATCACATGCCTGATGCCTAATTCCTAAAAGTAATAACTAAAAAATATATTTAAAATCAAAAATCTACTACATATTAGTACGGTTTTCATCAAGAACTGCAGTGTGAGATATATTTCGTTTTCATATTTACAGTAATACAAGCATTCTGTTGTGATGGAGCAGCTCATATTACCAATAGTCTGACAGCATGTCTGCGAGCATTGACCTTCTCAATATTTACACACACACACACATGCACACACACACACACACACACCAGCTGTATGATCTCCACTTCTTCTATTTCTTTGTGTTTTCAGGACTATCATAAGATCATTAAGCAGCCGATGGACATGGGCACAATCAAGAAGAGACTGGAAAATAACTACTACCGCGGTGCCAGCGAATGCTTGCAGGACTTTAACACCATGTTCACCAACTGCTACATCTACAACAAGGTGTGTGTTGCTATGGAAACAGTGGTTGTTAGGTGTTACTTAAAGGTTACAGTAGAAATATAGTCATTATATGTGATTGCTGTATTATTAACTTGCATAGTGCACTGCATGAGGTATATAAAAAGTGATTCGTATGGCTAAAGGTGATCATCTGAAGGCCTTGCTTATTAGAAATGCGACTTTTTATGTGGTTTCTAGGCATGCTTGAATGTTTAACAGATGCAAGAACCATGCATGCATTTATTAAAAGAATTCATTTGCAAAAAACTTTTTTCCACTTTTTTAGTATATTTTAGTAATCAAATTTTTATTTGCTAGTGTACACTTCAATAATCAATGTATAATCATGGTTTCTGAAAATCACTTTTTAAATCCAGGTTTAATCATTTACATCATGTTTTTGCAATTGTACTATATAAATAATTTAAAAAATCAAATAAAATCTTTACAGATTTTCTCTAAAGGCCTTTTTTTAAAATAGTTATTTATTCATTTATTATGGGTGTCACAAATCGAAATCGATCGAAATTTATGCTCAATTTTGATTATCGAATCAAAAAATAGAATCGTCGATGCTGCCACGCCCCCATGTCACGTCAGCTTGGCTTGCCAAGCGGGAAAAAAACAGGCTTGTTGAAGTGCTTGTTGAACTGCAGATACAGGAGACCCGTCGACAGAACTTAAACCCTCTCCTCTTTCAATGAAGTCGCCGGTGTGTAAGCATTTTGGATTTCCAGTGAGTTATGTTGACAACATTCGTGTTGTCGACAAAAAAACACAGTTTTGCAAGCTCTGCTATGTACGTATTACGTACGGTTCGTCCGATAGACAACACTGGCATCGCGATCCTCCGCCCGCCCCCGTTGCAAATCTGCTTGTGAAAAGTACACACTCAGGCCCTGTTTACACTGTCTTTGATTTAAAATGGCATTTTAGAACGACAACGATTTGACATCCACAGTGGCGTGTGGCATTTCTGAGCAGCCCTCCTTCCTCTCTACCTCTGAAAATGCACATCACGTGACCACACAGACACAGACGCACTCACAGCCATGCGCTCGAGACAGCAGGTCCAGACTGCTTCAATCTTTCACTCACTTGTACTTAGTCATTTTAGCGAACACCTCAGATACTGTTGGCTGGTTCCTGTTGGTTGTGCGTCTTTTTTACCGACGCCATTATAACGACACAGATCACTGCCTATTCATGAGTCCCGCAAAAAAAGTGATTAACAGGTGGTAATTATGTGTGTATCTTGCCTTCATTCATTTACTGTATGATTTTTTTATGGGTAAAACAAAGACCATGCAGGTCAGGTAGTTTAAATAGTAGGCTACAAATAATTAATTGGTCATTAATTAATTATTCATAATCGAAAATCGAATCGAATCGTGCCTTTAGAATCGCAAATGTAATCGAATCGAGGATTTGGAGGATCGTGACACCCTTATTATTTATTAGTTTTTTTTTATAGTCCTGAATGATTGTAGCATGTCAGACTGCATGAACATGGCTCCCATGTCACACTTCAAGATCTCAGCCTTCATAATGTCAAACTGAGCGACAATGAAGATTCACCTTACACGTAAGAAAACTCCCCCTCAGTTTGACACCATCCACTCGTGACACTTTTACTATCTTGCGTTCTATAATGATTCCTCACAGCAAACGTAAACAATCTATAGCAGTAGTTTGCACACAGCAGGCTCTATTTAACGATCTAGGTGCAAATTGTAGGGTGCAAAAGCATTAAGGGCATGTCTGAATACACTTTTGCTATTTTAATGACTGAAAAATCCGCTTTGCCCTGCAGCGCATGCTCTAACAGGGTTGAGCTTATTCTCTTAATGAGTTATGGGTGTGTTTTAGGAATAAACCAATCAGAGTCTCATCTCGCTACTGACAATTAAAGGGAGTGGATCGCGTCGTAGACCATTTGGTATTTACATGGCGGACTTTGTAAGTGGAAAAACTGAACGCTTCATGAGTTAGAAAACAGTTAAACAGCATCTACCGTGCGAAAATGAGAGATGAGCCTCCTCATTTTTACTTTCACTCTCTTTCGTGGATAAGGAAACATGTTGTGCACACAGACATTCATTAGCCTACATATTTATTTTTGTTTGTTAAGCGCAAAGATTTGTTTCAAAACTTTTTCTAAATTCAGTTCTAATTTCCAGCAAACTAATAAATGAACAATAATAACGAAGTGTGGTCGAAAAACTGAGTTATTTCCAAATACACATGCTGTGCCCCATATTTCAAAACCTGACAGGTGGGCAAATCCAAGCTTGTTTTTAATAAAGCAAATATAAATATTCATATAATAAATAATACTGCTAATAATAACATTATACAAAAGCAAATTGTCATGAATTAACTGAAAAAAGTGGTGAAGGAGTCATGGAGGTGGTGGTTTTATAATTATGTAGAAAGTAATAATTTTTAAAAATATTTTAACCCTAATTATTTTTCATTTGTTAAGATATTTGCGTATTACTGTACATCCTGTGTGTTTTAAGCAATGTTTAAGCGAGGCACACAGCTAAGGCGCTCTGTGCTGGACTTTAGACCTGCTCTCAGCTTGTCTATTGTGCAGTCTATTTTAGGTCCTCAAAATAGCAACACACCAGCAATGCGCCTTAACACACCTCCTTTTTTAGACCAAAACGCCTATGGGCGCACAAATGAGCGCAAATGCATTTGCTATTTAAACAGTGTGGTGCAAAACGTCAAAATGACTCTTGCTTCGAGCTGAAACTTACGCCACATTGCGGCAGGTGTATGATAGGGCGCAATGTGTCTCATAATAAACCAGGAAGAAATTATTATTTTTTTTTACATTTCCCCATGGTCATTTGAATTGTCGCATGGATTGCATCATCAGATTTTTGGTTCTTGGGTTGACGTTCAACACAGCTGTTGTCACACTACAGGAAAGTGTCTGAAATCTAATGACTTTGCCAGAACTTCATCAGAGGGAAAATCTGATCGCAGCAGACTTTAAGCGGCTGTCTGTGGACATGTCAAACCAGCAATCAAAAATCACAGATTTTAGCCTAGGATTTCAGGAATCTTTTAGGATTTCTCAAATTTATCTCAGATGATAAAACTGTAGCTGAAATGTGTGGGCTTTTAGTTGGTCAAATTGATTAAAACATTTTAAAAAAATTATAGTAAAATAACAAATAATAGTAAAAGCAACTATAATGTTATGAAATATCATAATTTCTATATAGCTACTTTTTTGCTATTGTACTCTTTATTAAACAACATAAAACACGGTTTAAACAAAAATATATTTATAAATAAACAATGTTCATATATTTCCACTTAGTTTCTTTTAATAAATTTAAAAATTAATGAATTTTTTTTTAAAAATAAGTCAGGGGGGAGTTCATCAAGATTTACCTGAGCTCAAACTCCCCTCTCGCCCTGCAAAGGGGAGGGAGCCCAAGGCTCGAAGATCTTATCAGCTCCGGGCCCTCTCCCGGTACAGCATGCCAAACACACTTTATCATCAATCATCAGCTCAGTGTGAACTCTTGAAACTAAATTGGCAGTTGTGTATGGGTGTGCATGAGTGTGTATGGGTGTTTCCCAGTACTGGGTTGCAGCTGGAAGGGCATCCGTTGTGTAAAACACATGCTGGATAAGTTGGCGGTTCATTCCGCTGTGGCGACCCCTGATAAATAAGGGTCTAAGCCAAACAAAAATTAATAAATGGATAAATGAATATATGTGTGTATGTATTTGTGTTTTTATCAACAATGCAGTAAAAGGTTAAATTGATTGTTTTATTTAATGAATGTTTTATAGTAAAAATTTAAATGATAGTTAAAGGATAGGAAAAGCAGTTATAATGTCATGAAATATCATAATTTACATTTACATTTACATTTACATTACATTTAGTCATTTAGCAGACGCTTTTATCCAAAGCGACTTACAAATGAGGACAAGGAAGCAATTTACACAACTAAGAGCAACAATGAATAAGTACTAAAGGCAAGTTTCAGGTCTGTAAAGTCTAAGAAGGGAAGTGTTAGTAGTATTATTTATTTATTTATTTTTTTTTTTGTACAGTTAGTGTGATATTCAAATAGGCAATTGCAGATTAGGAAGTGAAGTGGAGACTAAATAGTTGAGTTTTTAGTCGTTTCTTGAAAATAGCGAGTGACTCTGCTGTTCTGATGCAGTTAGGGAGTTCATTCCACCAACTGGGCAGATTGAGGGTGAGTGTTCGCGAAAGTGATTTTTTCCCTCTTTGGGATGGAACCACGAGGCGACGTTCATTCACAGAGCGCAAGTTTCTGGAGGGCACATAGATTTGCAGAAGTGAGTGCAGATAAGAAGGTGCTAGGCCAGAAGTCACTTTGTAGGCAAACATCAGAGCTTTGAATTTGATGCGAGCAGCAACTGGCAGCCAGTGCAAACGGACTAGCAGCGGAGTGACATGTGCTCGTTTAGGTTCATTGAAGACAACTCGTGCTGCTGCATTTTGGAGCAGTTGAAGAGGCTTGATAGAGTTAGCTGGAAGCCCAGCTAGTAGAGAGTTGCAGTAATCCAGTTTGGAGAGAACAAGAGCTTGAACAAGGAGTTGAGCTGCATGTTCAGATAAGAAGGGTCGGATCTTTCTGATGTTGTAGAGTGCAAATCTGCACGATCGAGCAGTTCTAGAAATGTGGTCAGAGAAGTTTAGTTGGTCATCAATCGTTACTCCAAGGCTTTTCACCATTTTGGATGCAGTAATGGTTGCCCCATCCATCTGGATTGAAAAGTTATGGTGTAGAGTCGGGTTGGCAGAAACTACAAGCATTTCCGTTTTTGCGAGGTTCAGCTGAAGATGATGATCTTTCATCCAGTGTGAAATATCCAACAGGCAGGCTGAGATACGAGCTGGAACCGAGGGATCATCAGGATGAAAAGAGAGGTATAGCTGGGTATCATCAGCATAGCAGTGGTAGGAGAATCCATGTCTCTGGATGACTGGTCCTAGAGATGATGTGTAGATGGAGAAGAATTTAAACCATTTAAACCATTTTTATACAAAATCTTGCTTTCAACAAAATATATTGCATCAGTTTTCAACATCGATAATATAAAATGCCCTTTTAACAGTAAATCAAAAATAATCTGCTAGTAATGATTATATAAATTCATTCATTGCATCACAGGAAGGAATTCAAAGTCACAAATATTAATTAGTTATTTTAAATTATAACAATTTTATGCAAGAATTATGCAGTTTTTACTGCTATTCAATAAAAAATAATATTAAAAAAGCACTCTTAGTTAGAATAAGAGACTTATTTTAACATTTACTCATTTTCCTTTGGCTCACTCCCTTTATTTATCAAGGGTCGCCGAAGCGGAATGAACTGCCAACTATTCCAGCATATGTTTTACACAGCTTATGCCCTTCCAGCTGCAACCCATCACTGGGAAACACCCATACACGCTAATTTACACACTTATACACTTCGGCCAATTTAGTTTACTCAGTTCCCCTATAGTGCATGTCTTTGGACTGTGGGGGAAACCAGAGCACCTGGAGGAAACCCACACAGATATGGGGAGAACATGCAAACTCCACAGAGAAATGCCAACTGGCCCAGCCGGAACTGGAACCAACGACCTTCTTGCTGTGAGGCGACTGTGCTAACCACTGAGCCACCATGCCGCCTTTGTTTTAACATCAGACTATATATTTTTTTACTATCCTTATTACCCATCCAGCCTCTAATGGTGCTGTTGAAATGTGCTACAGAAATGTAGAATTTTATTTGTTTTTCAGCCTACAGATGACATTGTGTTGATGGCACAGTCTCTGGAAAAGGTGTTCTTACAGAAGGTCGCCCAAATGCCTCAGGACGAGATTGAGTTGCCCTCTCCTACGCCGAGAGGAAGAGGAAATAAAAGCGTCAAAGCACGGAAAAGCAGAGGTGAGTTATTCATCATATTTGGCAACGTATTGAAGTCATTAGATTATTGAAATATGAATTTTTTTATTCGATGTTTAACTTAATCTTAACTGAAAAATGAAGAAAGGGCTGGACATAGATTCGCTCCTCCCATTTAAAAAACAACCAATAGCACTTCGTTTTTCATGACAGCTCTGGCTGTTAAAATAGTTGAGATCAAGTACATCAATTGATCAGTGTTTTGAAGGGGGCGGGGCATGTTGGACACTATAGATAGCATTTGATTGGTCAGAACATCTGATAAGAAACTGAAGTATAAGGTGACATGAAAAATATCATCGATTCATTTTGGCAGAAGTGACAAACTGCAAGCTTTACATGTTTACATCAGTTTTATGTTTTCTAAACGTGAGTTTTGTCACTGTTTTGGAGCGCACTAGATTATAGATATCTGTAAAGCTAACAGACTGAAACTGACATCAATAATTTAATGAGATCTTTAACTGACACTGGTGTTTTGTTTCCATTAGGAGGCAGTGTAACATCGGCTCACCAGGTTCCAGCCGTGTCTCAGTCAGCCTACTCTCCTTCCTCACCTGAAACACCAGATTCACAGTTCTCCACCCCTCCACAGACCCTGCTGAGCAGCAGCGGCCCTCCTCCATCTCTGATCACCCCACCACACACTCAACCCACAGCAAAGGTATACGCGCATGCACTCACGCCCACAAACATTTTATTAAGTGATGTCTAACAGAGCAAGGAAATTTCCACAGTATTTCCTATGATATTTTTTCTTTTGGAGAAAGTCTTATTTGTTTTATTTTGGCTAGAATAAAATAAGTTTTCCCTTTTTTTAACTATTTAAATGACTATATTGTTAGCCCATCTACAAAGCAGACCACTGTTCACTGTTCAGTTCATCAAGATCTACCTGAGCTCAAACTCCCCTCTCGCCCTGCAAACTAAAGGCTCAAGGCTCGAAGATCTTATGAGCTCAGGGCTCTCTCCCGGTACAGCATGCCAAACACACTTTATCATCAATCATCAGCTCAGTGTGAACTCTTGAAACTAAAATGGTAGTAGTGTATGGGTGTTTCCTGTTACTGGTTTGCAGCTGGAAGGGCATCCGCTGTGTAAAACACATGGTGGATAAGTTGGCGGTTCATTCCGCTGTGGCGACCCGTGATAAATAAGGGACTAAGCCAAACAAAAATTAATAAATGGATGAATGAATATATACGTGTGTGTATAAATAAATATGTGTGTTTGTACTGTATGTGTTTCTGTTTTTATTAATAATGCAGTAAATGGTGACAGTAAATATTTTACATTTGTTGCAGGTTTTATTTCAAATAATTGCTATTGAACGTTTTAGTTTATAGATAATGTTAAACAAAAAAAAAAAACTGTTGGAACATGTTAGATTAAAGGGCACCTATGGTAAAAAATCTACTTTTCAAGCTGTTTGGACAGATCTGTGTGTTGGTATAGTGTATAGACCGTCATACTGGGGTGATATGAACACACCCAGTCCTTTTTTTTCAATTTAACTACAAAAAAAAGGGTCGGCCAATTGGAGCTGTTTTCAAATCAATCGCACCATTACATAGGTGTGTTATCCCCCCGCCCACCGAATTGATTGACAGCTGCGCGCATTAACATGTTCCGGTAGTCGCGTGTATATGTCAACAAGACCACACAGACATACGCAAAGCAACCGGGAATAAAAGGTCTGTTCTGTTTGCTAGGATCAGCAATCATCATCATCAAATGTGATTAAGAGTGAGTTTCACATGTTTAAAGTGTTTTAAAACAGAGTATGTGTGTAATAAATTACAACGTTTTACTTCAGCTTTACTTTATCAGCACAGCCACGTGTCAGAACAATTATAAAAGAAGACGCTTCAATCCCAGTTTGTGGAAGTTAAATCAGGTTTATTTTGTACATTAGCATAACAGATATCCACACAGTACTTGAGGTTAGCCTTAACTAAGCTAAGCGCACTCTGCCTGCCTGCCTGCCTGCCTGCTTGTGTGTGTGTGTGTGTGTGTGTGTGTGTGTGTGTGTGTGTGTGTGTGTGTGTGTGTGTGTGTGTGTGTGCGCATATATATATATATATATATATATATATATATATATATATATATATATATATATATATATATATATATATATATATATATGAGCAATATCACATGAGTAGCAGTGCGATATGGCTGTATATCGACACTGGTGGGAGGCGTGCAATGGCACTAGGGCGCAGGCCGAGTGCCTTAGTGCCCCCACCAGTGCCGATATACAGTCATATCGCACTGCTACTCGTGTGATATTGTGTTTATACAACAGTTTGACGACATAATTGTGTATATAAAAACAAAATCAAACATGGAGAGCCTCAAAAACCCTTTTGTATGTGGAACTACTTTCTTCCACATTGGATTCAAATCATAAGCTGACAGTTAAACAGCTGAGCAAGCATCTTTCAAACTTTAGATCTGTAGTGTCTGCTTTTTGCTGGCTGTATGTGGGTGGAGTAATACACAAAGGGTAAAGAGGCTGTAGGAGTTCTGATATTGCAGAATATTGCACGGCTATCAGCCAATCAGATTTGAAAACCAGACAGAACTGTTGTATAAATAAATATATATATATATATATTTAAAATATATGTGTGTGTATATGTGTGTGTATAAATATATATTTAAAATATATATGTGTGTGTGTGTGTGTGTGTGTGTGTGTGTGTGTGTGTGTGTGTGTGTGTGTGTGTGTGTGTGTGTGTGTGTGTGTGTGTGTGTGTGTGTGTGTGTGTGTGTGTGTGTGTGTGTGTGTGTGTGTGTGTGTGTGTGTGTGTGTGTGTGTGTGTGTGTGTGTGTGTGTGTGTGTGTGTATATATATATATGTAATGAATTAACATGTATAATCATCTAAGATTAGTTTTTATACTATAATTTGTAAATAATAATATATTTATACACACACAAACACAAGAAATTTTTTACAGTATTTCCTATAACATTTTTTTTCTGGAGAAAGTCTTATTTGTTTTATTTTGGCTAGAATAATTATTAGCCCATTTAAGCTATATTTATTTTCAGATTGTCTACAGAACAAACCATGATTATACAATAACTTGCCTAATTACCCTAACCTGCGTAGCTAACCTAATTAACCTAGTTAAGCCCTTAAATGTCACTTCAAGCTGAATATTAGTGGCTTGAAAAATATCTAGTCAAATATTATTTACTGTCATCATGGTAAAGATAAAATAAATCAGTTATTAGAGATGAGTATTAAACCTACTATGTTTAGAAATGTGCTGAAAAAATCTTCTCTGTTAAACAGAAATTATGAGAAAAATATATATATAATTCAGGAGGGCTAATCATTCTCACTTGTCCCTCCTAAATTATAATATAAGAAGTTAATAACATTATTGAGCTAAAACTTGTTTTTTAAAAACAGTATTGAAAACTGCTTTATTCTAGCAGAAATAAAACAAATAAGACTTTCTTCAGAAGAAAACAATATTACAGGTAATACTGTGGAAAATTTCCTTACTTTGTTTAACATCATTTGAGAAATATTTAAAAAAGTAAAAAATTTACAGGAAGGCGAATGATTTTGTCATCAACTGTATCATTTTATGTTTTACATAGTCTTGTTTTCCTCTTCCCTTTGCAGAAGAAGGGTGTAAAGCGTAAAGCCGACACCACCACTCCCACTACACTCGGCTTCCCAGTGACTCCGGCTCCTCGAATGGGAGGCCTAGGTAAGGGCCACGGTTCGGGTGGAGAGATGCCCCACTCTCTATCCTCCATGCCTCTGGACTGCTCTCCCAGCATGGGTGTGAATGAGTCTGTCCACCTCCAGCCTGTACTGGGGGGTCGCCCGCTGTCTCGACGTCCCATCAAACCTCCACGTAAAGATCTGCCGGACTCCGTGCGGCCGCATCAGCCCTCCCGAAGAGGAAAACTGAGCAAACAGCTTCGCTACTGCAGTGGCGTCCTGAAGGAGCTGCTGTCCAAAAAACACGTGGCTTATGCCTGGCCCTTCTACAAGCCCGTAGACGCATCAGCGCTGGGTCTCCACGACTACCACGACATCATCAAACACCCCATGGACCTCAGCACTATTAAGGTACACATACATTATATTAAGGTTGCACAATGTATCGTTTTAGTATTGATATTGCAATATGAACATCCAAAATAGTCACATCACAAGATCTGCTATGGGCTATATGCACAGCTAGGGTTTTTTCCTTACTAATAAACTTCCAGACAAAGGGTAATGTGACTGTTTTCAATTTCATATGCTTTCTTCTACACCAGGGGTGTCCAAAATACGGCCTGCGGGCCATCTTCGGCCCGCAATCAGTTTCGTGGCGGCCCGCGAGGCTTTTTATGAATATTAATAGAATCTGAACGTAATTCAATAAATAACCACCGGGTGTCGCTATTACATGCCTTCAATTAGGCACAGTTGCTGTAATGAAGTAAAACGAACTGAACAAACTGAAAGAAACATAATTAATAATCACGTTTTGGCGAGCCATGGCACATGCAAGAAAGAGGAAAATTAACCGTGAGTGCAGGAAATTTCAGTCACGATGGGGCAAAGAATATTTCTTCACAGAGGTCAGTGGAATATGTGTCTGTTTAATTTGCCAGGAGTCAGTTGCAGTAATGAAGGAATATAATATTAAAAGACAAAATAAAACATCAGGCCTTCAGCTCTTACACTGGTGCCGAACGAGATCAAAAAGTAAAGCAAATAGCAGCTGGCTTATCAGCTCAACAACAGCAGTTTTTTTCGTGCTAAGAAAGTGCAAGAAAATTCTACGCTGGCTAGTTATGATGTAGCCCAGCTAATCGCACAGCACAGGAAACCCTTCACTGAAGGAGAATTTATAAAGGATGAGTGTTGCAAGTGTAATTTGCCCAGAGAAGATTCAAGATTTTAAAAACGAAAGTTTTTCTAGAAACAGATGGACGATGAATTAAAATAATTCCATAACACCATAACACACACACACACACACACACACACACACACACACACACACACACACATACATACATACATATATACACATATACATATGCACACACACACACACACACATATATATATATATATATATATATATATATATATATATATATATATATATATATATATATATGCGCATGTCTGTGTAATGTATGTAATATATGGCCCGGGACAACTTTTTTTTTTTTAATCTGGCCCTCGGCCCAAAAAGTTTGGACACCCCTGTTCTACATCATTGATGTTGTAATGTAATTAAAATACAATCAGTTAAATAGACATTAAACGCAGAAATTCAGATTGTGAAATTCAATAAGTGCAGAAAGTAGGTCAGGGGGCATCTACAGGGAATTAACACAACTCAAATTCAGGTTGTTCTGGTATATTTTAAGCTCCTTAATTCACAAAGTTGTCATGTATGTATGTACAGTTGAAGTCAGAATTATTAGCCCCTCTGTTTATTTTTCCCCCAATTTCTGTTTAACAGAGAAGATTTTTACAACACATTTCTAAACATAATAGTTTTAGTAACTCATTTCTAATATCTGATTTATTTAATCTTTGCCATGTTGACAGTAAATAATATTTGACTAGATATTTTTCTAGACACTTCTATATAGCTTAAAGTGACATTTAAAGGCTTAACTAGGTTAATTAGGTTAACTAGGCAGGTTAGGCTAATTAGGCAAGTTATTGTATAACAGTGGTTTGTTCTGTAGATTATCGAAAAAAAAAATTGCTTAAAGGGGCTAATAATTTTGTCCCTAAAATGGTGTTTAAAAAATTAAAAACTGCTTTTAATCTAGCCGAAATAAAACAAATAAGACGTTTTCGAGAAGAAAAAATATTATCAGACATACTGTAAAAAATTTCTTGCTCTGTTAAACATCATTTGGAAATTATTTAAAAAAGAAGAAAATAAATTTAAGGGGGGCTAATAATTCTGACTTCAACTGTATATACAGGGCATCCGTGGGGTCTTAAAATGTATTAAAAGTTGATAAATCAATTATGAAAAAATGAAGGTCCTTAAAAGGTATTTAAAAGTCTTAATCCTGTTTTTACAAGGTCTTATATTTTGTTCAAGCGTTGTCCAAGTTTTTGTTCAAGTGTTTGACTGCAAAAAAGCATAAATATATTTATTTTCCTCGATTGGTTCGGGCCGGGTGCATCCGGCCAAGCTCCTCTGTCCGGGTGATGTCAAGTAACTTTTGCCAAACGCAGGAAGGTGATCTGACACTCTCCACATGTAGAGAAACCATAGAGCAGGGCTATTCAATTGGTGGCCCACGAGGCAATTTTAAAAATATGCCAATCGTTTTCATGTTAGCTGAGTAGCTGAATGTATTCAAAGTGAGATTTATAAAAAAAAATAATTAGATTTCCTTCAAGTGAAACATGGGCACACATTGCTTTGCATCTTATTAACGCACCTAGCCTTAAATGACATTCTGGACCACCCCTTTAAGTTAAAGGTTTGATACTGATTAGAACTTGAAGTGGCGAGGTCTACAAATATTCTGAGAAGATCTTAAAAAGGCTTAAAAAGGTATTGACATTTTCTTTAGGATTCCTGCATATACCCTGTGTATATGTACAAACCTGATTCCAAAAACGTTGGCACACTACAGATTGTGAATAAAATCTGAATGTAATAATGTGGAAGTTCCAAATTTCAATATTTTATTCAGTATAGAACATAGCTGACATGCCAAATGTTTACACTGCAAAAATGTTATTTTTGTCATTTTAAGGAAAAAATAAGTTGATTTTATGTTTCATGGCATCAACACATTTCAAAATAGTTGGGACAAGACCAAGTTTTCCACTGTGAGGCATCCTCTTTTCTTTTTACAACAGTCAGCAACCATCTGGGAACTGGGGGGACAAGTTACTCAAGTTTAGGAATAGGAATGTTCTTCAATTCTTGTCTGATACAAGCTTCGAGGTGCTCGACTGTCTTAGGTCTTCTTTGTCACATTATCCTCTTTATGATGCGCCAAATGTTTTCTATGGGCGAAAGATCTGTACTCTAGGCTGGCCATTTCTCTAGGCTGGCCAGTTGTAATTGATGCAGTATGTGGTCTGGCATTGTCATGCTGGAAAATACATGGCCTTCCTTGAAAGAGACAACGTTTGGATGGGAGCATATGTTGTTCTAGAACTTTGATATACCTTTCAGCATTGATGGTGCCTTTCCAGATGTGTAAGCTGCCCTTGTCACATGCACTCATGCAACCCCATACCATCCGAGATGCAGGCTTCTGAACTGAGTGCTGATAACTTGGACTGTCCCTGCCCTCTGTAGTCTGGATAACATGGCATCCCAGTTTTCCAAAAAGAACTTCAAATTTTGATTCGTCTGACCACAGAACAGTTTTCCCCTTTGCCACAGTCCATTTTAAATGAGCTTTAGCCCAAAGAAAACTCCTGCGCTTCTAGATCATGTTTAAAAATGGCTTCTTTTTGACCTATAGATTTTTAGCCGGCAGCAGCGAATGGCACGGTGAATTGTGTTCACCGACAATGTTTTCTGGGAGTAGTCCTGAGCCCATATTGTGATTTCCATTTTAGTAGCATTCCTGTTTGTGATGCAGGGCCCGAAGATCACGGGCATCCAGTATGTTTTTCTGGCCTTGACCCTTACGC
Source organism: Danio rerio (assembly GCF_052040795.2). Taxonomy (NCBI): domain Eukaryota; kingdom Metazoa; phylum Chordata; class Actinopteri; order Cypriniformes; family Danionidae; genus Danio; species Danio rerio. The sequence goes on from NC_141036.1 coordinate 54,544,510, forward strand.
ACAGAGATTGTTCCAGATTCGCCAAATCTTCGGATGATATTGTGCACTGTAGATGGTGATAACTTCAAACTCAGCAATTTTTCGCTGAGAAACTCCTTACTGGTATTGCTCCACTATGTTTTGGCGGACCATTGGGGAAATTGGTGATCGTCTGCCCATTTTGACCTCTAAGAGACACTGCCACTTTGAGAGGCTCTTTTTATACCCAATCATGTTGCCAGTTGACCTAATAAGTAGAAAATTGGTCCTCCAGCTGTTCCTAATATGTACATTTGACTTTTCTAGCCTGTTATTGCTACCTGTCCCAATTGTTTTGGAATGTGTAGCTGTCGTGAAATCCAAAAGGAACCAAGATTTGTCCTGAAATTGTTAAATTTCTCACTTTCATCATTTGATATGTTATTTATATTCGATTGTAAATAAAATATAAGTTCATGAGTTTTGTAAATTTTGCATTTTTTTATTTTATTTACAATTTGTAAAGCGTTTTAACTTTCTTGGAATCGGGTTTGTATGTTTCCACAGCATAATAGTGGCTGTGGCTGTTACATTTTAGTGTAAATCCTGCTGAAGTGATGTAATAATCTTCGGTCTTGTGTTCCTCAGAGGAAGATGGATGAGCGCGAGTACAGAGAAGCTCAGCAGTTCAGCGCTGATGTCAGGCTCATGTTCTCCAACTGCTACAAATACAACCCACCAGATCATGACGTGGTGTCAATGGCACGAAAACTGCAGGTGCAAAAAATCAATAGCTTCTTTTGTTTATGTGGAACTGCACCTATGTAGAGATTTTAGCTAAAGCCAACTGACTAAAACTCAGGAAATCTGAGTTTTAGAATCATATACAGATTTCAGGATGTTTTTAAAAAGTTTATACCTGGTTTAATGCAAAGATATGACGTGGAGTTTATTTATTAATTAATTTAAAGAGGATCACATGCTTATGCTTGACCACGGCTGGTCCCACATTAGCTAACACATGATTCACCAACCAGATGATTCCTAACTCACCATAAATAACCAGAGTTTCTTACCTCAGTTATCTTTGTCCTGAAGAATACCCCCTTCCACCCCTACTCCTCCTTCCTTTTACCTTTATAGGGCGGCATGGTGGCCCAGTGGTTAGCACTGTTGCCTCGCAGCAAGAGTGTCACTGGTTCGAGTCCCTACCAAGCCAGTCGGAGATTCATGCAACATGGGTGAATTGAATAAATTAAATTGGCATCATATATAAGCTCTTAGCCAGCAGTATATCTCTCCATAAGCAATCCCTTATTTGTCATTAGCCATTAATAAGCGGGGAAGTTCTCGAGATCTACCTGAGCTCAAACTCCCCTCTCAGCCTGCAAACGAGAAGGAGCCCCAGGCTCAAGGACCTTTTGAGCTCAGGGCTCTCTCCCAGGACAGCATGCCAAATACACTATAATCAGTCATCAGCTAAGTTTAAACTCTTTAATAGTACTTTAAAATAGCTACTAAATAAAAATAGCGAATTGTAAATTGACCTTACAGATACAGTTATTATTATTATTATTATTTTTTTTTTTTTTTCCAACATTGTTTTTATTTTATTTTAGTTTTCTAACATTTATAATCTTATCATTCTAATATTTGTATTATTATTTAATTTTAACTGTTAGGTTTGTTATATCAGAACATTTATTTAATATAGTTAAAACTATTTTTAAAAGTCTAATAAATAATATTAATGATAAATAATAGTATGGCATTATAAAATAATAAAATGGCATTTATAATTATTTAATATTTAATTTATTTTACAATTTTTTTAATATTTATTATTTTAACTGGTTTGTTTAAATATATATATATATATATATATATATATATATATATATATATATATATATATATATATATATATATATATATATATATATATATATATATATATATATAATGCCTGTCTAATGGCTAATAATGGCATTTATAATTATTTAATGTTTAATTTATTTTACAATTTATTTAATATTTAAATATTTTAACTGGTTTGTTTAAATATATATATATATATATATATATATATATATATATATATATATATATATATATATATATATATATATATATATATATATATAGTTAAAATGATTTAAAAATGTAAAAACCAGAATAAAAATGATAAAAACTATAAAATAGGAAATAAATAAATACTTGAATAAATAACTAAAGTAAAAGAAAGTTCATAAAGTAAGTAAGCAAGTATAATTAGTCCAGTCTGATGAATATTAATACAATTTTTTTAAGTACAAACCATAAATATTGGAATTTACAGCTGAAATGACGATTGGTCAAAACAACAAAAATTAAAACACATAAAACAACAACAAAATATCAACAAATAATTAAGTAATAAAAGCAATATGTAGTTTTATAGTAGATTTGGAAGTAATTTAGTTTTAGTGCTTTATATTGTCACTGTTTTGATTTATATCTTTTAGGATGTAAAATATTTATTACAATTTTCTGTATTTTAATGTAACTTTCCTCCTATGTCATCTACAGATTTAACCGTTTATTATTCTCCCTCTCTCTTCTTCCACAGGACGTGTTTGAGTTCCGTTTCGCGAAGATGCCAGATGAGGTTTCGGATGAGGAGGATTTGTCCCCAATGCCTATAGGCCGAAACATGGGCATGCTGGGAATGCACCGCTCATCCTCTTCTTCCTCCTCCTCTTCCTCTTCATCCTCCTCTTCCTCCTCGTCAGAGAGTGAGCCGAGCAGTGACAGCGAGCCGAGCAGCGACAGCAGCCCGAGCTCTGACAGTGAAGAGGAGAGAGCTCAACGCCTGGCTCAGCTTCAGGACCAGCTCTGTACTCAGGTAAACTTCACACTCTACGTCATTCATGCGCATCAACAGCATAGACCTTTAGAATGAATCAGTCTTTTAATGATTCACTCTACACAAGTACAATTCTACAAGAACTGCAAAATGACAAGAATTGATGCAAATAAAGTTTGAGAGAAGCCAAACTCTTTTATTTTATTTACAAATATACAGTACTTTGCATAAGCACTATCCGCTTGTTAAGTGTGACGTCACGCGAAGCGGCTTCGGGGTCCAAGCGCTCAATTCAACTGAATGGGGAGACTCATTAAATGCTAATAATAAACGTTTACAAAGCGATTTAATACTTTCGAAAATCACGATCGCAGTATATATGTCCATGCCTAATATCCGATGGCCAGAAAGTGATAAATTTTTTTATAAATTGTTAAATTTTTGGTATTTTTTATGCAGCAAACCCAGAGATTGTTGTGTACACTGGGGGCTCTACTTTGACGGTCCATGCGCAGAACGCAAAATGCAGGGCGCAAACGCTTTCAGGGCGTGTCAGAACGCATTTTTGCTAATTTATGGATGGGAAAATCTGCTTTGCGCCAAGGCGCATGGTCTTAAAGGGTTGAGTTTATTTTTTTTAATGAGTTATAGGTGTGTTTTCAGAATAAACCAATTAGAGTCTCATCTCCCATTCCCTTTAAGAGCCAGCTGCGTCGCGCCAAGAGTGCATTCGCTATTTACAGGACGCAAAGTAAGTCTAAGTGGAAAAACTGAGCATTTCACTAGCAAACAGTTAACAGTTTTTAACAGAAAGCTGTTAAACAGAGCATCTACTGCGTGAGAATGAGAGATAATGGATCACTTTCACTTTTGCTCTTGGATAGGGAAACCTTTACGCACAGACATCAAGTCTATAAATAATTAATTGCGTTTATTAAGCGCAAATATTCGTTTCAAAACTATTTCTAAATTCAGTTCTAATTTCCAGCAAACGAAAAAATGAACAAGAATGACGAAATGTGCTCAAAAACCTGAGTTACATCCTAAAACACATGCTGTGCCCCATATGATCTAAAACCTGACAGGTGGGCAAATCTAAGTTTGTTTTTAATAAAACAAATATAAATATGGATATATAAATAATACTGCTAATAATAATAACATTATACAAAAGCAAATTGTTATGAATGAACTGAAAAAGCCTCCCGAGATGAAGAAGACATAAAAGCAGTGATTTTTCATATTTATTTAGGCTAGAAAATAATGTTTTGTAATAATTTAATTCTTTATATTTATATCCTATATCTATTCTTATTATATCCTATATATATCCTATATTTTAATTTTTTCATATGTAAAGATATTTGCCTATTGCTCTCTTGTTCGTATTAAGCAGTGCGCAAGCGAGGTGCAACTCTGCGCTGGAGTTTAGACCGGGTTTGTTTTAGTCTAATGAAAAATCTATTATAGTTTCTCAAAATAGCAACGCGCCAGCGGTCCGCCTCAGAACGCCTTCCTTTTTAGACCAGAATGCCTATGGGCGCACATATGAGCGCTAATGCATTTGCTATTTAAACAGCGTAGCGCTAAACGTCTCAAAACGACTCTTCCGCCAAGCTGAAACTAGCAAAAGAACTATTGCGCCACATTGCGCCGGGTGTATGATAGGGCCCTATGATTTTATATAAAATTAACTTTAATGTGTGATAGGAATAAAACGTGATCATAAACGAATGATTTCTCCAGTCAAATGAATGGCGGCTTGGACCCGGAAACAGTATTACAAACATCACCAACACGTCACCACTTAACAAGCGGATACCAGCTTTGTTGGAGCAGGGGCAAAAGACTTTTGCACAATATAGAATCAATCAGTCTCTTTATTAAAAACAAACAAAAAATATAGAAAATATGTGCAAAAAAAAAAAAAACAGCAACAGCACAACATTTCCTCTTCAAGATAAAGTCTGTTTAATGTGGTTTCCCTTGACACCAAGCACAGCTTGAACTGTTTCGTTCTAATTGTCCAGACATTTTCTGAAATAATGTGCTGTGTAATATCAGTGCTGTGCAATAACATACATCAACTGAAAGATAAATCAAATCAAATCACTTTTATTGTCACATCATCAGCAGCAGCACATGTGCTATGATGAGTGAAAAGCTTAGGTGCTGGCTCCAGACAGTACAAAATACAGTGCAAATACAAGACAGTGCAAAATACAACAGAATACTCCCTAAAAAAACAAACTAAAAAAAACGGGACAATATAAAATTGACAGCGATATGTACTATGAATAGGTGTCCACATATTTGTAGGCAGTATTGTTTCAAGTATGGATTGGTTAAACCTCAGTGCATGCTACATATTGATGGTAGGTAGTGAGGGGTATGGATGTTTCCCAGTACTGGGTTGCAGCTGGAAGGGCATCCGCTGCGTAAAACAGATGCTGGATAAGTTGGCGGTTCATTCCGCTGTGGGGACCCCTGAATAAAGGGACTAAGCCGAAGGAAAATTAATAAGTGAATGAATGTTTAACTTTAAGTGGACCGATTAGACTGTAACTGTGAGTGAAATGATTCTCTCATCAATAGACATAACAAAATTAACCAAATAATTGACTTGTTAGATGTTCTGATGCTGTATTTGTTGCAGTCTCTTAACTAAAAATGACGCTTGTCATGTGTGTGTTTCAGCTGCGAGCGGTGCATGAGCAGCTCGCAGCTCTCTCATCCGGTCCGATCGTCAAACCCAAGAGGAAACGAGAGAAAAAGAAGGACAAGAAAAAGAAGAAGAAGCCAGAGAAGCGCAGAGGAAGTCGAAGTTTGATGAGTGATGAGCGGGACAAACCTGCCAAACTGTCCAAAAGCAAATCCAGCAGAGCCTCACTCTCATCCTCACAGAGCAAGAAGGGTACTACCAAGAAAAGCAGCAAAAAGTTTGTATTTTGTTTTCTTTCCTGATTTGTATTAACAGTGGTGTGATGCTTTCACATGGGTGCTGTGGAATAGAGTTCAACATGAAAAACATTCTGATATATGAGAATTCAATTCAATTCAGCTTTATTTGTATAGCGCTTTTACAATGTAGATTGTGTCAAAGCAGCTTCACATAAATGGTCATAGTAACTGGAACAGTGTGGTTCAGGTTTAAGTGTTTAAGTTCAGTTTAGCTCAGTTCAGTGTGATTTAATCATTACTGAGAGTTCAAACACTGAAGAGCCAATTCATCAATGGGTAGCTCTACCAATCCTGAACCATGCGAGGCAGAATAAATGTAAATGTTTATCTATAAATATAAAAACTAAATTTTAGTATTATTTATAATACATTAATAATCACAGTGTAACATTATAAACTATTATAAAAAAGCATGTAATATATAAAATATGTATTTCTTTATTGAAAAAATACTCACCGGCCACTTTATTAGGTACACCTGTCCAACTGCTTGTTGACGCAAAGGTAATTTTGATTAAAGGTAATTTAAGTGACTTTGAACGTGGCATGATTGTTAGTGCCAGATGGCTGGTCGGAGTATTTCAGAAACTGCTGTACTACTGGGATTTTCACGCACAACCATCTCTAGGGTTTGAACATGACAGTGAGTTCACTGTACTCAAATGGCCTCCACAGTCACCAAATCTCAGCACCTTTGGGATGTGGTGGAACGGGAAATTCGCATCATAGATGTGCAGCCGACAAATCTGCAGCAACTGTGTGACGCTATCATGTCAATATCTAACAAAATCTCTGAGGAAAATTTCCAGTACCTTGTTGAATCTATGCTACAAATGATTAGGACGGTTCTGAAGTGGCTTCAAACCGGTACTAGTACGGTGTAACTAAGCGACTGAAAACTCAACTATTTAGTCTCCACTTTCCTTTCTAATATGCAATTCCCTCTCTGACTCCTCCACTAACTACAAAGAAAAAATAAAATTACTAATGTTTTGCTTCTTACACTGTCCTTACACACCTGAAACTTGCCTACAGCCCTTATTCATTGTTGCTCTGATAGTTGTGTAAATTGCTTCCTTGTTGTCCTCATGCTCCTTGTCCTCTGCTAAATGATTAAATATAAACGTAAATATAATAAATTGGCAAGTGAGTGTAATTTTTTTAATGATATAATTTAATATATATATATATATATATATATATATATATATATATATATATATATATATATATGTATGTATGTATGTATATATATATATGTATGTATGTATGTGTATATATATATATATATATATATATATATATATATATATATATATATATATATATATATATATACTAGATGATTTCTTTAAATTTTGCATAATAATTTAACAATGTTTTATATATAATATATATATATATATATATATATATATATATATATATATATATATATATATATATATATATATATATATATATATATATATATATAATATGTAATATTAATTGAATTCTTTAATGTTAGTGTATTAGTGATACTTTATCTTGATATTCCCTCTTTTTTAAAATGATTTAATATTTTCCCTAGCGTATATCCATTGGATTTGTGAGGGGTGTACTCTTATATACTGAGCACTTCTATCCCAGATCTAGAGTAGGTTTGGACTAATAAAATGTTTTTAGCGTAAACCTTAGCGTTCAGTATTATTAATATCTCCTGTTGCTTTTATTTCCACAGGAACACAAAGAAATCCTCCTCGTCATCTCGTTTTCCAGCAGCCCCAGAGGTCCCGCTGCCTCATTATGACTCTGAGGAGGAAGAGGACGGTCTTCCCATGAGCTACGACGACAAGCGGCAACTCAGCCTGGACATCAACAAGCTGCCCGGAGAGAAACTGGGGCGCGTGGTTCACATCATCCAGTCCAGAGAGCCTTCACTGCGCGACACAAACCCAGAGGAGATCGAGATCGACTTCGAAACCCTCAAACCATCCACACTGCGCGAGCTGGAGAGATACGTGATGACCTGTCTGCGCAAGAAGCCCCGCAAACCATACGGTGAGTGATTTAGAACTAATAAAGCGAGATAATAGCCTAAACTTGACTTCATTTCAATATAGCAGTTGGAAAATTGTTACCAACTCAAACTTGAAAGTGATTGACTGACCTACTGACTGACTTAGGGTGCTTTCACACTAGCAATTTTGGTCCGCACCTGGGTTCGTTTGACGTCATAGTACGGTAGGTTTAGCTAGTGTGAACGTGTCCTCTGAACTCTTGTTCGCACCCGTGAATCGTACCTGAGTCCGCCTAAAAGAGGTGGTCTGGGGTACAGTTCATGCGAACACTGGTACGGTTCACTTCTGATGTGAATGCAATCGTACCAAATCACGGAAGTGAACCGCCAACTTTACAACAAACTATCGATTTCATAACATTCGTTCGTGTTTGTTTGTGTGTTTGTGTGTGTGTGTGTGTGTGTGTGTGTGTGTGTGTGTGTGTGTGTGTACATTTTGTACCTTGGTGACACGCGCGGGACTGAGCCAGGGCAGCTTCTGCAAACACTGTGTGATGTTCTGAATGTTTATAATATGTTTGCAGCAGATGGACGCGAGTCGCTTTCTGTATGTCCAAAACCAAAAGCTTCAGTTAAAACAAAATGACCGCGATGTGCAGAAGTCTTTCCATTTCGGCGCTTGCTTTCGTGACCGTCACCTAGCAATGGCCGTAAACAAAACAGCAGCTCGATGACGCAAGCGTACCGGGGTTCAGAAGGAAAAATTACAGTATGAACACAAACCAACCGATGAGGTGGCAGGGTGAGACAAATGAACTTGGGTACGGTCCAGGCAAATGAACCAAGTGTGAAAGTACCCTCAGGCGGACTCGGGTACGGTTCATGGGTGCGCACCCGATTTCAGAAGACACATTCACACTAGCTAAACATACCCTACTATGACGTCAAACGAACCTGGGTGCAGACCAAAAGTGCTAATGTGAAAGCACCCTTAGTGACTTACTTAGTGAATTATTGACTTATTTACTGACTTACGGACATACTGACTGACTTATAGACTTACTGACTGACTTATAGACTTACTGACTGACTTATAGACTGACTGACTGACTTATAGACTGACTGACTTACCGACTGACTGACTTACTGACTGATTTGCTGACGGACTGACTTACTGACTTTGTGACTTACTGACTTATCTACTGACTTACTGACTAACTGATAACTGACTTACCAACCGACTGACTGACTTACTGACTTATTTACTGACTTACTGATAACTGACTTACTGACTGACCTACCGACTGACTGACTGACTTACTAACTTACTAAATGACTGACTTACTAACTAACGTACTGACTGACTTAGTGACCTACTTAGTGACTTACTTACTGACTGACTTACTGACTTACTAACTGACTTAGTAACTGACTTGCTGACTTACTGACTGACTAACTGACGTATTTACTGACTTACTAACTGACTTGCTGACTTTCTGACTGACCTACTGACTTTCCGACTTACTTTGTGACTTACTGACTTACCGATGTACTGACATACTGACTGTCTTACTTAACGACTTATCGACTTTCTGACTTACTGACTGACTGACTTATAGACTGACTGACTTACCGACTGACTGACTGACTGACTTACTGACTTACTGACTGATTTGCTGACGGACTGACTTACTGACTTTGTGACTTACTGACTTATCTACTGACTTATCTACTGACTTACTGACTAACTGATAACTGACTTACCAACCGACTGACTGACTTACTGACTTATTTACTGACTTACTGATAACTGACTTACTGACTGACCTACCGACTGACTGACTGACTTACTAACTTACTAAATGACTGACTTACTAACTAATGTACTGACTGACTTAGTGACCTACTTAGTGACTTACTTACTGACTGACTTACTAACTGACTTAGTAACTGACTTGCTGACTTACTGACTGACTAACTGACGTATTTACTGACTTACTAACTGACTTGCTGACTTTCTGACTGACCTACTGACTTTCCGACTTACTTTGTGACTTACTGACTTACCGATGTACTGACATACTGACTGACTTACTTAACGACTTACTGACTTTCTGACTTACTGACTGACTTACTGATTTACTGACTGACTTACTGACTCATTGCTGTACTGACATACTGACTGACTTACTGACTGTCTTACTGACTTACCGACTGACTGACTTACTGACTGTCTTACTGACTGACTTACTGACTGATTTGCTGACGGACTGACTTACTGACTTTGACTTACTGACTTATCTACTGACTTACTGACTGACTAACTGATAACTGACTTACCAACCGACTGACTGACTTACTGACTTATTTACTGACTTACTGATAACTGACTTACTGACTGACCTACCGACTGACTGACTTACTAACTTACTAAATGACTGACTAACTAACGTACTGACTGACTTAGTGACCTACTTAGTGACTTACTTACTGACTTACTAACTGACTTAATAACTGACTTGCTGACTTACTGACTGACTAATTGATGTATTTACTGACTTACTGACTTGCTGACTTTCTGACTGACTTACTGACTTTCCGACTTACTTTGTGACTTACTGACTTACCGATGTACTGACATACTGACTTACTTTCTGAATGACTTACTTAACGACTTACTGACTTTCCGACTTACTGACTGACTTACTGATTTACTGACTGACTTACTTACTCATTGCTGTACTGACATACTGACTGACTTACTGACTGACTTACTTTGTCACATCCACCACGTAAACAACATAAACCAATGTATACATTGTGTGCATAAATCATGCTATGAACTTAACGTTAATATGCTGGTTTAAAGCCTAGATTAAACGAAGATGGGCAAATGGCCAAAACATCTTGTTAAAAAAATAATATTAATAAATAAACCTTACAAACAGCAAACAGAATAAATGCATGAATGGGGAAAAGAGCGCTCTTTTTATTATGACAGCTGTCAGTCAGCGGCTGCTTTTTATTTCCAGATCTTTGCATCTTGCTGTATGCAGTGTAAATGTACACATTGGATACCAGTCGCATTTAAAAGATGGCATAAGCGGGTTGTCAAATAAATTGGATACGGTCACAAAATCTGAATTGACCATCAAGATCTGCTGTGTAAATGCAGCCTTAGTTAGGATTATTTGTTGTACGATACATGCAGTAATTCAGGTGTGTTTGTGTGTGTGTTTGTGTGTGTGTTTGTGTGTGTGTGTGTGTGTGTGTGTGTGTGTGTGTGTGTGTGTGTGTGTGTGTGTGTGTGTGTGTGTGTGTGTGTGTGTGTGTGTGTGTGTGTGTGTGTGTGTGTGTGTGTGTGTGTAGTAGTGAAGACTGGAGGAGGAGGGAAGAGTCGAGAGGAGTTGGCTCTGGAGAAGAAGAGAGAGCTGGAGCAGAGACTGCAGGATGTGAGCGGACAGCTCAACTCCACCAAGAAACCCCAGAAACCCAAAGGTACGGCTCACTCCAGCGGCTCTGTGTTTTCTTGCTGATCTAATATCAATAAGTGTGCTCTGAAGGCCTGAGGCTGCTTTTATGGGATGCATGTAGTGTAGAGCTGTTGTTGAAGAAGCAAACAACTCAGAGAGAGAGGGAGCAGAGGTGAAGAAGAGTCTGGGGAGTACACACAAGATGAGCTCTTGTGCTGACATTACAAAAGAAAAGCACATCTTGCATGCTGCAATTCGCTGCATCAGATAAAATGGTTAATAAGGCTGTGTTGGATCTATCAATTTGCCCCTTTAATATATATCTCTAAGTACTAAACTAAATTTATAGTAATGTTATGATTTTAAGGTTATATTATTGTTACTATTGTTGATGTAATAGTAGTAGTAGTAGTAGTAGTAATAATAATGACTATAATAATTATTATAATTCCTCTTCATCCTACTTTTACTTCTCATCAGAGAGCGAGGTCATCGTCCTTGTAGTATTGGTAGTGGTAGTAGTAGTAGTCATCGTAATAGTAGTCGTCATCCTCATTGTATTAGTAGTAGAAGTCATCATCGTAGTAGTAGTATTAGACATCATCCTCGTAGTAGTAGTCATTGTCGTAGTATTAATTATTGTATTATTAGTATTATTCATCGTCCTATTAGTATTACTAGTAGTAGTTGTTTTCATAATATTAGTAGTTGTTTTCCTAGTAGTATTATTAGACATTGTTCTCGTAGTAGTAGTAGTAGTAGTAGTCATTGTCGTAGTATTAGTTATTGTAGTATTTGTATTAGTCATCGTCCTCGTAGTATTAGTAGTAGAAGTCATCGTCGTAGTAGTAGTATTAGCTGTTGTCTTTGTAGTAGACATCGTAGTTGTAGTAGACGTTGTCGTTGTATTAGTAGTCGTTGTAATAGTATTAGTAGTCGTTGTCCTCGTAGTAGTGTTAGCTGTCGTCCTCGTATTAGTAGTTATCGTCGTTGTAGTAATAGTATTCGTAATAATAGTATTAATCATAGTATTAATAGTCATAGTATTAGTAGTCATCGTAATATTAGTAGTCATTGTCATAGTATTAGTCATCGCCCTCTTATTAGTCATTGTCATGGTATTAGTATACATCATCTTAGCATTATTATTAGTAGTTGTCGTCGTAGTATTATTAGTATTTGTTGTCTTAGTAATAGTAGACTTCGTCGTAGTATTAGCTGTTGTCATTGTAGTAGTATTCATTGTAGTAGTAGTAGTCATCGTCATCATCGTAGTACAAGTAATAGTAATCGTTGTCATAGTATTAGTAGTTGTCACCATAGTATTAGTAGTAGTCTTCGCCCTCGTAGTAGTCATTGTCGTGGTATTACTAGTCGTCGTATTAATATTATTAGTAGTAGTAGTAGTCGTCATAGTATTATTATTAGTTGTTGTCTTAGTATTAGTAAACTTCGTTGTAGTATTAGCTGTTGTCATCATAGTAGTAGTCATAGTCGTTGTAGTAGTAGTCGTTGTCGTAGTTTTAGTAGTCATCATCTTCATCAGGGTGTCAGCGGGGTCTTAAAAAGTATTAAAAGTTGATATGTATTTTTTTTTACTTATTATTTTGAATGTCTTATTATAAAAAAAAACAAGCTACCAATTATTTTAGTTTTCCCCTAAAAGTAATCTTCTTTGGAATTTAAAAACATACTTCGCTTGAGGCTATCTGAAATACTGTTCATTGTCACTATGACTATGTTCATTGAGTAAAAATCCACCTTATGTCTCCTTAACCATGTCAAAAGCAAAACTCTCTATTGTCGACACACGCAAAACCTCCATAACCAGTTTTGTTTTGTCTGTTCCAGCAGAAAAGGCCAGCGGTGCGGAGCCTCATGCGATGGCATCCCGTCTCAGCGGCAGCAGCTCCAGCTCCGACTCTTCCTCCTCATCTTCCTCCTCATCCTCATCTGACACCAGTGACTCAGACTCCAGGTGAACCCGGACACTATCTGTCCTGGAAAACAAACATTCACAGACACACTGTTTTCTCTGTGCTCCACCGTTTACTTCAGTGTAAAAACATACGTGTGTAAATACTGCGTAGGACGAGTTTTTTTCTTTTATAAAGAAGACTTTTACCAAAATGCCCATAATGGGAAACCGTGGAATCATAACTACTTTTCTTAGTTGACGGAGTAGCTTGTTGTTTTGTTTTGCTTCCATTTTGGACTCTTTGATTTCCGTCTGAACATTTTTGGCTTCTCTCTGCACTGCTTTATTGATCAGGGCCACCATTGAGATCTGGTTTTGAGCCAATGTTGAACTTGCATTTGATTTCATGAATGAAGGTAATGAGAGTTTAGGAACTGCTTTAGGTTTGCATTAGCTTAAGAGAGTTTTCCTGCTGTGCTGTGATGCGTTAGACCGCTCGGTTTATAAAAAAAAAAAAGCAAATCCCAAAGTTGTTTCCATGAGACGTTTGCAGCAAGTGCGTTAAAGGAGAGTTCATCTAAAACTTACAATTTGCTAATTTACTAATAGCTTCACACCATCCAGTGTGTTTTGAATAAGATTTTTAGTTGAAACTGGCTTTTGGTGACATTATTATAATTAACAGCAACAACAACAACTATTATTATTATTATTATTATTATTATTATTATTATTATTAATACTAATAATTATTAGAATAATGTCATTATTAATAATAATAATAGTAATAATAATAACAACTACTTTTAATGCCATATCTCCGATATTACTTTTAAATGTTGTTGTTATTGTTACTATAAATAATAATAATAATAACAAAAACAACAACAACAGCAACAACAACAAAAACTATTATTAATGCAATTGCTCCAATATTATTATTATTATTATTATTATTATTATTAATAATAATAATAACAATAATAATAACACCACCAACAACAACAATAATAATAATAACTATAATGCTAATAATAATAATAATAATAATAATAATAATAATGTCATGGCTTTAATAAAATTATTATTATTATTATTATTATTATTATTATTATTATTATTAATAATAATGACAAAAACAATACAACAACTATTATTAATGCAGTTGCTCCAATATTATTATTATTATTATTATTATTATTATTATTATTATTACTATTATTATTATTATTACTACTATTATGAATAATAATAATAATAATAATAATAATAATAATATTAACAACACCATCACCACCACCAACAATAATAATAATGCTATTATTCATATTAATAACAACAACAACAACAACAACAACCAATTATTAATGCCATTGCTGTAATATTATTTGTAATAATAATAATAATAATAATGACACCACCACCACCAACAACAACAACCACAATAATAATAATTCTAATGTTATAATAATAGTAATAACAACAACAACAGCTATTATTAAAGCTCCAATATTTGTAATATTATTAATAATACTATTATAAATAATAATAATAATTATAATAATAATAGTTGTTATTATTACTAACAGTAATAACAAAAATAATATTATTGTTGTTGTTGTTGTTGTTGTTGTTGTTGTTGTTATTATTATTATTAATAAGAATAGTTATAATAATAATAATAATAATAATAATAATAATAATGGTTAATAATAACAATGACAACTATATGTTGTTGTTTTTGTTGTTGTCATTAATAACTGTAGTAATAATAATAACAACAAGAACAACTATTGTAGTTGTTGTTGTTGTTGTTGTTGTTGTTGTTGTTATTATTAACAACAACTATTGTTGTTGTTGTTGTTGTTATTATTATTATTATCAATAATAATAACAACAACAACTAATATTGTTAATATTATGCTGTTGTTATTATTATTATTGTTGTTGTCGATATTATGCTGTTGTTGTTGTTGTTATTATTATTAATATTATTATTATTGAGGTTGTAATGCTGTTGTTATTATTGGTTTTATTATTAGCATTTTGAGAGTAAACAAACACATACAGGCAAAATGAAACTACTCTAGTCATTACTCCGATATTATTAGTTTTAATATTATTATTATTAACAACATCTATAAAAAAAACTGTTGTTGGTGTTATTATTATTAGCAACAAAAAAAAACAGAACATAATTATTGCCATTGCTCCTGGTTGATACATTGATCTGTTATGAAGCAAGAAACATACCTGTGCAAGAATCTCAACATTGTTTACAAAATCATCAGCTTGAGCAAATGATCCTCACTAATAGGTAGGAAAATCTAGGAGTGCATTTAAGACGCATTTGTCACGGCTGTGAATTGAAAACAATAATATTAAAAATAATAATTTTTACACAGAATGTTTGATTTATACCATAAGACCTCAGTGTGTGATCAGGATCCATGGGTATTAATTGTTTCAATTTTTTGACTTTCAAAGTGCCAGTAGCCATTAACTTGCATGTTATGGAACGGTTTCAGCTAAAAAAATAAATATAAATCATGTAAAATAATACAAAAATGACATTGGATTAAATAATTTAACAGCAGATAATCAATCTTTGGGTAAATCCTCTCAGTTATAAGCTTTCGAATTTCGTTTAGACCTTGACTTGATCTGCAAGAAGCTGATTTAATTTTATTGCGCGGTCAAATCAATATGATGATAGCCACTCTTAATAAGCTTCCCTGAAAATAGCAGCCATAAATCCTCCCTGTACTGTATTTGTTCTTTTAAACTATTTCAGTGGATGAAATGAGCTGTTTAAGATGAAAGTAATCTTGAGAGAGTCTAAAGGCGTCACATTTCAGCAATGGAGACCCTCATTGCTTCCTGTATATAGAGTCAATATTGCCACAATCCTGTTTTTGCTTCTTTCTCATCTGTATTTATTTGCACCGCTCTAATCTCTCTGTTCTAGATTTATTCTTTTGGAATATGTGTAAGGAAAATAGCAGATGGTTGTGGCCCAATATTCCCTGTCTGCAATATGATTCAGAGTTTATGCACTCCCGATTATACATTGGGTTTTGTTTGGATGGAAATACAAATACAACAAGTGAAGGAAGCAATGTCGTGTGCCAGTGTCTTATTTTTATATAATAGTTAATATTAAATTTTTAAGTTTACCTATTTATTTCTACATGTTTTATTTAGATATATAAGTAAATGAACATATATATGTTTATTTAGTTATTTTATTTGTTTAAGTGTTTATTTATTTATCTATTTATTTATTTATTTATTTTCATTCGTTTGACTACTTATTTGTGTATTTATTTATTTATGTGTTTATTTATTTATGTTTAATTTATTTATTGTTTAACTTCATAAGTATAATTTTTTAAATTTATTATTTATTTATTTGTTTATTTATTTAAAAATATTTCAAAGTGCTGTTTAGCATAATATTTTTATACATAATAGTTTAAAAAATAATTTCTAATAACAATATAAGACATAATATTAAGATATAATATTTTACAAGTTAAATAGCAAGAAACTACTGAGCAGTTTTTTTTATTTATTCATAATTCTTTTAAAAATATTTTCAAAGAGCTGTT
Organism: Danio rerio; assembly: GCF_052040795.2. Classification (NCBI taxonomy): domain Eukaryota; kingdom Metazoa; phylum Chordata; class Actinopteri; order Cypriniformes; family Danionidae; genus Danio; species Danio rerio. Next base: position 54,561,278 of record NC_141036.1, read on the forward strand.
TACAATAATAGTTTTTATACATACATCTTTTTAAAATTAATTTCTAATAACTAATAATAATAAACCTAATAATAACTCTAATAATTTATTTTGTCTTGACTTAATAACCATGCATACCTATTTTACTAGTTATTTAGCAAATATTACTGAGCTGAGAATTATGAGAATCATTTCTTTATTTTAATTTATGCTTTTATTTATTTACCAGCCAAACTTGAAGTAACAGTTTCTTTAGAAGAGTAATATAATGTAAATAATACTGTGGAAAAATGTCCTTGCACTGTTAAACATCACTTGGTGATTTTATCAGTATTTACTTTAAATTAATAATTGTGTTTTCAACTGTATATATCTGCCGGCACAAAAAGAGTTCAAACTAATTAGTATAATACAGCTTTTAAAATATAGTCAATTAAAAGGTGTGCTCAAAAGTAATAATAATATTTAATAACATTTCCATCATGATTTACCAAAGATGACCTCTGAAATATAATTTTTCGTAACAAAATGATATGAACAATAATTTATGTACAAAAATATCTTGTAAGGCATAATTATAACAATTAGGGCAATTAAATTATCATAAAAAATTTTCACTGTATGTATGATAATATTTTTTTCTTCTGGAGAAAGTCTGATTTGTTTTATTTTGGCTAGAATAAAAGCAATTAAACAGCAATTAAACAGCATTAAAAAGCAATTTACATTAAAAAAAAAAAAAAACATTTTAAGGTCATATTATTAGCCCCTTTAAGCAATTTTTTTTTCGATAGTCTACAGAACAAACCATCGTTATACAATAACTTGCCTAATTACCCTAACCTGCCTAGTTAACCTAATTCAGGGATTCCCAAACTTTTCAGCCTGCGACCCCCAAAATGACAATGCCAGTGACTCGCGACCCCCAATATAATACAGAAACCTTGCATGCAATGGCGAACACACAAACCAATAGACCCAAGTCTATTCTACGCTTATTTTTTAAATGTATCTGAGTGCTGTAAACGGGCCAAAAAGCTTAACCTGGTGTTATAAAATCAATCTGCCGCATCTGACGCTATTGCTCTTTAATCTAGTCTGTAATAGAATATAATTCATCACAATCCAATAGAACTATAAGCTACTATAGTGACTATTTAGTATATGGTAGCTATAAACGACATTTTTTTTCTTTTCAGTAGGTTATGGGTAAAATATGGTATTTCTTATGGTTTAATAAAATAAATCGATTTTTGGAAATCACCAGGCGACCCCCCCCCCTTCTTTGTCCCGACCCCCATTTTGAGAACCATTGACCTAATTAACCTAGTTAAGCTTTTAAATGTCACTTTAAGCTGTATAGAAGTGTCTAGAAAAATATCTAGTCAAATATTATTTACTTTCATCATGGCAAAGATAAAATAAATCAGTTATTAGAGATGAGTTATTAAAACCAATATGATTAGAAATGTGTTCTGTTAAACAGAAATTAGGGGAAAAAAGTAAACAAGGGGGCTAATTCAGGGGGCTAATAATTCTGACTTTAACTGTATGTTACACACACTGAATGATGAGGAGCATTGTTTCACTCATATTTTGAAGTGATCAAATGATATAAAAATATTAAAGAAGACACTTCTCATGCATTTAATATTCTTGTTTTTATGTTTACAAACTCGCAACTGGCGACACAGTGGCTCAGCGGGTAGCACTGTCGCCTCGCAGCATTTCTGTGTGGAGTTTGCATGTATCCTCTGGGTGCTCCCGTTTACCCCTCAGTCCAAACACATGCACTTTAGGTGAATTGAATTGTATGGGTGTTTCCCAGTACTGTGTTGCAGCTGGAAGGGCATGCGCTGTGTAAAACATGCTAGATAAGTTGGCGGTTCATTCTGTTGTGGCGACCGCTGATTAATAAAGGGACTAAGCTAAAGGAAAATGAATGAATGAATGAATGAAACTCGCAACTCAAACATGTCAATCCAGAGAAACAGGACTATTTTTTTCTGCAGCTGTATATACTTTTTTTCTCGCTTGGACAATTTCAGCTGCTTGCAAAACCGGATTAACCAGGTTTGAATGCTGTGGGTGTTTTAAACCGTGTTTACCTGTAAACTTACTGAAAACAAAAAGTGCTTTCAGCTCAACTCAACTGCTGGTATTTTAATGAACGCTCATATTTACAACCCAGAAATATCAAGGGAATTAAAAAACTATCAGTGAAAATGAATAGATAAATAAAGCATCAGCAAATACACATCTTCCATGCTGTAGAATGGTATAAATCAGTGTTAAATCTAAGCTACTGTCTGTGACACCAGGTGGTTAACACACTTGTTATGAAGAGCATCAGTGTTTTTAAATTACATGTGTGCACTTACAGTGGAAGGAAATAAACAATCCTAAATATCAACACAACACCGGACATAAGAGCTATTTTAAACCTATACATACAGGGTTCAACGCTAAGGATTTTTTCTACTGGCCCGATTGGACCAGTGGTTCAGATTTTTACTTGCCCTTGCCCAAAATTTTCACTGGCCCCATAAAAGAAATAAAAAAGTTAGCCACATATATTAAATAATGCTTCACGAAATAATGTCAGGCGGTTCATTCCACTGTGGCGACCCCAGATTAATAAAGAGACAAAACCGAAAAGAAAATGAATGAATGAAAATGTCAGTAGTTGTAGAATTTAAATATTTGAAAAATATTTAGCAGTAAAATATAGCAGTATACTGAAAAAAGTGTTGCATGCAGAACTGTTGCAAACAATTTATTTGTGTTGAATTTAAACAAATTAAGTTTATTAATGTTTAACTTAATTTGTTTGTTTAAATTCAACACAGATAAATTGTTTACAACCACCTTACGTAAAAAAATTGAGTAAATCCAAGGAGTCATCTCTGAATAATTTTTTTCAGTGAACGTGCACGTATTTTATTGCAAAACAAAAGGTGGCTGACTTAAAAGTCACGGCAAACTAAGCAAAACAGCACCTTTCCTTTAGCATTTCCTTTAGCCTCATAATTTATTGTCGCGGTTATGATGCCGTCTATTAAAATTTAGTGACAAGGCAGCACTGCCCCGATCGGGTCAGTAACAATTCTGTCTACAGTCCCGAGCATCTCTCACACTGGCCCCAGGCCATCGGGCAGTCCTTATTGTTGAGCCCTGACATAACTAACACACTGGAGCGGTAATCTAACTAGAACAACTACTAATAAATATAAATATTTAACTATACACATACCCTAAAACCAACTATGCAAGTACTTTTACATAAGACAGAATAATAAATAAGACCTGTTTGTAGTGTAAGATTAACATTGACCTTATTCAGCCTTTGAAATCATTCACTCGCATTGATTTTTCGATGTTATAAACAGCTCCATGTTGTAAACCAATAGGTTAAGGCCATATAATCTGCTTGTTAAGTTCTGATGTATGAAATACTATTTGCGGGTCCATGCCGCTACTCATTTACATTAAGAATATATTTGTTTAGGACCACTTTTTAGTCATACCACACATTAAAGTGATTTTCTTTTAAAATCATGGTGTACATGATGGTCTCTGTACTTGCTGCATCACAGACAAAGGCTCTACACTTGCTTGGATTAGATCTCATTCAAAGCATTTAACCAATCATAAACGAGCCCTGTTTGTTATGAAGGCGTTTTGTTATTGTGTTTTCATGCATCACAAAAGAAGTGAAACCAGACGAGCTTCAGGAATTCACTGCTCTAGTTTTCAGGCATGAGGAAACGTACGTGAAGATTAACGCTTGAAGAGGAGGAAGTGCGGGAAGAAAAATCAGCTGTAAATTCTCAACCCGTGGCATTCGGCTGCTGGATTTGACATGCTGCACTTGTGTTTTGTTTATCTTTATTCTGCTTTCAGGTTTTCAAGAACTCAAGGTAAGGATTTTAATGTGTTCAAATTTAGGGCTGTACAATATATATAGTTTCAGCATCGATATCGTAATGTGTGCATCTGTAATACACTGAAAACAAATCATTCGTTGGATTTACTCAATTTTCTTTTTGAGGTAAGTGCTTACAAGTTATTTAAACGGGCTAAATTTGAACAAGTCGAAGTTGAACAATATGTAATTGGTTTGTTTAAATTCACCCCATATCAATTGTTTGCAGTCACTTACTTAAATGAGTAAATCCAATGACTGAATTTTGATTTTGCAATGTTGAGTTGGGATTGTAGTTGACCAGAAACTATTGTTCAAAACATATAGTGTAAATTTAATACAGTGTATATAAAGCCTGTGCCTGTACAATTTCAAGCAAATGTATAGCTTTAACAACGATTAATTTTATTAACAACAAATCAGTCTAAGGCACTCGAAAGATGTGGGAAAAATATTAAAAAGCCTTTATTCACATGGCTAATCCTAAAAAAAAAAAAAAAAAAAAAAAAAACCTACGGGTTTCGGCAGAGGTCTGCCTTCGTCAAGGTAAAAGTTAACAGGCGAATCTGGAGTTTCTTTCAATTAGAATATCAAAACCAAACTTTAACAATACATTAAACAAGATCAACTCAACAATCAGCATTAATTCAGCAATTCAGAAATTCAACACATTTCTAATCATAATAGTTTTAATAACTCATTTCTAATATCTGATTTATTTTATCTTTGTCATGATGACAGTAAATAATATTTGACTAGATATTCTTCTAGTCACTTCTATACAGCTTAAAGTGACATTTAAAAGCTTAACTAGGTTAATTAGGTTATCTAGGCAGGTTAGGGTAATTAGGCAAGTAAATTGTATAATGATAACGCAGTTGCATTTTTTTTTTTCTGAATGAGTACAATTGTTTGTATTTAATACTTTATTATTATTATTATTTTTCATTTTCCATATCTGTAATGCTTGTATTTTGGCATTTTTTTGCAGTCCACCTAGAATCCAACATGGAAATCAATGTTTTCTTTATTGGTATTGATTTTTTTATTTTTTATTTAAATGGCTCTAACATGCCAGTGTTATTATTTCTGTAATAAATATGTCAAGCAGGATCTTGATGGTTTATTGTGGGTATGTTGTTTACATGAAGAAAGGTGTGTTACAAGTTAAACAAAAATTATATTTTGAATTTAAATGGTTTTTGTCTTGCGTTTACATTAAATTTACATTTAAATAGCCAAAATTACAAGTTTCAGTCTTTGAAATGCTATTAATCGCGATTAATTTTCAAATAAAGTGATTAGTTAATTTTTTTTAATCAATTGACTGCACTAAAAAAAAACACACACACACACATATATATATATATGTTGGAAAGAAATGTGTTGGAAAAGAAATCTTTCAGTTAACCTGAAATTGGGGAAAAATATACAGAGGGATTAATAAATCTAGAGGTCTAATAATTCTGACTTCAACTGTATATCGCAGAAAAACAAAACATTACAATGTCAGTTTTTTTCAATATGGTGCAGCCTTATTTCAAATCACCGTCTGAACTTGCTGGACTAGTTTATATTGCAGTGTGTAAATTATGTTGATAGTTAAACATGGTTTTTCCCCCTCAGAGGATAGTCATTTAATGTGAGTGCTGACGTACTGTTCTATGAAGATGACGATGATGGTGGACAGCAAGGATTCCTGGAGTACGGATCTCTCAAACATCATGGTGAAGCAGCGATCAACGTCTTCTCAAGCGCGTTACTCCATCAGCTCCTGCCTCTGTAATCTGTCTCGCTGTGAAAAAAATTCTCCTAAATTCACAGGTAAGATCTCTCAGGGTCTCTGCGTGGTGTTTAAGTCAGTTTAAGGCCTTTAAAACACAGGTGAAATCAAAACTAACAAACTGATTCTGTTAGCTCATATTGGTAGTTTTGTGGTGAACAATTCACCTGTGCATGGCTCTTTCGCTCCCCCCTCATACACCCCCACACCCGGGGTTTAACAGCAGCCTGTACATATATTCATCTTTTGTAAATCTCTGTTCTTAGTTAATACAACCTGCATATACGGTAATGTTCATAGTACATCTATGTATATATACAGTATGTACATACTGTATCAGAAAAGATCAGTGCTAATGCAATAGACACTAATAAGCAAATTGCTTATATTTTTGAGGGACATTTCAGATGTTTTGAAGTACTTTATGTGGAGACGTCTGATGTGTTTTCGCTCACACAGAGGTGCAGATGCCTGAAGACTCGCAGGTCGTGGAGATGGCAGTGCTTGTGCTGGGAATTCTGCTGGGATTTGTGGGATTTGTGGCAGGAGTCGTTGTTATCGTAATGAGCAAACTGGAGCCGCAGGCGGTATGATCATGTCCTTCACACTGGACATCATTTCTTGATGCAGATTTATTGTATAAATAAAGGTTTTTTTTATTAAATATGTGTCTTCTTTTAAATCAGTTTGACAATTTTATTGTAATTTATTTCTTATCCAGAACAACTTTTAAGAATTAAGAATAAGGCAGACAGACAGAGAGATAGATAGATAGATAGATAGATAGATAGATAGATAGATAGATAGATAGATAGATAGATAGATAGATAGATAGATAGATAGACGGACGGACGGACGGACGGACGGACGGACGGACGGACGGACGGACGGACGGACAGATAGATAGATAGATAGATAGATAGACAGACAGACAGACATACAGCCATGTTTTGGGTGTTTTATGGAAGGACGAACTTGTAATAAAAGCATAAAAATAAGCTTTAATTTTTTTTTAAAAGCTATACATTTAAAAAATATTAAAATATTATTTAGAGATAATAAACATAACTGGGCTATTTGCTGTGGTGACTGTTGCATTTAGCAACAAAATAAATGTACAAATAAAATAAATATAACAAATAAAATACAAATATAATAACATTTTATGTACATAAATGGCTGCATTGCATTTAATAGGTTTCTAGCCTGGATAGGTAGTGAAAATGGAAAAGAAAAATGGACATGAAGACATTTTGCGACATGGTATTTTAATAACTGCCATTAATAAAATACAAAAATATATTCCAATTCTTTTTATTGTTTTATTTAATTTTAATATTAGTGTTTATTGCAAATGAAAAACCAGAATGAGAGTAAATTATATACCAGTCAAAAGTCTTGTAGTTTCAAATGAAATTATTATTCCAGTCATAATTGCTTTACATTAATAATAATAATAACAATGATAATTAATATTAGAGTGATTTCTGAAGAATAATGTGACTCTGAAGACTGCAGTAATTAAGCTGAAAATTCATCTTTAAAATTACTGGAATAAATGATTAAATTAAATTAAAAACTACGTTTGAACAGTTATTTTACAGGGCATTAACATTTCACTATTTTACAATTTGTTCTGTATTTTGCAGCCTTGGTGAGCAGGAGAAGCTTATTTTAAAATTTTTTTATTCTAGCCAAAATAAAACAAATAAGACTTTCTCCAGAAGAAAAAATATTATCAGATGTACTGTGAAAGTTTTTTTGTATATATATATATATATATATATATATATATATATATATATATATATATATATATATATATATATATATATATATATATATGTGTGTGTGTGTATATATATATATATATATATATATATATATATATATATATATATATATGTATATATATGTGTATATATATGTGTGTGTGTGTATATATGTATGTATATATATATATATATATGTGTATGTATATATATATATATATATATATATATATATATATATATATATATATATATATATGTATATATATATATATATATATATATGTATATATATATATATATATATGTATATATATATATATATATATATATATGTATATATATATATATATATATGTATATATATATATATATATATATATATATATATATATATATATATATATGTATATATATATATATATATGTATATATATATATATATATATATATATATGTATATATATATATATATATATGTATATATATATATGTATATATATATATATATGTATATATATATATATATATATGTATATATATATATATATATGTATATATATATATATATATATATATATATATATGTATATATATATATATGTATATATATATATATGTATATATATATATATATATGTATATATATATATATATATATGTATATATATATATATATATGTATATATATATATATATATATATATATATATATATATATATATATATATATATATATATATATATATATATATATATATATATAATTTTTTTTATTTATTTTTCCCTCCCCAACATGAGGCAACTTAAAGTTGATATCTCAAACGTTATCTTTCAGCAAGATTTAGTTTGGCTGCAGTACCACACATGACCACCAGTTGACATAAAATTTCCATTGGGGACCATACAAGGGCTCCCCCTAGGTTTTGAGAAATATATGAACTGTAATTTATCCTACTTTTGACAATATTTGTGAAGTAGACATTTAATTCTAAAGCAGTATGGGAAGGTTGGTGGTATTTGAATTGAATTTAGCGATATAAAAACAGATATAAAAACTGTATTTTACGCTCTTAAATGATATATAGTTAGTATAAGCTCGTCTTTGTAGAATATATATATATATATATATATATTCAATATGCAGATTCTGCTTATTTTTTTTACATTACCAATTTTATTTTTGATGTTTCAACATTATTTGTGTTTTCAACGTTGTAAGTCTATCACGTGCCTGCTGGGAGCATATTAAAATTAAAAACAAAAATCCCAAACTTTAGATACATATCAAAAAATTATTTCAGGGCAGCACAGTAGAGCAGTGGGAAGCACAATTGCATCACAGCAAGAATGCCGCTGGTTTGAGCCCCAGTTTGGGTCAGTTTGTGTTTCTGTGTATAGTTTGCATGTTCTCCCCATGTTCGCGTGGGTTTCCTCTGGGTGTTCAGGTTTCCCCCACTGTCCAAAGACATGCTATAGGTGAATTGGGTAAGCAAAATGTCCGTAGTGTGTGAGTGTGAATGAGTGTGTATTGATGTTTCCCAGTGATAGGTTGCAGCTAGAAGGGCATGCTGGATAAATTGGCGGTTCATTCCGCTGTGGCGACCCCAGATTAATAAAGGGACTAAGCTGAAAAGAAAATCAATGAATGAATAAATTATTTCAATTTTCAACTGCATTTCAAATTCAGTCTATATTTAATCGAGGGAATGACCCATATAAAGCCCCACTCTGTGACTGATATACATCACAGCTCTTACATCATCAGCTTCTTTTATTTCCCAGAGATGACGAGCATCATCATATATTCATCCTTCAGTTCAGATCTCCGTCATGAACTAAGCAGATCGAGGTAATTAATTCATTCACAGTTTCAGCTCTGACAGCAGCAGATAAGCAGGCATGAGGGGAAAGCTAAGCTTAATTGCATTAATTAAATGAGGGCTGGATAATCCGCCTATGAACTCACAACTCACTTCACGTTTACCCTGAGCATAAAAAAAATACTGAATTAAAGGGGTAGTTCACCCAAAAATGAACATTAACTCTCTATTTACTGACTTTTATGAGTTTCTTTCTTCTCTTGAACTAATGATTTTTTTTTAAGTTGGGTTTTAACAATACAATCATAATAACTATGACATTGGATTACATCAAGTACAATAATAAACAATAATAAAATAATAATACTATTAATAAAAATACAAGATACAGAGCCAAAACAATCAAAATAATTTTTTACTTTTACAAAATCCTTATAAAATTTCAGTTCTTACACTTTTTTACTATAAACATTTTGTAACTATTAAACAATTTAAGTCATAAAGAAAATTATGCAAATTAGGTAACAAAGAATTTACATTTGCGAATATACAGTTGAAGTTAGAATTATTAGCCCCCCTTTGAATTTTTATTTCTTTTTTTTAATATTTCGCAAATGATGTTTAACAGAGCAAGGACGTTTTCATAGTATGTCTGATAATATTTTTTCTTCTGGTGAAAGTCTTATTTGCTTTATTTCAGCTGGAATAAAAGCAGTTATTAATTTTTTAAACATCATTTTAGGGACAAAATTATTAACCCCTTTAAGCAAATAGTCTACAATACAAGCCATCATTATACAATACCTTGCTTAATTACCCTAACCTGCCTAGTTAACCTAATTAAGCCTTTAAATGTCACTTTAAGCTGTGTAGAAGTGTCTTGAAACATATCTAGTCAAATGTTATTTACTGTCATCATGGCAAAGATTAAAAAAATCAGTTATTAAAAATGAGTTATTAAAACTATTATGTTTAGAAATGTGCTGAAAAAAAAAACTCTCTTAAACAGAACTTGGGGAAAAATAAACATAGGGGCTAATAATTCAGGGGCCTAATAACTCTGGCTTCAACTGTATTTAACCATTTAAATAAATAGATTGCCTTTATATTTTGTTATGTTTGTCATGAGAAAAAGTAACAAATTATATCACACAGAAAAATCAGTGTTGAAGATAACAAATAAAGAAACATATAAAACAAAGCTGAAAACCACCGATGTCCCTTCCATAGTAGGAAACACAAGTATGTAAGTCAGTGGTTACAGCTTTTCTTTGAAATATCTTGTTTTGAGTTCAACAGAAGAAATGAAGTCAAATAGGTTTTAAACAAGTGAGTAGGCCGAGCATAAATGATGACAGGATTTTAATTTTTGGGTAAACTTATCCCTTTAACCAGATAATCGAGTGAAAAGAATACTGGTGTACTGGTCGTACATTGTATAATAATTGTATCTGTCAGTAAAAATGTTGAATTATTATATTGTTATTTACTGTGGTGGGGACAGTTGCACTAATTTTTGCTTTCTTTCAGTTTCTCAGAGACCGTTTTTTTTTTTTTTTTTTTTTTTTTTGTGGAAACTCACAATTTTAATATAATAAACCCACTTCTTTTGAACACCCACCCACATTGCTATAATATGTGTATATATCATATGATAATACATGCAGAATTCAAACTTGAACAGAGTTCAAGTCAAACAAAGTCAAACATGACCCCGAGCAGGGGGACGGTTGCAACAACCCACAGCACAGGGACAGTGTAAAATGTAATAATAAAAAAAAAATCTAAAACATCAGGTTGGATTTTATTTTTATTTTATTTGATAAACAGACTAAATGTAAATTGGTTAAACTGTAAATATGCTAACTTTGCCATATTATTACAGACTATTAAAAGAACAAGCAATAGCCAATTATCAGGCCTAAAATAAAACAGAACAATTTTTTTGTTTTATTGAAAATTTAGACTAAACGTTTACTAAACTACTTCTTTGAACTTTTAAATGAATTATTTAATCAAAGAATTCATTCTTTAAAATAAAATTACATTGGAAATTTGATACAATTTAAATTGCACATTGGTAATATGACAAGCTTTCAAATGAATTTACTGTTGCAACTGTCCCAACTCTGTCAACCATGATTAAACGGCAGTCTAGATACAATAGCTTTAATGCTTGATAGCTATATATATATATATATATATATATATATATATATATATATATATATATATATATATATATATATATATATATATATATATAAAGCTAGGAAAACAGTGTAGAAAACATTATACAAATGAATAATGTTTCACCAAATCAGGTTGGACAGTATGAGAAATTTTCTGAACATTAAAAAAAATTATTACATTATAAAATAAATTATTTGTTTTACCTCAAAATGGGTTTTACAACAATGGCTGATTTCTCCCAGACTGAAGGAGGGTCTAACTGAGAATATGTATGAATATCATCACTCCTAGCTCATTCCCGAATGGAGGATGCCCCATGTTTTGTTGAAGAAGTGTTGACGAACTCAACCCACTAACAAAGATGGCACAACCATATATTCGAGTGAAAAGAAGACTCGTGTACAGTTGTATTGTATACGTTGTACGATTATTGTATCAGACAGTAAACATTTAGAATTATTATATCATTATTTACTGTAGTATTTACCATCTTTGTCCTAGGTGAAGTGTTGACGAACTCAACCCTCACATTAGATGGCACAAACAGATATTCGAGTCGAAAGGAGACTGGTGTACAATTATATTGTGTACATTGTAAGATAATGGTATCAGATATTTAAAATGTAGAATTATTATACCGTTATATACTGTAGTAGACTCTTTTTGTCCCAGGTGAAGAAGTGCTGACAAAATCAACCCTCTAACGTTAGATGGCACAATCAGATATTCAAGTGGAAGAACACTGTATTGTGTACATTGTACGATTATTGTATCAGACAGTAAACTTTAAGAATTATTATACTCTTATTTACTGTAGAATTGACCTGTTTTGTCCCAGGTGGAGAAGTGTTGACAAACTCAACCCTCACGTTAGATGGCACAAACAGATATTCAAGTGGAAGAAGACTGTATGATTGTACGATTATTGTATCAGATGGTAAACATGTAGAATTTGTATACTCTTATTTACTGTAGTATTTACCTGTTTTGTCCCAGGTGAAGAAGTGTTGACTAACTCAACCCGCTAACGTTAGATAGCACAAACAGATATTTAAGTAAAAAAAGACTGGTGAATATTTGTATTGAGTACATTGTAAGACAATTATATCAGACAGTAAACATTTAGAATTGTAATACAGTTATTTACTGTATTTACTTGTTTTGTCCCAGGTGAAGAAGTGTTGATGAACTCAACCCACTAGATGACACAATATTCAAGTGGAAATAAGACTGGTGTAGCCTACATTTGCATTGTGTACATTAAAAGATAATTATATCACATAATAAAAATGTATATCGCTATTTACTGTAGAGTTTACCTGTTTTGTCCGAGGTGAAGAAGTGTTGACCAACGTTAGATAGCACAGATTCGAATGGAAGACTGGTGGTGTACATTTGTACTGTGTTCATTATAAGATAATTGTATCATCAGATATTAAATTGTCGAAATTATGTAGTTATTTACTGTAGTATTTAGTTGTTTTGTCCCAGGTGAAGGTGTTGACGAGCTCAATCCGCTAACGATGGCACAAACAGATATTCGAGTGAAAAGAAGACTCGTACAGTTGTATTGTGTACATCATAAGATAACTGTATCATACGGTAAACATTTAGGATTATTGTACTGTTATTTACTATAATAGTTAGCCTACCTGTTTTGTGTTGACGAACTCAACCCACAAACGTTAATTAGATTGCACAAACCAGATATTCGAGTGAAAAGTAGACTGGTGTACACTTGTATTGTGTAGACCTACATTATAAGATAATTGTATCAGATATTTAAAATATAGAATCATTATACCGTCATTTACTGCAGTATTAACCTGTTTTGTCTGAGGTGAAGAAGTGTTGACTAACTCAATCCGCTAGATGGCACTGTGTTCCTACAGTCCACATTAGCATAACTCGCGCTAGTTTTGTTACCTGATTTGACTTGAGTAAACAAACGCAACACATTACCTTGAAACTTCAAGGTTACACGGTTGAATTTGGACTTTCCTCTTATAAAGCCTGAGATGTGGCCTGCTTTAAGACGGCACAGTGAGTTAATGATGCTCGCTGAGATGTTCCAGATGAAATAGCGGGTATACATTATTCATGGCCCTCGTCTTTCTGCATCATTGAAGTGTCATTAGCGTTTTCTGCTATTGATTTCATGGGCCTCGTGTTTTTTAGCTTGTCGTGTTTGAGTCTCAAAGAGCTTTTATAGAGGTCATTTAGTACACAAAATCGGTCATTTACTCTCGTGTGCTTTGTGTTTGGAGACTGTTTTAGGGTTGTTGTGACAATAAGTGATGTATTATATCCAGTCATGAGTGCTCACATTATAGCAAGCATGTTAAAAAGGAATAATTGCAGTACATTTGTGGACTAACGAATGTGAAAACAGCATGTTTTTTTTTTTCTTACTTGGTAATTTTGTCTTTTCCTCAGCAACGCTAAGGTATCTAAACATGTTTACTTGGAAAAATAACTTGGGTATTAACCTTATGACTTGAATTTATGAACAAATTATTAAAATTAAGTGAGTTTATGCTCAAAAATAATTATAAAGCCACTTAAAGTTGTTGTTAATGCTTAAAAGATGACAAAAATGTATTTAAAAATGTTTATTTTTTTAAGCTGTCAGGTGTTACATAAGGCAATACACTGCAGGTGATCATAGGGGAGAAAATAACAATTGCCACACTTGCCCATGTTGATTGATTACATTAAAAGTTCACCAAAAAATTAAATGTTCCTCATAGTTTACTTACAGTTATTACAGAGTTTTGTTCTTCTGTTGAACACAAAACGAGATACTCTGAGGAATGTTGTGGAAAAATTGATATTGACAGTCATATACATCCATAGAACAGAAAAATACTATTGAGGACAATAGCTGTTTTTTCCCCCAAACATTGCTCAGAATTATCTTCTTTTGTTTAAAAGAAGAAGCAAGTGTAGGATGAGTAAACGATGACAAATTGTAATTTGTGGGTGAACCATCCCTTTGAGAATTGCATCTTTTTTTTTTATTACACATTTTGTAAAATCCAGTATGTAGATGTGCAAGTAAGACATTATTTGCTAATTAGCATCTCTACTAACAAAATGTGAACATTGGATTTTACATACTGGGATTTTGGGTCTCTTTCTTTATCAAAATATGTATTGTGAATGAAATCTACAGACACCCATCGATACAATTTGATAAAAGTGTATTTTTAATGTTTTCTTTCCATTAGACTGAACAGAAAAATTGAATTGTGCATTGTTTTTGTAAAATTACATGCTTAAATGTGCAAATAATTTTGTGCAGTATTTTATTAAATGCTAATTTGTATTGCCACTAACAAAATCTGAACATTGGATTTGAACTGGGGAGTAAAACAACATTATTATTGCCATACTTGCGCTTATTGATTAATTACATTACATTAAAAGGATACACTGTAAAACCCAACAGTCAACTTTATCAAATGAAATGAGTAAAGTTAACTAAAATTTGACTTAAAGTTAATTCTACTCATTTGAAAAGAGTTTTGAACTCAGTGTTGAATGGATTAAGTTCACAGTACTTATATTTTAAACTCTTGTTTTGGTTTTACTCAAATGGTTTGTCGCAATCAGTTTCCTCAAATGGTTTAAGTTGCCTAAACTTACTGGGTTTGACAGTACTCAGTTGGTTTCATTTATTGGGTTTACTGTGCTCAAATTGCTGTATTTACTCAAATGGATTAAGTTCACAGTACTCATTGGGATTAGTTTTTGAACCTAAATGGTTTGTCGCAATCGTTTTCCTTAAACAGTTTGAGTTACTGTAACTTTTTGGATTTTATAGTGTAATTTCCTCAGTTTACTCACAACCTTTAATGAGTTTCTTTTGTCTGTTGAACGAGATACTAGATCAGTGGTTCTCAAACTGTGGTACGCAGAGTAATCACTGCATAATTAAAGTAAAAAAATGAACACACTTTTAACCCTTTGACGCATACGAGAACACTTATGTAATCAGTAAAGTGATTTTAATAGGCTCAACTTTTTTATTTTATTTTAAATTTTCTAATGTTTTTATTCTATCACTTGAAGGTAATTTCATCACCATACTTGTAACGGTTGTTGGGGGCGTATCCCATGTTTTTCTATTCTAGTGTTGACTGGTATGGTTTAATGACTTGCTTTTCTGACACACAAAGCCTACTCTGACGCATAGTAAGTAGATTTAAATATAATGTGTGATAAATAATTATTGCATGTCTACTCCCCTGAACATTGGATTTTAAGTATTGGGATTTTGGGTCTCTTTTTAAATCAAAATATGTATTGCAAATGAAATATACAGACAGCCTTTAGTAAAATTATATAAAAGTGTTTACTTTCCATTAGACTAGAAAAAAAAAAACCTTTATAACCTTAAAACAGAGTCCAACAAAGCCCAAAATCTCAAAATTGAGAGGTTCCTGAAATAAAAAAAGTTTCTTCTTGCCTTGACTCACCTTTATTTTGGTTACATTGTCAGAAAATAAGGCAATAAGTCTTATTATAAGTTAGCATCTCAACTAAATGCACTTGTTGTTTGCATTTATTTAAGGATAATGCATTTGCATTATTATTTCTTTTATATTATATTATTGTACTACAATCTTACATTGTGACCAGACCTGTGCACCATTGTTGTATTAGAATGCATGTAAAGTGAAACTCAAAAAACATTTGCACGTCAGCTACAGGAATAAAGGTTGGGTCAAGAACAAGGTTAAGGATACTTGTTAATTCCAGGTTTTTGGCTCCACAAAAGCAATGGTATGACAAGTTTGTCTCCCCCATCTTTATTTATTTATGCAGACTAAAAGGATATGCTTATTTTGCTAAGTGCAAGAATTAGCATGCAGCCTAATTTTAAAATGTAGCTAGTTTCATTTTGACTTGTATGTTGTTATCGATTGCTGCTGTGGCATCTGCCAAAAACCTACTCTCTTTTCATTTCATCCTAAAATCATGCAATGTTTTGCATGAAGAGAACAGGTCCATTTTAGGACCATTGAGATTTTCGTTTGCATTGCACCAGTACGACAATTAAGCACTTAACTTTCTTCACATTTCTTAATCTGTTCAGATATTGTAAGGTTTGTGCAGATTTTATTCTTAAGGATGATTCTCATTAGATTCTCATTACTGTGTTATAGTTGAGGGAAATGTACTTAATTGTCATGAATACCATAAAAAAATTCTTAATGATCTTTGAGCATAAGGTTTAACTACACTACCTGCCAAAAGGTTTAGGAACAGCAAATAATAACTTGACTTCTAGTTGATCATTTGGTATCAGAAGTGGCTTGTATGAAAGGCAAAAGCCTCTAGATTACATTTATTTTACCAAAATAAAACATGATCATGGCTTGATTTTTAATTACTTAAATAGGACAGTAAGGTCTGACTTTGCTTAGACAAAAGTCTTGTCACTGAACAGAAATAATGTCCAGTATAGAATATAAAGGCATGATGCAGTGGAAACAGAATGAACATTGTGATTGACTCCATCATGAGCTTGGAGGACGGCATCCATACATCTCTGACATGACTCAAATCACTTTTTAATGAAGTCATTTGGAATGGCAAAGAAAGCGTTCTTGCAGGACTCTCAGAGTTCATCAAGATTCTTTGAATTCATCTTCATTGCCTCCTCCTTCATCTTACCCCAGACATATTCAATAATGTTCATGTTTGGTGACTGGGCTGGCCAATCCTAGAGCACTTTGACCTTCTTTGCCTTCATGAGCTTTGATGTGGAGGCTGAAGTATAAAAAGGAGCGCTATTCTGCTGGAGAATTTGCCCTCTCCTGTGGTTTATAATGTAATGGGCAGCACAAATGTCTTGATACCTCAGGCTGTTGATGTTGCCGTCCACTCTGCAGATCTCTCGCAAGCCCCCATACTTAATGTAACACCAAACCATGATTTTTCCTTCACCAAACTTGACTGATTTGTGTGGGAATCTTGTGTCGATGTGGGTTCCAATAAGTCTTCTGCAGTATTTGTGATGATTGGGATGCAGCTCAACAGATGATCCATCTGAAAAATCTTCTGCCACTTTTCCAAATGATCAACTTGAAGGATGGGCAACAAGACTTTTGGCAGGTAGTGTATGAATCTGTTTTTACTGTGAAATATGATTTTAACCCAAAACAGCTTCATTTAGCAGACAATAAAAGACAGCAAACAAAAACTCCAAACAAATCAAATATAAATCATATTTATTATATTATACAAATTGTACAGATGACATTATCATGTTTGCTTGTCCATACAAATGATGAAAAACATGTTCACAATGGCACAACAGTGGCAGACAATCAAAGAAGCGACCTGCAAATATGGAGGCAGAAATGGCGAAATCCTTTCGAGATGCACAAGCACACTTTACACATCTCGTACGGAGGAGGTAAACGCAGCACGTTTGATTCTTTTATCATCTTAAAAGCAAGAAAATGGACCATGAAATTAGGGCCATGTGAGTAAATGTGTGTTCGGAGCTATTATGATCCTTCCCTGCCACTGCAAAATGCTTTAAAGAGCAAGTTGTGTGTTTTTTTTTTTTTTTTTGGAGAATTTTATCTGTCATCATTGTAAACCAGTGGTCACCAAACTTGTTCCTGGAGGGCAGATTTTAGCTCCAACCCTAATCAAACACACTTGAACAAGCTAATCAAAGTCTTACTAGGTATACTTGAAACATCCAGGCAGGTGTGTTGAGGCAAGTTGGAGCTAAACCCTGCAGGGACACCGGCCCTCCAGAACCGAAATTGGTGACCCCTGATGTAAACAGTATAGAAAGTTGTTTATCAAAAATTGCATGATAGAAAGATTGTCTCTCAAAAGAAAGACCCAATGGTCCAGTGAAGTGTTTTGAAATGTGCATTTTTTAATCTGATGTTTGACGTAATCTCAAGTGAAACATGAAAAGAGGGTGGGACTTAGAGTAGCTCCTCCCATTAAAAAAACAGCCAATAGCATTTTGTTTTTTCAAACAGCTATGCCACTGAGAGTGGTTGAGCTCATGAAAAGCAAATGAGAAGCGTCTTGAAGGGGGCGGGGCATGTCAGACACCTTTGATTGGTCAGAAGATTTGATGAGAAACTGAGGTGATGTAAAAAAATTGTTGATATAGAAGCGACAAACTGCAAGCTTTTGGATGATTTTATCATGTTTACATTTTATTAACGCAAATTTTGTCTTTGTTTCGGAGCATTTTTACATACGGAGTCAAAAAAACATCAAAACATCAAAAAAACTGTTTTAATTTCACAGGAACTTTAATAAGTATTAAAATCCTTTGCCTGTTACTAGTCTGCGCCAATAAAGTAAAATAACATATTTGCATAATGCCTGCTATAAACACAAAAAAAAGGGCGTTTCCTTTCTGACATGGAGTCGATGCCAAAATGCCAAATCAAAAGAGACATGATCAGTTGACCAGTCAGAACAGAGTTGGCTTATGTAAGCGAGGGGTTTACAGATCTGAAAGGCATAGTTCCTCCCGTAGTTTACTCCCGCTCAAGTAGTTCTAAACTTTGATAACTTTCAACACAATTTTACAGCAGTTCGTAACTATTTGAATTAGTGGCTAATTTGTATAAATTCGTTCGATCTCATTGTACAAATGGGTTTAGTGCCACGTCTCCTTTCAAAAATCTTCCATTTTTGTGCGACTGAACTCTAGCCACAGTTCTGTTTGACTGAACTCGTATAAGTTATTCGTATGAATTAGCCACATTTCTGTATGACTGAACTCGTATAAATTCGTATTAATTAGCCACATTTAAGTATGACTAAACTTGTAGAAATTTGTATGAATTAGCCACATTTCAGTATGACTAAACTCGTATAAATTTGTACGAATTAGCCACATTTCAGTATGACTGACCTCGAAGAAATTCGTACGATTTAGCCACATTTCATTATGACTGAACTTGTATAAATTTGTTCGAATTAGCCACATTTCTGTATGACTGAAATCGTATGAATTTGTACGAATTAGCCAAGTTTTAGTATGACTGAACTCGTATAAATTTGTATGAATTAGCCACGTTTTAGTATGACTGAACTCATATAAATTTGAACGAATTAGCCACATTTCAGTTTGACTGACCTTGTATAAATTTGTACGAATTTGCCATGTTTTAGTATGACTGAGCTCGTATAAATTTGTACGAATTAGCCACGTTTCAGTATGACCGAACTCATATAAATTTGTACGAATTAGCCACATTTCAGTATGACTGAACTTGTATAAATTTGTATGAATTAGCCATGCTTTAGTATGACTGACCTCGAAGAAATTCGTACGATTTAGCCACATTTCTGTATGACTGAACTTGTATAAATTTGTACGAATTAGCCATGTTTCAGTATGACCGAACTCATATAAATTTGAACGAATTAGCCACATTTCTGTATGACTGACCTCATAAAAATTTATATGAATTCGCCATGTTTTAGTATGAATGAACTCGTATAAATTTGTATGAACTAGCCACGTTTTAGTATGACCGAACTCATATAAATTTGAACAAATTAGCCACATTTCAGTTTGACTGACCTCTTATAAATTTGTACGAATTAGCCATGTTTTAGTATGACTGAACTCGTATAAATTTGTACGATTTAGCCACGTTTCAGTATGACCGAACTCATATAAATTTGTACGAATTAGCCACATTTCAGTATGACTGAACTCGTATAAATTTGTATGAATTAGCCATGTTTTAGTATGACTGTCCTCGAAGAAATTCGTACGATTTAGCCACATTTCTGTATGACTGAACTTGTATAAATTTGTACGAATTAGTCACATTTCAGTATGACTGACCTCGAAGAAATTCGTACGAATTAGCCACATTTCTGTATGACTGACCTCGTATAAATTTTTACGAATTAGCCATGTTTCAGTATGACCGAACTCATATAAATTTGAACGAATTAGCCACATTTCTGTATGACTGACCTCGTAAAAATTTATATGAATTAGCCATATTTAAGTATGACTGAACTCGTATAAATTTGTACGAATTAGCCACATTTCAGTATGACCGAACTCGTATAAATTTGTATGAATTAGCCACATTTCTGTCCGACTGAACTCGTATAAATTTGTACGAATTAGCCACATTTCTGTATGAGTTTACTAGTATTATTTAGATTGAATTAGCACATTTTTGCTATTTCGTTAATAGTTACACTTGCCTATGAGATCAAGAGGTGTATAGAAGGCAATGGCTGTTTTCCAACATTATTATGTATACCTTTCTTTGTGTCAAACAGATGAAAGAAATTCAAACAGGTTTGAAACAAGAGGAGGATGAGCAAATAATGACAGAATTTTTAATTTTTTGCTGAACTATGCCCTAAGCCTTGAACTGATTCAAACAAACTATATGAAAATGACAAGGTTTTCTGACCTAATATGCATTTAAAGCTGTTTAAATGTATACAATATTAGGACACTTTAAAATACTATACGGCCTGCTCTTTAAAATCCGTATTTAACTGAAGAACTGGCACTTTTCTGAGGATAAGAGTTCGAGGACACAAGGGTCAACCGGTGCATAAGTCACGGCTTGACCCATCCATACTGAAGAGGAGGGGAAATATTGCTCAGCATCTTTTGCTCATCCTGCCTCATACTTTTCTCCACATCCTTGTTTTTCCCCTAACAGCTCATTTGATGAGACCTCTCACCAACCCACAGACTGACCCGGAGAGCCCAGACCGGACCTATAGCGTCCATAAATCTGCTGATGTCATGCCTGCATTGTGTGCATTTGGATTCGCATGGTGGGCGGTGAACATCAAGTATGTCGCTTTTACACACTGCTAAACATTCATCACTGCCAGCTGGCTAAAGCACACATTTAACAAAGACATAATTTTATTCTTTAAAGTCTTTAAGAAGCGTGTAGCTGCTGCGTGTGTTTGTTTAACTGGGTTTGAGGGTGGAATAAAAGGCTGTGTTTGAAATAGCATACTAAAATACTGGCGTTTTTACAGTGTGGGATTTGTAATGTACACCAATATTTACCCTACTCTTGCAATATAACTAAAAGAAGTCTCTTATGGACACCAAGGGTGCATTAATTTCATCACAAGTACAGTAAATTATTATTGTTTTTATTTTTTATTTGAATGTTTATGAAATGTAATTTATTCCTGTGAAGCAAACCTGTAATTTTAGCATCATTACTCCAGTTTTTGTGTCACATGATCCAACATTCCCTATACACTCACCGGCCACTTTATTAGGTACACCTGTCCAACTGCTTGTTATTGCAAATTTCTAATAAGCCAATCACATGGCAGCAACTCAATGCATTTAGGCACGTAGACATGGTCAAGAAGATCTGCTGCAGTTCAAACCAAGCATCAGAATGGGGAACAAATGTGATTTAAGTGACTATGAACATGGTTGTTGGTGCCAGACGGGCTGGTCTGAGTATTTCAGAAACTGCTGATCTACTGCCATTTTCACGCACAACCATTACTAGGGTTTACGGAGAATGGTCCAAGAAAATATCTAGTAAGCGGCAGTTCTGTAGGCGCACATGCCTTGTTGATGTTAAAGGAGAATGGCCAGACTGGTTTGAGCTGATAGAAAGGCAACAGTAACTCAAATAATCACTCGTTACAACCGAGGTCTGCAGAAGAGCATCTCTGAACGTAAGAAAAGGAAACTGAGGCTACAATTCACACAGGCTCACCAAAATTGGACAATAGAAGATTGGAAAAACGCTGCCTGGTCTGATGAGTCTCAATTTCTCCTGCGACATTCGGATGGTCGGGTCAAAATTTGTGATCAACACCATGAAAGCATAGATCCATCCTGCCTTGTAAAAACGGTTCAGGCTGGTGGTGGTGGTGTAATGGTGTGGGGGTATATTTCCTTGGCACATTTTGGGCCCATTAGTACCAACTGAGCATCGTGTCAATGCCACAGCCTACCTGAGTGTTGTTGCTGATCATGTCCATCCATTTATGACCGCAGTGTACCAAAAGGGAGTCCAACTTGGTACTAGTAAGGTGTACCTAATAAAGTGGCCAGTGAGTATATACATTAAAAAATGCATGGATCCACACAATTCATTCATGTTGTCACAGCACAAATCGGTAAGTTATAAGTTATTGCAATTTGAAAGTTAACACTTTTAACAAATTTATCTAGTTTGAACATAAAATATTTAAGTTGTCCCAATGAAATCTTATGAATTGTGTTTCTGCTCATTTTAGACATTTAGTTTGCACAAGTTAAAATACTTTTTTGATTGTATATTAATTCATTAATTATTATCAATATTGAAAACAGCTGTGCTGCTCCATATGTTTTTTGAAATATGCGACACCTTTTTAAAAATCATACTTTAATAAACTGAAATTTGTAGAACTTTTTTGAAATACAAAAATATATTGTAACATCATGTCACTTTTGGTCATCTTAATGCATTCTTGCTGAGTAAAATTATTAATTTCTTTACAGATTTAAGCAGTGCATATATTCCACCATGCACTGCACTAAAACCAATGCCTTATAATTATTTCTAATACTTAATACTGATGAATATTGCCTAATACTGATTTTGTCAGTAAATTTGACAACTCAAGGTCTTGATTTAACAGTGATTTAAGCTCCATTCAAGGTATAGTTCAACAACAACAACAAAAAAATGAAAATTTACCCTCCTTTCCAAACCAATTTGATGTTTTTCCATCTGTTAATGGTAGCAAAACTACTATAAAAGTCGATGGCGATTAGTTTTGAACATTCTTCAAAGTATCCTCTTGTATTCATCTGAAGAAAGATACTCAAACAGATTTTGAACAAGTAGAAGGTGAGCAAATTATGACATTTTTTTTGCGTGAACTACCCCTTTAAGGCCTGAAAATCATGAAAAGTAGGCATCACACAATAATAGTCTGTTCTGAGCACAGTCAAGGAACTCAATCTAGATAATAGAGAACACAGGGAGAGTTTATCAGAGCAGATGCTGACAGTAGAGCAGTACTGTATGCAAACTAGCACATACTGTAACATAATTACTATCTGTCAGCGATAAGCAGGCCCACACTGAGTCTTCGCTCTCAGATGTCCACAGGAATTCAAACGCCCATCATTCACATACTCTTGTGTGTGTGTTTATTAGATGTTTTGGCTAATTTGGACATTTCTGTAGAAATCTTAGCACTGTTTAGCTTATTTGACCATATTTTAATTTGGAAATTGTGCATCTGGTTAGCTTGACAGAGCTGTTGATCATCCATAATATATTGATGTCTCTTATGGTTGTATTCTGATGATGAATTCACTTATTTTGAATAGGATACTTGAATACTGTACAACCATGGAAAATTAAGAGAAATTGGAAATTCTTAGTTTCTTTGTATTTACCATTTATATTATATGCTTTGTATAATTTAATATTTTTAAAAGTGTATGTTGGCTTTGTTCTGTAAGTTACTGATGACATTTCTTCTAAATGTAAAGTAAAACTGAAAATAAAAACTAATGGCGAGAGGAAAATGACAGCAGCCAATCAGAATCAGAATATCTGCAGAGGTTTACATTCATCCATAATGTTTTACAGACTAAATGTTTGCACCTTGACACAGTTTTTTAGTCTGAATTAATAAGTTATGACGAATATATTTTACATGTTAATTTTAATATCATTATATGAATAAATGAGCTAAAAAATTTATTTTTGAAGGGAAATGTTCTATCGGAAGAACTATTGTTATCGCAATACTTAACAACATCACATATTTTTCCAGTATCGCATAGCTCTAGACTTTGATAAGGCGTCAAGCACGAGTGATTTACATGTTAAGTCAATGCAAAGACACAAATAGACATCCTGCAGTAATAATATTATGCAATATTCGCGTGAATGAGGCGGCACAAATGACGCGATTTGCGCAAATTGAGCGTTTTGCACGTTTGACATGCTTAAAACGCAAATGGCTTGAGTTGAAATGTGACCTTTAGCGAACATTCGTGTCACGTGAGCCAATTATATTATAGCCTATTATATTTTGTAGCAAATTAATGGCTAATTTGCATTAATTTATATGTTTGTTTGCAGTCTCATGGCACATTAAAGGTGCAGTAGGTGATTGTCTTTAGGAAAATTTTTTGTTGTGAAAGTCTCTTCACATTCTAATAGTAATGATTAAAGTAAATGATCTGAATCTATTTATTTGTGTTTTTAATTTCTGGTTAAGAAATAAAACTAAAAAATGTTCATCCAATTGAATATTGTCAGGCTGACATCTCCCATAACTCTGATAAGTAGCCCAAACTGTCTGCACCTCTGATCCGCCAATGCACGTGCACTAACCACGCAGTAGTCACTCTAGGACAAAGCACACGAGAGACTGAGAGCAGCAATCCTTGAAATTTTGCTCATTATGACAAGTTTTGCTTGCTACACAACTAAAAATGTGCTAAATATAATACAGTTATTCATTTAGAATTGTAGTATTATAAAGTACTATAAAGTCTTCTAGCTGGTGAATGACATGATCTAGTAGGTCTCTGTCATCTGTATTGTGCTCGTTGGTGATTTCAGGAGGCCTGGCTTTGGACGGTAGGGGAGGCTTTGTGTTTGAAAGATATTATGCTAACTGTTTAGCATTTAGGAAGATCACCTACTGCACCTTTAAGGTCATGGTTATGGATGCACTTGATACTTTTTACTAAAAAAAGCATGCTTTTATGTCATTCCTATTGAATGAATTGATATGAAATTATAAATTTTAAAAAGTCATTTTTTCAATGTTAGATTGAGTTAGTCAAGAACAAAAACAACTTGTTTCTTTCTACATCCAATAAGTCATCTTATGACAAAAAATGCCTTTATATACATACTTAAAAAGTGAGCACTGTTGTAAGTCTATAAATTAAGATGCAGCCTGACTCAGCCTGAAATAGTTTTATTCCATTTTTTCTTCTGTTTTCATTGATCTCTCACATGTTTTGATCTGATTTTGCCTTTTTTTTAGCACCTCAGAAAAATACTACAGATTCTAGCTCGGGTAACAGATAATGCTTGGGAAAAAAAAATGGTGTGCATGTGATGTGATGTGCATGTCTTTGTCTATTATTGAATCTGTCCTCACTTTAGATTAGGTCACAAAACTGGATGAAGTTAAGTTAATAAAGCATTTATTAACATACAGATTAACTATTAATATATTCCTGAATAATAATATCATTCATTCATTCATTCATTCGTTTTCTTTTCGGCTAAGTCCCTTTATTAATCTGGGGTCGCCACAGCTGAATGAAGCGCCAACTTATCCAGCATCTGTTTTACGCAGCGGATGCCCTTCCAGCCGCAACCCATCACTGGGAAACATTCACACACACTCATAGACTACGGACAATTTAGCCTACCCAATTCACCTGTACCAAATGTCTTTGGACTGTGGGGAAAACCGGAGCACCCGAAGGAAACCCATGCGAACACGGGGAGATCATGCAAACTCTACACAGAAATGCCAACTGATCCATCCTAGGCTCGAACCAGCGACCTTCATAATAATAATATATAAATGTTAATTTGAATATTGATATTTTATTTTGAATTAGTTTATGAATTATTTACTAACTCATTCTGAATTATTTTTAAAAACCACTAACTACTCTTACATACAAATGATTTGTAAATAAATAATAAAAATAAAAAAACAATTACGGACGTATCCACAATAGATATAAAAAATTAAAATGGTCATTTACTACTGATGGCCCAAACTATCGCCAAGAAAACTATCCTCATTAACTGGAAATAAAGAAATACCATTCACATCTCATCCTGGATAAACTTATTAACAGAATACATCTAAATTGAAGATCCTCTTTACTTGAAGCCATTCCCCAACAACACCTTCATCAGTACATAAACAAGAGTGGAGGGGGGAGAGGGGGTCAGGTAGAGGTAGAAACTGTGTCTAATATTAAATATAACTAAAAATAAATTAATAAAGTGTTACCACACTTTTACCTAGTTTTAAAGTTAACCCTGTATGAATGGAGATGCAGCCTGACTTGAAAATATAGTTTTATTCCATTTTTTTCCTCTGTTTTCATTGATCTCTCACACGTTTTGATCTGATTTTGCCTTTTTTTTTTGCCAACTCAGAAAATACTTCAGATTCTAGCTTGGCTAACAGATGTGCATGTGAGCTGTGCTAAAACTGAAAATAGAATGATCAGAAAGTCTTTGTCTAGGGTTGAATCTGTCCTTACATTAGATTAGGTCACGCAACTGGATGAACTTAAGTTAATAAAGCATTTATTACCATCCAAATCAACAATTATTATATGCCTGAATAATAAGAATTATAAATGTTAATTTGAATAGTTTATTGAACATTTACTTGAACCCTGTATGAATGGAGATGCAGCCTGACTTGAAAATATAGTTTTATTCCATTTTTTTCCTCTGTTTTCATTGATCTCTCACATGTTTTGATCTGATTTTGCCTTTTTTTTTGCCAACTCAGAAAATACTTCAGATTCTAGCTCGGCTAACAGATAAAGCTTGGAATAAATGGAGTGCATGTGAGCTGTGCTAAAACTGAAAATAGAATGATCAGAATGTCTTTGTCTAGGGTTGAATCTGTCCTCACATTAGATTAGGTCACGCAACTGGATGAACTTAAGTGAATAAAGCATTTATTACCATCCAAATCAACAATTATTATATGCTTGAATAATAAGAATTATAAATGGTAATTTAAATAGTTTATTAATCATTTACTTGAACCCTGTATGAATGGAGATGCAGCCTGACTTTAAAATAGAGTTTTATTCCATTTTTTTCCCCCTCTGTTTTCATTGATCTCTCACACGTTTTGATCTGATTTTTCCTTTTTTTTTTTGCCAACTCAGAAAATACTTCAGATTCTAGCTCGGCTAACAGATAAAGCTTGAAAAAAATGGTGTGCATGTGTGCATATGATGATATAAATATATGACGCTTATAAGTCAAGAACAAAGCATTTGTTTTCTGCAGTTATAAACTGCTTACTAACGTCTATTAATCTAGAGTTAATGCTTAACAAACAATGAATTCCCTTTTTGCTAATGCTTAATAGGTGTGTAGTTATTATAAAGTGTTACCACCTAATATTAAATATTACTAAAAATAAATTATTAAAGTGTTAGCACACCTTTACCTACTTTTAAAGTGAACCCTGTATGAATTGAGATGCAGCCTGACTTTAAAATACAGTTTTATTCATTTTTGTTTTCCTGTTTTCATTGACCTCTCACATGTTTTAATCTAATGTTACCTTTTTTTTTTTTTTTTTTTTTTTTTTACCACCAAATACTTCAGATTCTAGCTTGGCTAACAGATGTGCATCTGAGCTGTGCTAAAACTGAAAATAGAATGATCAGACTGTCTTTGTCTTGGGTTGAATCTGTCTTTCCCCTCGTATTAAAACAATAAACAAGCCGTTTCCCCTCCAGCTACAGTCTAACAACAGCACTGTGACAAAGCACAATTATAATGACAACGTGTCAGAGAAAGAAACGAGTGTAAGAGGCAGGGAAACGTACGAGGGGAAGTGCAAAAATGAATTGCTTTCAAGCGTATGCGGGACAGATTGAAGTCGGCATCTTTTATTGGGGAGCTGGAAGGCTGACGTCCTTTCTGATGAGGCTGGGTTTGAGATGTTTCTCGCAGCAGGAGGCCGGCGGAAAAGCCATTATGATTTTAAAACGTGACCCTGCTGGCCATTAGGGCTAATGCAGAAGCGTACACGCGTCTCCCTGAAGACCACATGCTGGAAAAACCCTGACACAGTGCGAACCCAGATTAGAAATACGGCCAGACGCCAACACTACAATGCTGACTGTGGAAAATGCAGCGCGGGTGAAGTGTACAGTGGGTGCAGAAGTCAAGATGAAATCAAAAAGTACCACGTTTAGATACTTAACGGTCACATTAGTGTATTTAAAACGGCTTCATTGTTAATAGCTGCAATGAATGAACCACAGCTTACACAGAAGTCACTTTAAAAATGAGGATTTTTCGGGAGAATGTGGAGAATTCGATTTCAACATGATATTTTATTGTGTAGATTTTGATTGTGGAATGAGTGTATGTTGTTCATGAAATTTTGTGGTAAACTAGATATGAAAAAAGTGCACCCCAAAGTGAACTTCTTTTGTTTCCTGTGAAAAAAAAGAAAGACATTTTTCCAAAAGTTTACAAGTTTCCATAGTTTACATGGACACCAATACTCTGATTTCAATATAATTAAGAGGCCGATAACACCGAATGCACTTTTACCTTCCAAAAACCTCACTGCCTTTTTGTTTTTTGTCACTGCGAACGACTAAATCAGCTGTTAATATTGGTATAATTGTAATAATTAATATAATAAACGTATAATAATATATAATCATTTTGAGATTTTAAGATTTGTAGCTCTGGATAACTTGAAAAAGCAACCACTAGCCTCGCCTCTATCTTTAAAAAAGGCTTCGTAGTCGTCTTGACACACAAACGTTGCTGTCACCCCAATAAACCCTGCTTCTGCTTTCTTTTGGAGATGGAAATGAAAAAGATGAAACTGATGTAACATGCTTTTTCCACTCGGAGTGACTTTTTTCAACTGCGAGCTCTCAGCGTTTAACAACAAAAACGCTCGCGCCCATTAGTAAACCATTCAAATGATGCACCTCTCAACGCAGAAATGGCATTCGGTGTGATCGGCTCCTAAGCCGAAGCACACTTGTTCCCCCTTCCGTCTCCCCGGACGGCCTGCACTCGCATCGCATTCGGGCCTGAGCACACTTACGTCATCAATGATGCGCTGTTCAGTAAGCGATTTCGTTCAGCACAGTAGGGATTTCTTTAGTTATATCGTTTTTGTCTCAGACTGAGCCCAAGTGAACTGCGCTCTGGCACATCTCTTCCAACCGGGCCAGGGCCGGCCAACTAAACCGCACCTGAGCCAGATTCAGGGCACTCACACTTCTTAAATGATCCAGGAAACGGGCCTGGGCACGGTTCGGATAGCATAGTGTGAGTACGCCCTTAGACAATACTCTGATTAAGAGTCTACCATGTAAACAGCGATTTTGATGACCATAATCCAACTAAAGTCATAATCGAACTGAACAGAAAAGGAATTAAGACATTAGAATATGCCTATTATAGTCATTTTTTTTAAAGTGCAGTGCAGACATGTAAACACTGCAATCAAACTATTACCATTTTGTAGGACTTTTCTCTAGATTTTATGACAGGACGTACACATGGCAGTTGTCATGCGTATGACGATAAACAAATGAGAATGGCTTCAAGCAAGAGAGCTTTCTGGTGCTAGAAACAATGATTATGCTGAAAACTGTTAAAGAAATGGACATTATAAGTGTGAGTAAGTACCCAGCAGGCACAAGACATCAACATGACGTCAGATTGACATTGTACCCCAACATCATGGGGACGTTGCATTTTCTTTAGAAATGAAGATCGGGTTGATGTTAGAACCTAGCGTCAAGTTGACGTCAATGTCCAACGTACAACTTAAAATCAACTAAATTCGTCACAACCTAAATCTAACCTAAAATTAACGTCTAATGACGTTGTGTGCCAGCTGGGTAACTGCAGATGTCGCAAAACAAAAATCCCGAAATGGCCAAAATCACATATGGAGCCATGACAAACACAAACTCCTTTTATGTAAAACACCGAGTGAAAATAGCGTTGAATGTTGACATAATGCAGTTAATAGAATCATGTGCTATAACAATCAAAAAGCAACTCATGTAAATACCTTAATCATATCATCCTTTTGTTTGGAATTGAAGATGACGTTGGGTTCGAAAGTCAACCCCAAGTCGACGTCAATGTCCAACGTACAACCTAAAATCCACTAAATATCAACGTCTAATGATGTTACTGCTTGACGTTGTGTGGAGGTAAACAATATGACATCTATCAGACGCGGATTTTGGTTGTCATACTTGACAAATAAATTCAATTAAATTCAATTCATCTTTATTTCTATAGCACTTTTACCATGTAGATTGTGTCAAAGTAGCTTCAAATTGAAGATTAGAGTAAATTGAAATGGTGTCAGTTCAGTTTTTGACCTCAATATGACGTTGGGTTAAGTTTTTGCCTCGACCTTTGATTTTGATTACTTTCTAACACGACCTAAAACCAACCAAATACCAATGTTACCAAATAATGTCCTTAGACTCTGGCTAGACATTAAATTTTGGTCACCTGATGTCACGAGCTACATCTAACCTAAAATTAACGTATAATGACGTTGTGTGCCTGCTGGGTAACTGCAGTTGAACTTAAATTAAAAACGAAATGCCCAAAATCAAAATAATCAAAATAATGCGGTTAATGGAATCATGTGCTATAACAATCAAAAAGCAACTCATGTAAACACCTTAATCATAGTATTGTCTTAGGCAGATAAGGGAAATAGTTAGATTACTGATGTCCATGTAAACGAAATCAGTGTTATATTTGGTTATGCAAATGTTAATGGAACGTTGGTTAGTTTGGTTAATGTGGCAGCACTACAAATTGTCCATTTACATAACGGCGACTAGGAAAAAAAAAATGTACCCCAACGTTTTGGGGACGTTGCATTTTGTTTGGAATTGAAGATGACGTTGGGTTCGAAAGTCAACCCCAAGTCGACGTCAATGTCCAATGTACAACCTAAAATCCACTAAATATTAGAGTAAATTGAAATGGTGTCAGTTCAGTTTTTGACCTCACTATGACTTTGGTTAAAGTTGTTGGCTCGACCTTTGATTTTGGTTAATTTCTAACACAACCTAAAACCAACCAAATACCAAAGTTACCAAATAATGTCCTTAGACTCTGGCTAGACTTTAAATTTTGGTCACCTGATATCACGAGCTACATCTAACCTTATATTAACCTATAATGATGTTGTGTGCCTGCTGGGTAACTGCAGTTAAACTTGTTGCAAAATTAAAAATGAAACTAAGAACCCAACGTCAAGTCGACCTCAATGTCCAACCTACAACTTAAAATCAACGTCTAATGATGTTACTGCTTGATGTTGTGTGGATGTTACCACTATGACGTCTATCAGACGTTGGATTTTGGTTTCCATACCTAACGAATAAATTCAATTAAATTCAATTCATCTTTATTTCTATAGCACTTTTACAGTGTAGATTGTGTCAAAGCAGCTTCACACTGAAGATTAGAGTAAATTGAAATGGTGTCAGTTCAGTTTTTGACCTCACTATGACTTTGGTTAAAGTTGTTGGCTCGACCTTTGATTTAGGTTTCTTTCTAACACAACCTAAAACCAACCAAATACCAATGTTACCAAATAATGTCCTTAGACTCTGGCTAGACATTAAATTTTGGTCATCTGATGTCACAAGCTACATTTAACCTAATATTAACTTATAATGGCGTTGTGTGCCTGCTGGGTAACTGCAGTTAAACTTGTTGCAAAATTAAAAACGAAATGGCAAAAATCACATATAGAGCCATGACAAACACAAATTATTTTATGTAAAACGCTGGTGGAAAATAGCGTTGAATGTTGACATAATGGGGTTAATAGAATCAAGTGCTATAACAATCAAAAAGCAACTCATGTAAACACCTTAATCATAGTATTGTCTTATTCAGATGAAGGCAAACAGTTAGATTACTGATGTCCATGTAAACGTAATCAATGTTATGTTTGGTTATGCAAATGTTAATGAAACGTTGGTTAGTTTGGATAATGTGGCTGCACTGCAAAGGGTCCATTTACACAATGGCAACTAGAAAAAAATAAATTACCCAAACGTTGTGGGGACGTTACATTTTGCTTGGAATTGAAGATGGGGTTCACTTTCGAACCCAACGTCAGGTCGACATCAACGTCTAAGGATGTTACTGCTTGACGTTATGTGGACGTTAACACTATGACATCTATCAGACGTCGGATTTTAGTTGCCATACCTGACGTATAAATTCAATTCAATTCATCTTTATTTCTATAGCACTTTTACAATGTAGATTGTGTCAAAGCAGCTTCACACTGAAGATTAGAGTTCATTGAAATGGTGTCAGTTCAGTTTTTGACCTCACTATGACTTTGGTTAAAGTTGTTGGCTCGACCTTTGATTACTTTTCAACACAACCTAAAATCAACCAAAAACCAATGTTACCAAATAATGCTGGCTACACATTGCATTTTGGTCACCTGATGTCACGAGCTAAATCTAACCTAATATTACCATTTTATGACTTTGTGTGCCTGCTCTGGAACTGCAGTTGAACTTGTCGCAAAATTAAAAACGAAATGCCCAAAATCACATATGGTGGCGTGATGTAAAAAAAGAAAAAAGCTATAAAAGTAATAAAATCTAATATATTATTGTCATCCAAAAGCACTATTCGTGGCCTACTCCTTTAGGGTATGATGTATATATGATGTATGATATATGGTATTAATGGTAAAATGATTACAGCAGTTCTTTTTTCTATAGCACATACTATTCATTCATTTTTTTTACTAAAGTTTTCAGTGAAAAAGCCACATGTCAGACAGGATAATTCTTCCTATCTAAATGCACATTTTCTGTTGTTCACTTCACATCAGACAAATCTCAGATGATTATAGCGGTAATATCATTGTCATGAAATAACCCCATTACAACCTCCTGTCACGGATTATCCACGTATCATTTATTTTCTTATGCAAATTGAAAACGGATGGCGGTCTGCATCGCACCCAAGTTTCACTTTTCTATTTCGCCCTCATACGAGAATGCAATTTTCATAATGGAAACTGTCAGTATCTTTATAAATCCTTCGCCGTGCTATTTCCTGTCCTTTTAACGTGTTTTCTGAGCAAAACATGGTTCATTTTGATTTGACGGTGGCTCATTAGTTGAACAAATCGCTGTCAGTTTTTAAAACATGGACGTTAGATGAATCCGGACACAGGATGAGCATCTTCAAGTTGAATATTAGCAAGTGTCTGGGAGTTAATGTGCCTGTAAATGCACGCTTCAACTGTTTTTAACACAAGAAAAGGTCCTGTGAGGACGGCCTGCTAATTAAAACAGGGAAAGGATCTGTTCATGAGTGTATCTCCGTCTTTCTGGTGTCTGCTTTCACTTGCGATGCTTTATTGCTTCTGAGAGCAATGTTGGAAACGCTTGTATCAGAGCTCGAGCAGATTGTCTCCAATGTAAAAGTGAACCGAAGCCCAAACTCGCACTCATTATACCATCTGCCTCTTTTAAAAAGGAATAATTCAGCCTATAAATGATACTTCTGTCCTCATTTAATCACCATTTGTTGCACAATGCATTCAGTGGATCATTTATTAATGTAGCTTGTGGCTAGAAAAAAAAAACAATGTGATGTTCTAATAAGCATAAACACACAATTATTGGGTAAAATAGTTCGGTTTTAATTAGATTTATGCACTATGATGTAGAGTATATGTAAGTGGAAGCCTATTTTTGGCATTTAAAATGGGGAAAACAAAACATGCATTGGAAAATCCTCATTAAAATGTCAAATTCATGATGTATAAAAGACAAATTATGACACCCTACTGAAAAATCCAGCTTAAACCAGCCAAGGCTGGTTGGCTGGTTTTAGCTGGTCTACCAGGCTGGTTTTAGAGGGGTTTTGGCCACTTCCAGGCTGGTTTCCAGCCATTTCCAGCCTGGTCTTAGCTAGTCAGGCTGGGAGATGACCAGCTAAAACCAGCTTGACCAGCTTAGCCAAGCTGGGAGTCCAGCCAAAACCAGCTATATCCAGCTTATACCGACTGGTCAAGCTGGTTTTAGCTGGATTTGGCTGGTTATTTTCCAGCTTGACCAGCTAAGACCAGGCTGAAAATGGCTGGAAACCAGCCTGGAAGTGGCCAAAACCCCTCTAAAACCAGCCTGGTAGACCAGCTAAAACCAGCCAACCAGCCTAGGCTGGTTTAAGCTGGATTTTTCAGCAGGGATACCAAGGCTAAATTATGATGACTTACTGTATATCATGATAGAATTATCATAAATATGACATTTTGGGTTAACCATGGCATTGTTAGGATTATTTTCTAACTGTATATGTATCTCACACTGTCAACTTTTTGTCAATTTACATTTCACACTTGCAGATATTTGACTGAATAAAATATACGTATTTAGCGTTCTGTCTGGGGAGAGGGCTCTGTGCGCGGAAAGACACCCTACATTGTGTTGTTCTCCTTATGAGGATAGAAAGAGATAGGGTCTAAGCGCAGTGTCTAGTCCGGCCCCACTCAGATTTAAGTAGGTGTCAGGTTTAATAGTGTGGAGTTGGGGTGGTGGAGGGATGCTGACGTCAAGAGAAAACGGAGGTATGACGTGCTTAGTATAATAATAAGTATAAGTATAGTAATAGTATGACAATTTATAAGGGTTTAGTCTTGAGCTGATTGGATAACAGAATGATTGCCTGTGATAAACTGGCCGCGTTAAAGACTGATCATGCTCCTCCTGAAATTTGTTTATAAAACATCACATAATTATAAGTTTAAAAATCAAGGTAAGTAGAAATATACAGTTGAAATTTACAAAGTTGATGCGTAAAGTTTAAATTATGACAAAAAAATTTATAAAAATGGCATACTATCTCATAATTATGATATAAACTGCAAAATTTCATTGTTTCTTCCCACAATTGTCTTTATATATTATAATATTGTTTTTATTTTATTTTTTTGATTATAATTTTACCAAAACGTGATTTCTTTCCTAAAAATCAAACAAGAAAAGGGATTTTGGTCCATTATTCAGATTTATCTCATTATTATTATTATTACAATTATTATTATTACTATTAAGAAATCTAAATTATAAGCTAAAAATGGACATTGAAAACAGTCGGCTTTATGAGAGAAAAACATAGTAAATATAATTGATGGCCTACCATCTTATAATCATAATTCATGACTCAATATGTGATCATTTTTACTTTTTAATCTCCTAATTATGACTTTAGAGCAGTGTTAATTTTGACAGCAAATTTAGATTTAGTCTTAGTCTTTTGACTAAAATTCCATTTTAGTTTTAGTCAAATTTTAGTCTTCTGAATCATTTTAGATTTAGTCTAGATTTAGTCGACTAAATCTCAAAAGATTTTAGTCGACTTAATCTAATCTACCCTTATGATGGTGTAATCGCATCCCGTGTCTCCTGTGAATGAGTTACTTTTTAAATGTGTGTGCGTGCGTGCGTTAGGCATGGGACGATAACCGTTTTCAAGGTATACCGCGGTTTAAAAAAATTAAGGTTTGAAAACCGCCAACATTTTCTGTAAAACCGTTATTAAGGTACGTGTCATATTTTTTGTTTAGTTTTTTAGGACAACAGTATCAATATACAAAGATGCCATTTTTAAATTGTAAAGATATCAGTGTTTTTGAAACAAATGAAGACAGCAGAAGTCATTGATTTATTTAAATTATTCAGCCTGACATGTTTACTGTTTTAAAATATTATAAATCTTTTAAAAAATAAAATATATTGTTTTCAAAGAGGAACATTTTTAGTTTTTTTTACCCAGAGATGTAAAAAGAATATATTTAAGAGCAGTAATCACAATACTGTGATCTTTTTATCCAAGGTTATCATACTGTCAGAATCTTATACCAGCCCGTGTCTAGGGTGCGTCATGCATCACACTCTCAAGATTAATCCTGATTAGATATTTTCCTCAATCACATCCTCGTCTCGATTTATTAGTCAACAAAGAGTCAGTAAATTTTTATTGTAGTTGTCGTCATCATCACTTAATTTTTATTAAGTTTTCATCTAGCTTTTGTTGGTATATAAACTTGTTTGTCACTAAAATTCGGACAGAAATCTTTCATCAACGAAATTAACACTGCTTTGGAGGTTAGAAAAGTTTCACAAATTGATCTTCCATACAGCAGTCATGCATATTTGCAACAACATGAGGGTGAGTAAATGATGACAGATACTATTATTATTATTTCTACATGAATTATTCCTTTAGATTAGTGGTGAATGCGCTCTGAAAGTTACCAACCAAATCCAAATGCCAAAAAAGTTGCTCCAACTATACAACAAACCTAATAGAAATATCCCCAGTACATTTCTCAACCAGGTCTGTTTCGGTCACTTTACAATAAGGATCATTAGTTATTGCATTTACAAACATGGATGACGTATGAATGATACTTGTACAGCATTTATTAATCGTAATTAAACATTAACTAATGCATTATTAACATTCAAGTTCATGTCCTGTGTTAACATGAACTAACAACTGTATTTTCATTAACTAAGTTCACGTTAACTAACATGATCAAATACTGTAGTAAATGTACTGTTTATTGTTTGTTCATGTTAGTAAATGCATTAACATTATCAAATACAGCCTTATTGTAAAGTGTTACCTTCTTTTAAATTGTTAAAAAAAAATCTGACCCTTCAGTTTGGACGCCAACATGAAATATTGATATAAACGTAAACAAAAACATACACAAACATATGCACCACCTTACATCACAATAGATTGCTTCTCGCAACAGTAACCGTCTCCTCCATGCCGTCTTTGAGTCTGTCTCGGCCCTCTGGGCTTATCCAGTAAATATTAATGTGGTTTTCCCATCCAGTGCATTTACCGATAACAATCTCTCCCCATCTCTGCTCCTCCTTCCTGGATACCGGAGTCCTTTCGCTTCATTTAAAGATCTCGATGGGGAAGGGATGCTATCGAGCGAGTAAAACGTTCGGTATTGGTGAAAATGTCAGCTGAGGTGTTTGCCATGACAGTGTACCTGTCGGAAACTGTAAGCTACTCAACAACAACCAAGTCGTTTTGTCTTGGTATCTAAAATCACTATAACAAGACCTTTTCCAGTCTCACTGCATTGCATTTGTCTTGTTGTTTCATGCATAACGCCAGGTGAACTGGTTTAGTTTTGAAGAGAGAGTTCACACAGAAATGAACATTCTGTTCCCCTTCGGGGGGAACTTCAGCACTATAAGTGGATTTGATTGTAAAATCCACGCATTGGGAGGTTCGGTTCAGAAGCTACTCGTCTGAAAGAGTATTGAACGGGCCAATTAAGAATGAATTGGCAGCGCAAGCCTGCGCAGGTGAGCGGCATAAGCAATCAACTGAGTATATAAGCTCACCTGGCGCCAGCAGACACT
Organism: Danio rerio; assembly: GCF_052040795.2. Classification (NCBI taxonomy): domain Eukaryota; kingdom Metazoa; phylum Chordata; class Actinopteri; order Cypriniformes; family Danionidae; genus Danio; species Danio rerio. The sequence goes on from NC_141036.1 coordinate 54,598,980, forward strand.
ATCCTTTTCGCTTCAGAGACTTTCTGATCGAGTCGATGAGGGTTCCTCCTGCTGTGACCAGCGATTCTGAGCGAACGAGAGCATTCTCCCGGTCCAGAGTGTGTACACGCAGTGGCAGACGGTCGAGCTGGGTTTCTCCCTTGCCTGGCGTTCTTTGGGTCCGGTCCTCCAGAGCGGTGCGTATAAAGTTGCAAACTTCACAGAAAGAGCAACACAGTCGTGCAGCACGTCCTTATCAGGACGCCGCTCCGACTGTGCGTTTCTGGATGCGGTGGTTTCCTGTCCTCGGATGATGGGCGCGGGCACTGTGTTACATGTCTGGGGGTCCAGCATGTTAATGCGCTGCTCGCGGGCAGTTCATGTCGTCATTGCGGTGCCATGACTGTTGCGCAAGATCGCGGTTAGCCTTTGCAAAAGGGCGAACCACCCCAGTTGTCCCCTGCTCTGCAGCGGGCACTCGGGCAGATCTGAGGGTTTCAGCGAGAGATAATCCGTCGCCCACGGGCCCGCGGACCTCCCGCTCCTCTAAGCGCTCCATCCAAGCTTCGGGCGGGGGAAGCGATCCGTCTAACAGATGGTAGCCCTTACGCCCGATGACACCGGAGACCAGATGTCCACCGCGGCATCGGAGGGTGGGCTTTCATTGTCCGATGATGATCCAGACCCGCTCGCCCCCTTCGGGCTGGTGAGCGCTGTCACTACGGATCCTGAAACGGACATGTTAGCCGTGCTTTCCCGGGCTGCTTCGGCCGTGGGTTGGAGATGGTTTATCCCCCAGCTCCGCGGCCGGACCGACTAGAGGGGCGTTCCCTTCTTCCCGGAGGTGCACAGTAGGCTCACGCGGTCTTGTAAAGCACTTTTTTCTGCTCGTGCTGCGTGTTCCTCCACCCTAACCACTCTTGACGGTGAAACAGCCAGGGGGTATGTGGCGATTCCTCAGGTTGAGTGCGCGATGGCGGTAAATCCGCGCGGCGCCTCTTCTTGGCGGGTTCGCCTCGTCTCCCATCCAAAGCCTGTAAGTTATCTACCTCCCTCGGAGCTAGAGCTTACATAGCTGCGGGCCAGGCTGCTTCCGCCTTGCATGCGATAGCCACCTACCAGCGCTACCAAGCGCAGGCGCTGGCCGAGCTGCACGAGGGTGGGTCCAACCCAGGCTTACGAGCTTCGCACCGCCGCCGACTTAGCTCTTCGGACTACTGAGTCCGCTGCGTGTGCGTTGGGGAGGACGATGTCCACATTAGTGGTCCAGGAGCGCCACCCCTGGCTGATATGCGCAAAGTCGACAAAGTCCGCTTTCTTGACTTCCCCATATCCCCAGCCAGGTTCGGCGACACTGTCTGTGAATTCACCCAGGAATTCAAGGCGGTGAGAGAGCAGTTGGTGGGTGATGTCTTATCGGCGGTCCGTAGCCCGCTCCGCCCGCCGTGCCATTCATACCTGCTCCTCGCCGAAGGCGCCCGCCTACGAGAGCTGCTCCGCCCCCGCACACGCCTTCGGCGAAGCGAGCGCGTCGGGCACCTCGGAAGCAGGCAGCCCCCCTGCCCAGAACGCCGCTAAGTCCGGCAACGGACCGCGAAGCGCCCCTGGGACAGGCCATCTGGAGAAGAGGGAACTTGCTCTTTCCCCGCTGGAGGGCGGGGCCCCATTTCCAACGGCACTTTTTACTGCCATGAAAACATTATGAAAGGGCACTTTTCACTTCCCCAGATGTGACAGCCCGAAATCTGCCAGTCTGGGACGCTATGCTTTCTAGCTTGCAGATTCGGTGCGTTTCGCCAGTGGCTCACGAGCGCTGGGAGGACGGTCTCCTTTCTCCCACCCCTCGAGCCTCCCCTCCGGAGCTCGGGTTTGGAGTGAGAGCAAATATCTCACCTCCAGCTTTTCCGTGGGACCCGCGAGCTTCCCGGATCAGCACACCCACTCCGCGCTGCCCCACTGCTGGTACGTCAGCGATTGTAGCGATGAGTCCATTAGCGAGAGCTCTGCCTGCCTGGTTAGCGCGGGCCAGCTCTTCGCGGTGGCTCATACGCACAATCAGACTCGGCTATGCGATTCAGTTCGCGAAACGGCCCCCCAAGTCACGGGTGTGTATTCACCAGGGTCAGCCCCCTGTCCGCCCCTGTCTTGCGAGAGGAGATTGCTGTCCTCCTGGCGAAGGATGCAATCGAGCCGCTCCCTCCAGCCGAGATGGAGAGCGGGTTTTACAGCCCACGCTTCATCGTGCCCAAAAAGAGCGGTGGATTACGGCCAATCCTAGATCTGCGCGTTTTGAACCGCTGCCTGCACAAGCTGCCGTTCAGAATGCTCACGCAGAAGCGCATCATCCGGTGCGTTCGTCCTCTGGGTTGGTCTGCAGCATTAGACCTGATGGACGCGTATTTCCATGTCTCCACTCTTCCTCGCCACCGACAGTTTCTGCGGTTTGCGTTTGAAGGTCGAGCTTGGCAATACAAAGCCCTCCCCTTCGGGCTCTCTCTGTCTCCGCGGGTCCTCACCAAGCCCGCGGAGGGTGCCTCAGCGCCCCTTCGGCTCGCGGGCATCTGCATACTCAATTTCTTACGACTGGCTGAATTTGCCCTCTCTTTGATTATGCACAGAGTTGATTATGCACAGAGACAAAGTGCTCTGGCACTTCCACCTGTGGGGGTTTCAGGTCAACCGAGAAAAGAGCAAACTCGCCCCCGTGCAGAGGATCTCTTCTCTCGGGCTGGAGCTGGACTCGGTCACCATGGCAGCGCGCCTCTCCGGAGAGCGCGCTCAGCTGATGCTGTACTGTCTGAGAGAGCTCGACAGTAAAACAGTGGTCCCACTGAAACTATTTCAGAGGCTCCTGGGGCATATGGCATCCGCAGCCGCTTCATGCCGCTCGGATTATTCTATATGAGACCACTTCAGCACTGGCTTCACGATCGAGTCCCCAGACGCGCATGGCACGCGCGCGCACACCGAGTCTCTGTTACTGTGCTGTGTCGCCGCGCCCTCAGCCCTTGGAGCGACCCCTCGTTCCTACAGGCCTGGGTGTCTCTAGAACAGGCGTCCAGTCTTGTTGTCGTTTCAGCAGACGCTTCCAACACGGGCTGGGGGGCTGTGCGTTGCGGGCATGCGGCTGCGGACCTGTGGAAAGGTACCCAGTTGCATTGGCATATCGCTTGGAGCTGTTGGCAGTGTTCCTCGCTCTCCACCGTTTTTTTCCGGTGCTGGAGCGGCAACACGTGCTGGTCAGGACGGACAGTACGGCGGCGGTGGCGTATATCAGCCGTATAGGGGGTATGCGCTCTCGCCGCATGTCTCAGCTCGCCCGCCGTCTGCTCCTCTGGAGTCATCCGCGGCTGAAATCGCTGCACGCCATTCATATTCAGGCAAGCTCAACCGTGCAGCCGATGCGCTCTCACGGCAGCCTTGCGTCCTGGAGCATGGAGACTCCACCCCGAGTCTGTTCAGCTGATATGGGCGCGATTCGGGGAAGCCCAGATCGATCTGTTGCTTCCCCCGAGATCGCTCATTGCCAGTTGTTCTTTCCCTGACCGAGCGCTCTCGGCACGGATGCACTGGCTTACAGCTGGCCTCGGGGCACGCGCAATACGCGTTTCCCCCAGTGAGCCTGCTCGCGCAGTTACTGTGCATGGTCAGGGAGGACGAGGAACAGGTTGCTGGTTGCGCCCCTCTGGCTCAACCGGACCTGGATGTCAGAGCTCTCCCTCGCGATAGCCCTCCCCTGGCAGTCCCTTCGAGAGAGCACCTACTCTCTCAGGGACAGGGCACCACCTGGCACCCTCGCCGATCTTTGGAGATTTTAGACGCGAGGAAGACTTAGGTAACCTCCGATTGCGGTGGCTAATACCGTCACTCGGGCTAGAGCCCCCTCCCCGAGCGCGCCTATGCCCTGACGTGAAGTCTATTCACTGAATGGTGTGTCTCTCGCTGAGAAGACCCCCGTAATTTGCCAGATCAGCGTTGTGCTTTCTTTACGCCGAGAGAAGCTGGAGAGCAGGCTGTCGCCCTCCACACTCAAGGTTACGTGGCTGCCATCTCCGCTCTCATAACGCGGTGGCTGGCAGCACCGTGGGAACGCATAACCTCATCATCCGGTTCCTCAGGGGCGTTAAGCGAATTAATCCACCCCGCCCCCTCTCATGCCCTCTTAGGATCTCGCCCTCGCTACACAAGCCGCGTCAGATCCCTTCGATCCTCGACTCAGTATCTTTCTGTCCCTGAAGACAGCTCTGCTGGTCGCGTTGATATCGATTAGAGGGTCGGGGACCCGGAGGCATTTTTCGGTCAGTGACTCGTGCCTGTAATTGGGCTGGCTTCTCTCACGTATGAGACCCCGCCCGCGATATGTGCCCAAGGTTCCTACCACTCCGTTTTAATACGAGGTAGTGAGCCTGCAAGCGCTGCCCTCGGAGGAGGCAGACCCAGCCCTTATTTATTGTCCAGTTCGCGTTTTGCGTATTATCCGGACCGCACTCAGAGTTTAGATCATCTGAGCAGCTCTTCGTCTGTTATAGCGGTCGGCAGCAGGGAAGTGCCGTACCGAAATAAGTTCCCACTAGATTGTGGATGCCTTCTTTCACTATCAGAGCCGAGATGAGCCGCGTCCCCCGAGAGCGCGTGCGCACTCCACTCGGAGCTTCGCATCCTCTCGAGCGCACGCACGCGGCGCCCCTCTAACAGACATCTGTAGAGCTGCGGGCTGGGTGACACCCAACACATTTGCAAGGTTTTACAATCTGCGAGTGGAGCCGGTTTCCTCAAGGGTATTAGGTAACCCTTGGTGATTGAGGAAACAATTCGGTAGGGTGTTGAAACACGCTTGCTGCGTCATTTTCCCTAACACGGAGATACGTGCGCCTTTTTATCTGTCAGTAAAGTTCCCCGTCAGGTGAGCCCTGCAGATTCCTCCGTGGCCCCCAGCACTGACTCAGCGGAGGAGTCACTTGCTGGCCCACTACGTTGTAGGTCTGCCCGCTGGTCAGCCCGCGTTTTGGGTAAAGGTGCCTGCTATGCGTGGTCCCCACTAGGCGATCCCATATGCTTATTCAGCCACGGTTAAGTCCCCCCCCTGGGCGGACCCGTGTCTTCCCTCCCCGCTAACCACTCCTTTGCTATGCGTACTCCCCCTTTTTAGGGCTAGTCCATATGTAAATTCTGCCATCTATCCCCCCTTGGGTAACGGATGGCCTCCGCAGCGTCCTCCCTATCGGGATTGCACGCTTCCCAACGTACTGTCGTATTTTCCTAGAATTATCTAGATGCTCACGACTTCCCAAAAAATATATATAAATCCGTAAAACTTCTGTTGAAGTAGGATAAATTAGGGCCAGGGACACGTTGGAGGACCGCGCCCCCCATGATGTGGGTGCGTCACGCTTGCTTGACTATCTCCTCATCGGGGGTGTTGGTAAGGTGCAGTCATTATGGCGCTTTCAATGGGCTCCCAATGCGTGGATTTTACAATCAAATCCACTTATAGTGCTGAAGTTCCCCCCGAAGGGGAACGTTCGAGGTTACTAAAGTAACCCTTCGTTCCCCGAGGAGGGGAACGGAAGCACTATACTCCGTCGCCATAATGACTGTCCCTTAGCTGTTGAAAGTCTCTTCAGCTTAAAAAGGATAGTGTCTGCTGGCGCCAGGTGAGCTTATATACTCAGTTGATTGCTTATGCCGCTCACCTGCGCAGGCTTGCGCTGCCAATTCATTCTTAATTGGCCCGTTCAATACTCTTTCAGACGAGTAGCTTCTGAACCGAACCTCCCAATGCGTGGATTTTACAATCAAATCCACTTATAGTGCTTCCGTTCCCCTCCTCGGGGAACGAAGGGTTACTTTAGTAACCTCGAACGTTAGTAATTACTCCACTTGAGTTTCTTTATTCAATACAAAAGACCATGTTTTGAGAAATAATTTTAACTGGTAGCTAGTGACCATAGTAGAGCTGCACAATACACTACATGACAAAAGTTTTGTTGTCGATCCAAGTTGTAAGAGCAGCAAATAATAACTTGACCACTTGGAAAAGTTGATCACTTGAAAAAGTGGCAGATTATTCTGATGAATCATCTGTTGAACTGCATCCCAAACATCACAAATACTGCGGAAGACCTATTGGGACCCGCATGGACCCAAGATTCTCACAGAAATCAGTCAAGGTTGGTGAAGGAAAAATCATGGGTTGGGGTCCAGGTGCTCCAGGATTGGCCAGCCTAATCACCAGACATGAAAATTGTTGAGCACGTCTGTGAACAAGGAGGAGGCGTTGAAAATGAATCTAAAGAGTCTTGATGAACTCTGGGAGTCCTGCAAGAACACTTTCTTTGGCATTCCAGATGACTTTATTAATACGTGATTTGAGTCATTGCAGAGATGTATGGATGCAGTCCTCCAAGCTCATGATGGAGTCAGTCACAATATTCATTCTGTTTCCACTGCAGCATGACTTTATGCTTTACTGGACATTATTTCTGTTCAGTGACAAGACTTTTGTCTGAGCAAAGTCAGACCTTACTGTCCTAAATGAATAATTCAAAATCAAGGCATGATCATGTTTTATTTTGGTAAATAAGCGTAATCTAGAGGTCTTTGCCTTTTATATAAGCCACTTCTGATACCAAATGATCAACTAGAAGTCAAGTTATTATTTGATGTTCCTAAAACTTGGATAGGCGACAAGACTTTTGTCAGGTAGTGTATATAGTATAAGCATCGATAATTCACGAGAATCTGCAATGTGGAGTCTGGATTATAGTTGACCAGGTAGACAGTTCAGAAAACATTAAAATTGTGGAGACATTTTAGTGCAACCATAATAAATTAAAGGTGTATCATTTGCAGGTTATCAGCAAGCATTTTAAAGCATTTGGAATTACAACCCCAAATCAGAAATAGTTGAGACTGTATGGAAAATACAAATAAAAAAAAGAAAGTAGTGATTTTTAAATTTACTTTGACTTGTATTTCATTGCAGACAAGACAACAAACATTATTTAACGTGTTTCTCGTGATTTTTATAGTTGTTGTTTTTTTCTTTTTCAAAATATACTCGTATTACAATTTTGGTTCTTGCATCACATTTCAAGAAAAGCTGGAACAGTGAAGCATTTACCATTTTGTCATGTTGCCATTACTATTTACAACACTTAAAAGACGTCCAGGGACTGAAGACACCAATGATGAAGTGTTTCAGGTGTAATTTTGTCCCGTTCTTCCAGCAAACAAGTCATAATGTGAGCAACAGTACCAGCTTTTACTGATTTGGGGTTGTATTGCATTATGTAGCTTTAACAAACATTAATTTTATTTAATTCTTTATGCAATGAAGACTGTTTAATTTTATTGTAAATTAGTGATGGGTTGTTCATGAACGATTCGTTCATTTTGAATGAATCTTCAATATGACTCGGGAACTATGAGTCCATCTCTCGAGTCCTCTATCGGGTTTGAGTCATTTGTTCCTCACGGGCCAATCATATGCGTTTAGAGCCGGAAAACAATTGATCCCTCTCATCTCTCGAGTCCTCTATCGGGTTTGAGTCATTCGTTACTCACAGGCCAATCATATGCGTTTAGAGCCGGAAAAAGAATTGAATTGAAAGGTGAACTAATTATCATGGCTCCTATAAACTCAGACTGTGTACTATGGTTAAGATTATATGTGTCTGTCAGAGTAATGTGAACGAATCACTGACATTTAAAGATATGAAGAGGTGAGCTGAGCAAAGAGACAACAATACCTTCATAGACAAAAGAGCAGGTAAACATTGAATTATTATTTTCTCCTATTTTCTCCTTCTTATAGTATTGTATTCATGACTTATTTGTCATGTGATCAACCTTTTGGGCTAGTTGTAGATGCGTTTGGCAGCAATTCGTAACACTTTAATAATATTTTGGCAAATTAAACCAAATGAACAAAATGAAGATTTGTTCATCTCGATGAAATGATCCGAACTTCCCATCACTATTGTAAATTTTATTATTTCTGTAACTGAAAAATGTTCGTTGCTCTACTTTATATATCTATGCTGTTAATTTGTTAATTATATTTTCTTTAAATGCACTCTACAAAATCATCCCAAAGAATATAAAAGTATCAATTATTTCCAAATCAAGTAATTCAAGTCATTTGCAGAATGAAAGATATGGCAATATACGTTTTTTCCAATATTGTGCAGCTCTAGACCATAGTAGTACTATTAATTTCCTATTATGGCTGTCAGTGTCTACTGGTTTCCAACATTCTTCAAAATATCTTCTTTTGTATACAACATAAGATGCAAACCTGTAATGGTTTTGAATCTCAAGAAAAGGTAAGTTTTCATTTTTGTGTGAACTATTCCTTTAAGGGGCCATTCAGACATCTTTAAAAATGTGAGATGCAACATTTAGGAATGTTCTTAAAAAATGTTAAACACTCCACCCCCGATGTCATGTCAACTTGCTACTGTAAACAGAAACTTGCATTGCTTGCCCCACCTCTGAGACCTTCTGATTGGTCCACAATTATTTCCACATTTTCTGTTTAACGGAAAGATTTTTTCATCACATTTGTAAACATAATAGTTTTAATAACTCTAATAACTGATTTATTTTATCTTTGTCATGATGCCAGTAAATAATATTTGACTAGATATTTTTTAAGACACTTCTATACACCTTAAAGTGACATTTAAAGGCTCAACTAAGTTAATTAGGCAGGTTAGGGTAATTATGCAAGTCATTGTATAACAGTGTTTTTTTCTGTAGACGATTGAATAAGTATTGCTTAAGGGGGCTAATAATATTGACCCTTAAATGGTTTTAAAAAATGTAAAACTGCTTTTATTCTTGCCGAAATGTAAATGGTTGATTACTGCCTTTTAAGCCTACCAATAGGTGCAGAAGGCCCCTACTGGCCCTTTTCTATGAGCTGATAACCACTGATAACGAACATTCAATCGAGTGATAACATTCGAATTGGCTGACGTAACACTATATTTATTTATCACATAGAAAGATTTAGCATGTTGGAATAAAAAAAAAAAAAACTTGTGTGAATGGCCCCTAGTGATGTTTAGATACTAAATGACAAGACAAAACTTTGATTAGCAAAGTGTGTGTGTTTTTGTTGTTGTTTTCTTTTTGCAGGGTAGCATTTTAAACATTCATAAAGCTCCATCTTCCATTGGTCTTGTGGGTTTAAGCGCATCCTCAATCCTGATTGGCTGACGGCTCATCCGGTTTGTCCCCCTCATCATCACCTTTCTGGTCTTTACATGACCCTGTTTCAGCTTCTATTTTCACACTTTGCTCTTCCGCTTTACCGTCTACCTCGTCTTTAGCACCTTCATCTTTCTCACTGTTTCCACTCACTTCGTCTTGTTTTTCTCCTCCTACCTCACTTCCTGCAGCCGTCACTTCCTCCGCCCACTTCCCTTCCTCTGTGTCCTGTTTCTGTTGGCTCTGCACTTGAGCGTCAGCTTCATTATTCTGTTTTTCCGGCCGTCGCTCATTCACACTTGTGTTGGTGTCCTCAACGCTCCTCTCGGCCTTTTGATCACTTATCTCTTTCTCCACGGTGGGCGTAGAGTCTTTCTTCTTCTTGTTCTTTGGTGCGTCTTTGACCGAGTTCTTGTTGGACTTGTTTCTTGCTTTAAAGATGACTTTCTGAAACAAAACAGAAATGCAGACCACAGTTTTGTGAGAGATAAAGACGTAGCCTTAAAGTATGGATTAATAATTCATAAATCGCTCTTTAAAAAGGGATTCCTAAATCAGAGTGTTCATGATAAATCAAAAATGTGCACACTTCTATTTTTGGCAGAATTCAAAATGTGTGTTTGAACATTTATTTATTTGAAAAATCCATCCATCCATATCAACTTTTGTTTTTCTATTGTTCCCATCCATCCATCCATCCATCCATCCATCCATCCATCCAATTATCCCTCCATTCATCCCTACTTTTGTGTTCTATTGCTTCTATCCATCATTCCATCCATATCTACTTCTATTATTCTATTTTTCCAAACCATTCACATCTACTTTTTGTTTTTCTATTCCATTCATCCATGCATCCATTCACATCTACTCTTATTTTTCTATTCTATTCTATCCATCCATCCATCTATCCATCCATATCTAATTTTATTTTTCTGTCACATCCATCCATCCATCCATCCACATCTACTTTTTTCTATTCCGTCCATCCATATCTAAGTTTATTTTTTATTCCATCCATCCATCCATCCATCCATCCATCCATCCATCCATCCATCCATCCATCCATCCATCCATCCATCCATCCATCCATCCATCCATCCATCCATCCATCCATCTAACTCTACTTTTATTTTTCTCTTTCATCCATCCTTCTATCCATTAATCCATCCATCTCTACTTTTATTTTTCTATCGCAACCATCCATACATCCATCCATCGATCCATCCATCCATCCATCCATATCTACTTTTATTTTTCTATTATTCCCATTAATCCATCAATCTGTCCATTCACCTATTCCTACTTTTATTTTTTCTCTATTTTATCCATCCATCCATCCATCCATATCTAATTTTATTTTTATATCACATCCATCCGCCCATCCCTACTTTTGTGTTCTATTGCTTCTATCCATCATTCCAATATCATTCATTCATTCATTTTCATTTCAGCTTAGCCACTATATTAATCCGGGGTCGCCACAGCGGAATGAACTGCCAACTTATCCAGCACGTTTTTACGCAGCGGATGCCCTTCCAACCGCAACCCATCTCTGGGAAACATTCACACACACTCATTTACACTCATACACTTCAGACAAGCTTACCCAATTCACCTGTACCGCATGTCTTTGGACTGTCGGGAAACCGGAGCACCCGGAGGAAACCCACGCGAACACAGGGAGAACATGCAAACTCCACACAGAAACACCAACTGACCCAGCTTCAACCAGTGACCTTCTCGCTGTGAGGCGACAGCACTACCTACTTTGCCACTGCGTCGCCTCCATCCATATCTACTTCTATTTTTGTTTTTCTATTCCGTCCATTTATCCGTCTATCTATCCATCCATCCATCCATCCGTATCTACTTTTATTTTTCTATTTCATTTGTCCGTCTATCCCTCCGTCCGTCCATCCATCAATCCATATCTACTTTAGTTTTCTATCACATCCGTCCGTCCATCTCTCCATCCTTTTATCCGTTCATCCATCCATCCATATCTACTTTTATTTTTCTATCACATGCATCATAAAAATTGTTCTTGGAGTTTTGTATGATTTTAGCTGAATCACTGAAGTCACATGAAAAGTTTTGCCAATGTTTTTAGTTCCTATTTAAAACGTATCATATCAACATATCAGGGTCATTGCTGTATGTGGAGAGTCAGAGAGCTCTTGGATATTATCTAAAATATGTTCAATTGTGTTTAGAAGATGAATGAAAGATCTCAGGAGACTGAAACTGTGTAATTAACAGAATTCTCTTTTTTTTTTTAGGTGAGCTAATGTTTAAAACTCCCTTAGCTGTTCAACCAACAAGCAGTTTTTACTCTTGCAAAACAACCAAAACAAACCCATCACATTTTTGCACTTAAATTTAAGCAGTAGAAATATCGGACCTCACCATGACTGTGATTGGCTGCTTCCTGACATGTCTCTGCCTTTCATTTGCATAAACTAACGTTTCGAAGTTCGCATCTCTCGCTCTGCTATCAATCAGTGAACCCTTCAGCTTCCAACCCTGTTTCTTTCAAGTCGCGTAAATGCGTCTAAAAAACCGATTGTTTCTGTCTTATGAATATGCAAGATGATTCCTGCATAAAAAAGGGTTTACACAAAGGCGTTGTGTCCTCATTGAGATGCAGACGCGTGATGTGTGAGACAGGAGGCCTTGCGTGCCACGTGACGTTTTTGTTTTGTAAAAAGTTCATTTAGATTCTCTCTTCAGTTTGTTGTGGTTGTGAATATGAATTCACAAAGCATTGAATTATGTATATACGGTGGCCCAGAGAGCTCAACGCACTGCAACTTAAGAAAACACTTGCAAATAGAAAAAAACCACACTAGCAACAAAAAACATATTTGTGCGGCTTGTTCAAACAGCACTGTAAAAATATCCATATTTTAGCAGTTTTCCGTATTTTGTGATTCATATTATTTTCCTCATTTATCTATGCTTTTGAATTGCATTATGGCATTTTGATCTTTTATTCTAACAACTTTTAACATTGAAAAGTACAAATAAAGAGACTTTATTAACATTTTTAATAGTTTAAATTGGCAATATCACACTCGTAACAGGGGCAAGGCCTACAGTGACGCAGTAGGTAGCGCTGTCGACTCACAGCAAGAAGGTCGCTGGGTCGCTGGTTCGAACCTCGGCTCAGTTGACGTTTCTGTGTGAAGTTTGCATGTTCTCCCTGCCTTTGCGTGGGTTTCTTCCGGGTGCTCAGGTTTCCCCCACAGTCCAAAGACATGTGGTACAGGTGAATTGGGTAGGCTAAATTGTCCGTAGTGTATGAGTGTGTGTGTGAATGAGTGTGTGTGGATGTTTCCCAGAGATGGGTTGCGGCTGGAAGGGCATCCGCTGCGTAAAAACTTGCTGGATAAGTTGGCGGTTTATTCTGCTGTGGCGACCCCGGATTAATACAGGGACTAAGCCGACAAGAAAATGAAAGTCACTCGTAACAGTGCAATTTGACTATATATCAGCTGAGTGCCTTAGTGTCCCACCAGTGTTGATATACAACAATATCACACTGCTAGGAGTGTGTTACTGCGTTTATATAACTGTTTGACAGCATAATCATGTATATAAAAGAGAAAAATAAAATACGAAGAGTCTCAAAATTCTTTTGTATAAGGAACTTCTTTCTTCCGCCATTCATTCACATCTGCAGCTGACCGTCAGAACAGCAGAAACTGTTACTAATTCAGCAACGTCACTTTAGAGCTAGCGTTTGAATGATTCTCTGACCGTACGTTCACACCAAAAGTGGCGAGAGCGTCCAAGGTCGCTCTGGCCGCCCTGGCGACAATGCTGTCTGCCTTCAGCTCCGGTGGCGAGAGCGTCAAAACTCGCTACTTTAATCTCGTATTTAAAGGAGCCGTTGCAGCATATCAGTTGCATTCCTGCATAAAACATGTTTCCAGCATGAAAGTGTTGCGCACGTCCTATCAAATTCATATAACAATGGAAGATTAAGTTGCATGTGGTGTGGCTTTGCTCTTTTTATCCAATATGTGTCCATATGTCTGAAATATCCTGAAGCAGCTATACTGTTTTGTATTGTCACGTCGCATGAGATTCCCGCTTTTTAAAGATAAATTTATATAACATTAATGAACATTAGTAACTCGCCAGTAAGTTATTTAATGCATGTTCCTGTAAGAAAACATTGTAAATAATTGGAAATTCGGCGACCGCAGTCATCAAACCCTTGGGAACAACTGTGATCGGAACCAAAGTTCCCAGGTCTGTGTTCTCTGAACTCCTATCAAGCGGTGAATGTCTTCATTCTGATTGCTTGCCGCCGAACCGCGTCATAGCTCATTACCATAAAGTTGACTTGATTTCAACTCTCCTCGACGCCCACACCGGAGAAGACGCGCCGCGCTGCTCCTCGCTGCTTATCGCCACCGCCTCTCATTGAAAATGAATGACTTCCGGCTACTTTGACGCTCTCGCCGCTTTCGGTGTGAACGTACGATTAAGATTATAAGGCTGAACGGCATGAAATGCCATCAGTCTACAGAGATTTCCCAGTATTTCTCTGTTGCAATCTGGAGATCACAATATTTAACCCCGAAAAAAACCAAAGCAAAGCAAACACTACCAGATTACTATGGTATAAATACAGCACTACAACATACAAAAGACAGAGATCGACTTAGAATGTCATTTACCAGTTTTATAATGATTTGATCAGCTGTAGTTTAAAATTGATGCTGAGTTTTTTCTCCTCTAAGGATGTATTATCCGGTTTCTGTCGCCATCTTGTGGTGAAACGTCAACCCTCTTTGCTCTGCTCTACTCCGCCGACACCAGCGAGGCATTGTCACTATAAATAAACTGCATAGTTGCAATCTAAATAACTACATTCTTGCCTGAAAAATCCTCAAAAGTGGAGTTTTCAAGCAGCAAGTTTTGTCAAACTGTAGTGAGTTTATTGATCTGCTGTTGCTTTATGTGGGCGGAGTAATACACAAGGGTGATGAGGCTGTACCAGTGCTGTTATTGCAGAATATCGCACGGCTATCAGCCAATCAGATTTGAGAACCAGACAGAACTGTTGTATAAAGCGATACTTTGTCTGGGTTGGTTTTGTATATTACCATATAAAAACCTAGTAATATACTGCTAGTAAGATGTTTACATACTTGTATATTCTTTTTACAGACTTTTATTTTCTATATATATTATTTCAATTGACTAAAGTGTCAATAAAAGTCCCATTGTTAAACTGTAGAGTTCAGTTTCAACATCAAAAGTCTACAGAGCAGAGATCAACCGACACAATCTCACGGCAATTCGTAACTTTTTCATTTAGTGGCTAATTCGTATGAATTCGTACAATCTAATTCGTACATTTTAGTATGATTTGCTCATCCCCCAATGACGGTTGGGTTTAGGGGTGGGGTTAGGTGCCACGCCTCCTTTTTAAAATCGTACAATTTCTTACGACTGAACTCGTACAAATTCGTACAAATTAGCCACTAAACTGCCAAAACGTAAAATACGTTTTCTCTAGAGATCAGGCTGGATCAACATACTACAATGCAATTCACAACCGTAAATAAACAGAAAACACTTGTGAACCACCAAAAATACGGAAACTGTTTATTAACAGATTTCTTTTACAGTGTACTTTTATAAAATGAGCCGAGTCAACACAATTCTTGACAATCCTTTTGGGACAACTGAATTGTTTTATGTTTAATCCTTAAATTCGTAAAAATAATTAAGTAAACTTCATCGATTTGTGTTGGGACACCATGAAGGAATTGTGTGGAACCCAACATTTTCCACAGTGCAGATTGACCGCACACATGTTAGAAATCCCCACAACTCTAAAGCAAATAGAAAATGTACTGCAAATCCTCACAAACCATACAAATAGCCCACTATGGAGATGTTTTAAGGGGATGAACTAAAAAAAAGTGACAGACAAGGCTGGGATTTGCTTATTGTGCAGTGAATATTGATCAACAAAGTTGTAGGTGTCCTGTTTATTTGAACACCCCAATTACACCATTCTATTGTCTTTAGCATAATCATTCATTCACTGTTCTTCGGCTTAATCTCTGATTTATCTGAGGTCGGCACAGCAGTTTAATCCACCAGCTATTCCAGCATATGTTTTAGGCATCGGATGCACTTCCAGCCGCAACCCAGTACTGGGAAACACCCATACACATTCATTCACACACATACACAATGGCCATTTTAGTTTATTCAATTCACCTAAAGCGCATGTCTTTGGGCTGTGGGGGAAACCGGAGCACCCGGAGAAAACCCACGCCAACACAAAGGATACATGCAAACTCCAGAAATGCCAACTAAAATGCCAATATTATTAGCCTAAATAAACTGACGATTAACTGTGAATCATTATTATATAGGATAGCTAAATTAACTTATTAACATATACACTAAATATTTTTTAATGGTTATTAATAATAAATTTGCAATGCTTCAATAATTGCAAAACAAAATATTTCACAAAACAAATTGCAAAAAAAATCAAATAAAATTTAGGCCCTTTATGTAGGCTAACGATGGAGAAGACGGCATAATACAAATACACATGCTAACTTTACTCAACTTGTTTTTTTGTTGTTGTTGTTGTTGTTTTAGATCAAAACGAGCATTTGTTGTGGGGATTTGCACGAGTTTATTTAATTTGCCTGTGTATTTTTCTATTTGTATGTTTTTTCTTAAGCTCTCTTTTATGTCGACTGCTTGATTTTAGCCCTGATTTTGACTCGCCGTCAGGTTTTGAAAAATCGCCGACAAATGCCTGAATTCACAGACAAATCAGTGCTCGTGCACGTGAGTGACAATCACACAGTATGAACTATCAAAGACGCGATCTGAGAGAATCGCAGATGAGTCGCCGATGCCTGATAGATATTTGGCCTGCTGAATATCTGGAGCTGTCGGCGATTCAAATCATGACGTGTGCATTAGTTTTGACTGAAAATAACATCAGCGATCGCCTACAGCCAATGAGAGAGCAGCATTCACTTGTGTGTGTGTGTGGGTATCTGGAGGCCAGTGGGAGGCTGGGAGAGAAGTTAAAAACGCTCATTTCCAGTTTATTTAGACCCAAGAAATGGAGGAAAAACTAGTGGAGGTTTGACAGGAGCACCCGTGTCTGTTTGACGTTTCATACAGAAAGTTAAAAAAGAAAGATGAGGAGAAATTGCTAATTCCCTTCAAACCGAGGTGAGTGAATATGTACATTTTCTACCCCATTAAAGGCTTCTGTCTCATTATGTAGTTAATAACTAAAGATATACTACGTGTTTTTGGTTGTGAGACATAGTTTAGACGAAGTTGTTGGCGATTCTTCCAATTGTAAAGTCATGCAATGTGAAAGCTCCTGTCGCCGATCCATCTTGTAGTGTAAACAAAGCAGCGATGAAACGCTAGCCCTGATAGTCATGCAGTGTGAAAACATCTGTGACACCACTACTTTGAAAATCATGCAATCTGAATTTGGCATTAACTACCGTACATACTGTACACTATCCACATTTTAGGAACAACAAATAATAACTTGACTTCTAGTTGATGATTTGGGATCAGAAGTGGCTTACATGAAAGGCAAAGGCTTTCTGCAATCTGGAATGGCGAAGAAACCTTTCTTGCAGGACTCCCAGAGGACTCTTCCTTCATATTACTCCAGACATGCTCAATAATGTTCATGTCTGGTGACTGGGCTGGCCAATCCTAGAGCACTTTGACCTTCTTTGCTTTCAGGAGCTTTGATGTGGAGGCTAAAGTATGAGAAGGAGCGCTATCCTGCTGAAGAATTTGCCCTTTTCCTGTGGTTTGTAATGAAATGGGCGGCACAAATGTCTTGATACCTCAGGCTGTTGATGTTGCCATCCACTCTGCAAATCTCTCGCAAGACCCCATACTGAATGTAAGCCCAAACCATAATTCTCCTTCACCAAACTTGACTGATTTCAGTGAGAATCTTGGGTCCACGTGAGTTTCAATAGGTCTTCTGCAGTATTTGTTCAACAGTTCAACAGATGATTCATCAGAAAAATCTACCCTCGCCACTTTTCCAAGTTATTATTTGTTGCTCCTGCAACTGGGATTGAAAACAAGACTTTTGTCAGGTACAGTGCACAATCGGCAAATGTTATAGGTTGATTAAAGATTGGCACAGCTCATTTGCGTTAGTCCTTTTTCCCGAAAAAATGTAAGAAGACAACACCATGTAAGTAAATATCATCGGGAAAGCCAAACACGCAGTAACACCCACTAAGCACACACTCGCGGCGGTTCGCTTTGAAGTGACATGGAGCTAAATCTTTGTTTAAATTATGCATTGTTCTGCTCGGGCGTGCTTTTTTCAATCCTATTTTATGTGGCGTTTAAGGAAATGCCTGACGCCGACATTGAACCCTGTGAAAACACTTGGTGTGTGACTCTGGCTGCTAACACAAACTATGTAGATGTTTCAACCGGGCCACAGTGAATGTAAACGTGTGTGAGGAATATAATATTAACTGAGTGTGTGACAGCATTGTGTTAGTAGTGGTGTGGCTGGGATTAAGGGTCACGCACCTTGGATTCTTTCTTCTTGCGAGGCAACACTGGTCTCTGGAGGAAAACAATCTGTTTGGTGGCCAGACTTCCATCACTGCAGGAGAGAGGGTGTGAAGTGGATTAGTCATCTAAATGTGAATATACTACAGACAAACTGCTAGTACCATGAAGCTGGATTAGCTGGCTAGACAGTTTACCCTCAGGGGTCAGCAACTGTGTATAGGTGGTTTGAGGCTTCAAGAACTTAAATTACACTTTCAGTTTTGATCGTACAGATCCAAAGTTTGGAAAGAGTTAACTAAGGCTATTTGGGCAATGTATATATATATATATATATATATATATATATATATATATATATATATATATATATATATATATATATATATATATATATATATATATTAGGGCTGTCAAATGATTAAAAAAATTTATGTGATTAAACACACTTTTTTTGTAATTTATCATGATTAATCACGAAATTCTGTATTTAATACTAAAGTAAAAACACAGGCATGTAAGTGCCATTTAAATTTCAAAACAATCCATGACAATAACAAACAAAAATGCTTTCCATGTTGGATCCTAAGTGAACTACACACACACACGCACACAGAAAGAGACAATGCGCAGTGCCGGTGAGCGAGAGGGATTCCTTCAGATTCATCAACACGCGCACGATCGCGTTCATCAAATTTGCTTAAACTAAGCAATCTAAGCATTCCACTAAGCAATGATTCTGACAGAGGAACGTGAAGTAGATGCTTAAAAAAGGGGGGAAACACGTCAAACTTAATGAAACATTTGAGGGACGCAGCTTAAGGGCAGAGAATTGTCTTTGACAGCTTGCGAATTCATCTGGCACTTTCATTCACATGGACACCAATACTCAGCTTTGATGATTAAGATAATACTGATCTAGAGTCGACCATGTAAACAGCGATTTTTGATTATCTTAAATGACCACGCGAGTCCCGAAATGCAGAGGTTTTTCTTTCTGTTCGCCATGCGGTATCAAATTCCATTAAAACATCCTGAATGAAAATATGCTGAATGAGAGTGAACTGCTGAACTGCAGTTAAAGTCTAAATATTAGAAATGAAACACCCGAAATAGCATGAAACTCTGGAGGAAACGGCATATTTCTTTGCACGTTTAACACACGCAGGGCCAGAGCAAGCTGAAGTGGCGCTCTAGGCAAATGGCAATCACGCCATTTTATTCATATGGAAGGCTGAGGACCGTGAGGGAGGGGTGTAGCAGATGGGTGTAGCAGATGAATGTGAGGACCTGGGGGTTTGCAGCCGCCTAGGTTGCCTTTATGGACGAGCTGGCCCTGAACACACATCGGCCACAACAGGAAATAAAAAAAACTGCAACTGCGTTATTTGCGTTAAATATTTCAAATTAATCATGTGCGTTAACGCGCTAATTTTGACATCCCTAATATATATATATATATATATATATATATATATATATATATATATATATATATATATATATATATATATATTTATATATATATATATATATATATATATATATATATATATATATATATATATATATATATATATATATATATATATATTTATAAGGTCTTAAAATAATATTTTGATTTAAAGTAATTGTTTTTTTTATGTTTAAAATATTATTTATTCTTGTATTTAAAGCTTTTGTCATTACTTCAGTGACTCGGAGTCATTCAGACATTATTATTAAATGCTTGATTAATGCACAAAAAAGTTTTAATTCCAAGTTTTGCAGACACGTTTTATACCATTTAAAACATATATGTTGTGCATGCTGTATAGGTGCACATACATTGTTTACCTAGAGTACATCAGGGGTCTCAAACTTAGTTTACCTGGGGGCCGCTGGAGGCAGAGCCAGAGTGAGGCTGGGCCGCATCAGGTTTTCCACAAGAAGTTAATTATATTATTAATTATTATTTTGTTTATTTTTTTAAATCTTATTTTATGTTAAAAAAATAAAAATTAATAGATTTAAGAAAGTTAGATTTTTTTAAACACAAAATAAGAAACATATTAACAAATAAAAAATGAATAAGAAAATAAATAAATCAGTGATAAATAAATAATAATAATAATAATCAGATTACTGTCATCTGCTGTGCTGTTGTTACAGGAAAAAGAAGCAACACTGTGTTGTTGTCATTTGTTTTGACTACTTTTACATTATACAGAAATATGTAATGTTTGGTGTTTGAGGCAATGCAAATGACCCACAAATATTGGTGTGACTCTATAATTGGTCCGGGTTACGGGGGATTCTTATGCCAATAGACAGGTGTCAATGTGACTGCAGACGACTACATAAGGCTGCATTGAGTTTCTTACTAAATATATATGTTATTTATAAATATAATAATGTGATAAAAATGGTGATTAAATAATAGAATAATTAATTTTCTTTATTATTATTATTATTACATTAACAGTTTAATTAGTCTTTTAAAACATAATCAGCTAAAAAAATTGGAGGCCAACCTAAACAAGACAGATTTAATGCTAAAATTAAAGCATGTAAAAAACAAAGATGCGGTATTTCTTAAAGAATGCTAAATTAATTTTACTATTATTCACTCAAAGTGTTTGCTCTACTACCAAATGTTATTTTATTTCACATTCAGTGCTAAAAATTATATGAATAATGCTGTGGCATGGACCTAAAGTCTGAAAGCATTGATTGCTGCATTATATCCATTTATAGTAAGTAAAGTTCATTAAAAAAAACCAAATCAAACAAAAACTACACAATAAAATATCATTTGATTAAAAATAATTAGAATGGCATAGCAGACCAAAATCAAAGGTCATTTTAAATTTTACACCAGCTGTAAATGCTCAGCCAGTTTAAGTTCTTGATGTTTTTCCAGCATTTTGCAGAGCAGCCGCTCTCTGTTTATTGGAAGCATTTGGTTATTCAGCATCTTATCTAGTATTTATAACTCCAATAATGCTGGATGGTGCAGAAACCCCCAACCCCTGGAGATCTGTTTAAATATTTTAGCCGTGAGCCCCAATGGGAACATCCGGCATTGAAAGGATGAACAAAATATGTGTTTGGTGAAATCCTGTGATGACTAAATCTCTCTTTTCTGCCGTCTTGTCAGGGTTTTATCACCAATACGTGTAGAGCAGGAAACTTAAACACATCATTGAGCAAACATAGAGTTTTTGCTGTAAAACCTGCATTTAAAAGTTGATAAAAAAGAGTTCAGATAAGCCGCGTAATCTTCTGAGAACACGGAGTTGGGTTACACTCAAAGAAAAAAAAAAGATTTTTGCTGCATGTTTAAAACACCTAAACTACTAGACCAGGGGTCGGCAACCCAAAATGTTGAAAGAGCCATATTGGACCAAAAAAAACAAAAACAAATATGTCTGGAGCCGCAAAAAATTAAAAGCCTTATATAAGCCTTATAATGATGGCAACACATGCTGTATGTATTTATATTAGCTATATTAGCCTACTATAAAAATGACTTCGTTGGCTACAAATACATACTGAGCCTTCATGATTAAATGTTCTTTTCCCTGCAGTGTATCCTGTAGAGAATGACGCGCCAGGTGACTACTCTGTTGTACAATGCCGTCTCAAGTTTAACTTAATTACAGTATATTAATGAATTATGTTTAATGTTCAAGTTTAACTTAATTACAGTATATTAATGCATTATGTTTAATGATCAAGTTTAACTTCATTACAATATTAATGCATTATGTTTAATGATCAAGTTTAACTTCATTACAATATTAATGCATTATGTTTAATGATCAAGTTTAACTTCATTACAATATTAATGCATTATGTTTAATGATCAAGTTTAACTTCATTACAATATTAATGCATTATGTTTAATGATCAAGTTTAACTTCATTACAGTATTAATGCATTATGTTTAATTATCAAGTTTAACTTCATTACAGTATTAATGCATTATGTTTAATTATCAAGTTTAACTTCATTACAATATTAATGCATTATGTTTAATTATCAAGTTTAACTTCATTACAATATTAATGCATTATGTTTAATGATCAAGTTTAACTTCATTACAATATTATTGCATTATGTTTAATGATCAAGTTTAACTTCATTACAATATTATTGCATTATGTTTAATTATCAAGTTTAACTTCATTACAATATTAATGCATTATGTTTAATGATCAAGTTTAACTTCATTACAATATTATTGCATTATGTTTAATTATCAAGTTTAACTTCATTACAATATTAATGCATTATGTTTAATTATCAAGTTTAACTTCATTACAATATTAATGCATTATGTTTAATGATCAAGTTTAACTTCATTACAATATTATTGCATTATGTTTAATGATCAAGTTTAACTTCATTACAATATTATTGCATTATGTTTAATTATCAAGTTTAACTTCATTACAATATTAATGCATTATGTTTAATGATCAAGTTTAACTTCATTACAATATTATTGCATTATGTTTAATGATCAAGTTTAACTTCATTACAATATTATTGCATTATGTTTAATTATCAAGTTTAACTTCATTACAATATTAATGCATTATGTTTAATGATCAAGTTTAACTTCATTACAATATTAATGAATTATGTTTAATGATCAGGTTTAACTTCATTACAATATTAATGCATTATGTTTAATTATCAAGTTTAACTTCATTACAATATTAATGCATTATGTTTAATGATCAAGTTTAACTTCATTACAATATTAATGAATTATGTTTAATGATCAGGTTTAACTTCATTACAATATTATTGCATTATGTTTAATTATCAAGTTTAACTTCATTACAATATTAATGCATTATGTTTAATGATCAAGTTTAACTTCATTACAATATTAATGAATTATGTTTAATGATCAGGTTTAACTTCATTACAATATTAATGCATTATGTTTAATGATCAAGTTTAACTTCATTACAATATTAATGAATTATGTTTAATGATCAGGTTTAACTTCATTACAATATTATTGCATTATGTTTTGCTTTGATGAAATTAAAGAAATGCAATAAAGAAATCAGATTTCTTAATGTTTTTTTATTTTATTTTGAGGATTCCAAAAAACAACATCAAAATGAACGTGCACAACGTGCCCCTTATCTGGGCAACAAACAGTGCAATAAAACGCAGCCTGCCATTTCCATTTCAAGATCAGCTCGAGTCATTCCTGGGAATGTGCTCAACCAACACAATCTCACGGCAATTCGTAACTTTTTCATTTAGTGGCTAATTCGTATGAATTCGTACGATCTAATTCGTACAATTTAGTACGATTTGCTTTTCCCCCAATGGCGGTTGGGGTTAGGGGTTTGCATATCAACGATCGCACCTTGTAAATAATCACTGTTGAGTGAGTGGTCGGGATAGGCTTCTTAGAATTCTCTCAGGGAGGGACAATGAGAAAGCGTGCCCCGCTGTACATCTTTGGCAAAGACAGCTTGCGGTCCATGGCGCATCACACAGCCGCCGGTTTGTTTACAACAGCTACCTGTCTGGCATCCCGCCCTGCTGATAGAAACGTGTGTCGCAGGCTATGATGCAAATCTTCGTTGACAGAAATGTTGAAATTAAATATTCTACACACTTTTACTGCATTGGAAAACGTTAAGATTGTTTGTCCTCCTATAGAAACCATATAAAAACAAAAAATATATTTTCCTCCCTCATCGTTTTCCATTTTCAAACATTTTTTGAAAAAGTTCCAGGGAGCCACTAGGGAAGCGCTTAAGAGCCGCATGCGGCTCTAGAGCCGCGGGTTGCCGACCCCTGTACTAGACAAATGTAATTGTCCTATCCAAGCTTTATGAACAACAAACTTGACTTCTAGTTGATCATTTGGTATCTGAAGTGGCTTGTATGAAAGGCAAAGGCCTCTAGACTAGGCTTATTTTACCAAAATAAAACATGATCATGCCTTGACTTTTATTGATTTAATTAGGACAGTAAGGTCTGACTCTGCTTAGACAAAAGCCTTATCACTGAACAGAAATAATGTCCAGTATAGAATATAAAGTCATGATGCAGTGGAAACAGAATGAATATTGTGTATGACTCCATCATGAGCTTGGAGGACGGCATCCATACATCTCTGACATGACTCAAATCACGTATTAATAAAGTCATCTGGAATGGCAAAGAATGAAGCTCAGGTTGATGCAGAGTTTGCGGATGACATCTCTCTGTCAGCAGTAGATGCGTGCTTCACGTGTGCGCACGAGTGACGTATCTGTGTGCTTAAAGAGGCAGAGAGAAATTCTAATCTAAATTTATTGACAGACAGTTTGAGATACCTGTCATAATTGAGACCGACAATATTTAATTGGATCAACATTTTTTAGTTTTATGCCTTATCCAGAATATAAAAATACATATAAATATATGTAGATCATTTACTTTAATCATGACTATTGGAATGTGAAGAGACTTTTAAACAGCACAACAACACATGTTCTGAAGACAATCAGCTACTGCACCTTTAAACAAACAAATCAAGTTGAACATTACTAAATTTAATTTGTTTGCTTAAATTCAGCCAATATACACTGTAAAAATGTTTGTGTTGTTGTCAAAATTGTGTTGTCCCGACACAAATCGATTAAGGTAACTTAATGGATTTTTACAAACTTAAGTGGATTCAACATAAAACAATGAAGCTATATATATATATATATATATATATATATATATATATATATATATATATATATATATATATATATATATATATATTTTATATATATATATTTTATATATATATATGGAGTGTATTAAGCATTCTCAAATTTTCTTACACTCCCACTTTCAACTAGGCCTCTGCATGTCTGGCATAAGCTTGCAATCAATACCAAATGTCTAATTCGCCCTGCTTTTTTTTTTGTTTTTCCATTCCCACTTCCTATTTTCTTGCTTGTCAAGGAACTGTATATTTATTCAACTGCTTCCTGCTTAAATCAAAGAGGCAAAACCCGAATTCCTGCAAGCCTCAGTCCATTCAAATGTAAACGAGTGGCTGGACGGTGAAATTACAGCTCTGCTCTTCAATCTCGCCAGCATCCAAACTAGTCTCCGCTTTATAGAGGACGACACGCGCCGCCTATACAATCCCCCATCATTAAAGGCTTAATTGAATGGTAACTTCAGCAATTTTGAATGTAATGAATGTACAAGGATTCGGTGCGCTGTGATGCATAGCAATGAGAACCCAGCGTCTCTGTGTGTGTGTGTGGAAATATTATAGTGCAGATAACAAACAAACTCATCTGCATTCAAACAAGTGCCGTGGAATTATCATGTTTGTTTGGACACGACTCGTGATCGTGATTGCTGGAGAAGAACTTCTTTTTTAAAGTCATTTTCTGCAGATTATACTTACAAATGTGAGGGTAACTAGAATAAAACAACAACAACAACAGCCAAAAAAACAAGGTAAAATTTCTATTATATTTTAGTGCTTTATATAGTGTTGAATGCAGATTTATTAGCCATCCAGTGAAATGCGCATTCAGATATTTCCCAAGTGCTGTTTAACAGAGAGAAAGATTTTTTCGGTCTCACTTTATATTAAGTGTCCATAACTACTATGTACTTGCATCAAAAAATAAATACATTGTACTTACTGTGTTTATAATGTATTTGAGAGCACTTGTGGTGCTTTTGAGTTGGGATAGAGGTAGGGTTATGGACAGGTTTGGTGGTAAGGGTAGGTTTAAGGGTGGGTTAAGGTGTAAGGGATGGTCAACAGCATATTTACAAATGTAATTACAGAAGTTAATTACAGATGTAATTACATACAGGTATTTAATCAATCATAAGTACACAGTAAATACATGTATTTACCCAATTAATACAATGTAAATAATTATTAATTTCTGTGTAATCACATATTAGTTAAGGACATTTAATATAAAGTGGGACCATTTTTTCTAACACATTTTAAAAATAGTTTAAATTACCATTTTTTTAAAAATAATTTCTTTTGTCTCTGACGTGCTGACAGGATATGATATTTTACTAGTTATTAAGCTAAAAGTGCAATTTAGATGCTTTACTAGGTTAATTACTGTAGGTCAGGGGTGTGCAAACTTGGTCCTGGAGGGCCAATCCTAATCAAACACACCTGAACCAGCTAATCAAGCTCTTATGCTGCACTCACACTAGAGTTTGAGCTTGCGAAACAAGATTATTAGACATTAAAAAAGCGAGCGATTGGTCAATAGTTTAAATTTCTGTCCAGGGAGGTCATGTTTTGATCCTCGATTGGTCTCACGCAGTCAAGTGATCCGATTTAGCAGGTCAGAGTTCACCAAGCTTGAACTTTCCAATACAGCGATCTGTGAAACTTGCTGCATGACCTTACGTTTCCGGTCTGACGCATTCACGTGCATATGTAAAAAAAATCTGCTCTCCTTTAAACTGAAATTGGGGGGAAAAAATGCAAATTACAATGCGAATAGTTTCAAATGATTCAGTTCCATTTGAGTTTTACCAATTAGTTACCACACCGTTTCCCGCCACCCAAGAAAACAAGGTCAAGTATTTCACCAAGCTAAGACATTGAATAGTGACGGGTCTGTAGTATCTAGGACAGCGTTTTGATTAATTAGCCACATTGCCGCCGCTGTTGTGTGTTGTGGCATTTTGTGTAAGTTTAAAATAGGCCCGTAATTAATCAGCAGGGGCTGCGGGACGGATAGAAGGCTGACTCATGGGAGAAAGGCCAATGCGGGATCGGCCTGACGCAGGCGTGGGTTTGACAGATGGAGATGAACTTCAGGTTTCCACGTCGCCAGAAGCTTCCACTCGCCATTACAGGAGTCATCAGTTAGCTTGTATTGACATTTCATTACGATGCACAAACAGAGGAGTTCTGTCATTACATCCGAGTCTGACTCTCAATGCGGCCCAATGAGTCCTTTACACCCCCAGCACTTTGTCATGAGTTTTGGGATGTACTATTAGTCTGTGTGGGTCGTACCATTGCTTTCGGGTTGAAACGGGAATTGACGCCCCATAGTGTGTTTACACAAAAATCGATTGATCGCTAATGTTCTCTGCCTCTTAAAGTCTGTTCTTGCTGACAGCAGTTTGAACAGGAGTGTGCATAGTCGCTATATTAAACCCAGGTTAATTGTTACACAGCAAAAAGGTCGCTGGTTCAAGCCTCGGCCTGGTCAGTTGGTGTTTCTATGTGTAGTTTGTATGTTCTCCCCGTGTTTGCGTGGGTTTCTACAACAGTCAAAAGACATGCGGTACAGGTAAATTAGGTAGGCTAAATTGTACGTAGTGTATGAGTGTGAATGAGTGTGTATGGGTGTTTCCTAGATATGGGTTGCAGCTGGAAGGGCATCCGTTGAGTAAACCATATGCTGGATGAGTTGGCGGTTCATTCCGCTGTGGTGACCTCGGATTAATAAAGGGACTAAGCCAAAAAGAAAATGAATGAATGAATAATTGTTAATTTGTGCTTCAGCCTTAAACGTAAAATACGCTGCTCCGGGTAGGATTTGTTGCACGTTTCAGATGACAGATCCACTAGAGGGCGCTGTCTACGTTTTCGCAAATCTGAAATACATTACATAGAGTTTGTTTTGTTGTACCTTTCAGATACATATCCAAAAGAAGGCGGGACTTGTCATACAAATCACCAAGCGAAACCAATGACCTTAACCCAACCAATAGTGTTTTCAAAAGCAAACGTAAAAGAAAATTTTCTTTATATCCGATGAGCTCCTAATTGAAAATTATACTATTTTTTTTTTTACAGTGTTAACATGCATTTTTGCCTTGATCAAATTCATTTGACGGATGTTTTAGATCAATGGAAATTAATTACTTGAGTGTTTTTGTAAAATAATTATGAAAGTAACGCCGATCATGCAACATATTGAACATGATCCAAAGTTTTGGTGATAATCACGTCTATGCATGTTTAAGTAGAATTGGTCTGTGTCTAAAAAGTATTGAACTCGATACCTACGACCACATATTTTTACCTTGATTTAACTCAAACCTGAGTGCTTTGTTTCACAAGCAACACCGTACAACGTGAGCTACCGAGCAAACTGACCATGCCTGAAAGGTTGTCCATATGGTTATAGATAGGTAACGCAAACATATTTGCTCAGACACCGATAGTTTTAGAGTATTTATTTGACGTTGTGCAAACTACTGAATGAAAATAATCATTATACTTAAGTACTTAATATGTACCTGTAAATATTATTAGTGTGAAAAGGAACTAAAGTTTTTTGTTGTTGTCATATTTCCTCCTAGTGTTCATTTCATCTAGAAACTGCAGTGAATCTTTTAAGTACATTTTGTGTAGGCTGAAGCATTAGCCTGTGTTGACTATTCACCTTATTCTCCGCCGACGAGCGGGCGCTGCCATTTGAATCTTTTTGTCTCGCGACTTCAGGTCACATTCACTTCCATTCATTTTTTGACGTTAACAACTGCTCACTACGCAGCTTGATGTTGCAATTTGATATTTTCTTATTATATAATGCTACTTGGTCTGTGTAGTCATGCAAACATTTGTTTGTAGAGAAAGTAGTTTGACCGTTTTCTGCCGTTTATTATTCCTAGTCATTTCTCCCATAGGCGACTGAATCGGAAGTTCTAAGACAATCGCGGAAACAGGCGCACTTCCGCATTTTAGAATAAGGTCAATATTGTTGATCATAATTATTAAGTTCATAACTCTGGATGCCCTAACTATGGCCTTAAAAACGTATTCGTCTTTAAGAGGCGAATTTATTAAATATTAGCATGTGTGCAATCCCATAAAAGCACAGTTAAGAGTGTAACGGTCTGAGAGTGATCTACTGACAATGTAAATTAAATACACAGCAGCTTAATTCAAGGCAATCTATCCAGTGCAAATTAGGCCGAATATAAGCAGAGCTGATGATAATCAGGTAAATGTAATCTAATTACAACACACACATATAAAAAAGGAGTAAGAGATGCTTTTTGGGTGATTAAATAACAGTGCAAATTGCAGTGATTTAACTGCCACAAACCTTAAATTGAATGTGATTGAATGTGATTAAAATCTTCATTCATTTTTCCTTCAGCTCCCTTATTTATCAGGAGTCACCTCAGCGGAATGAACCACCAACTATTCTGGCATATGTTTCATGCAGTGGATGCCCTTCCAGCCACAACCCAGTACTGGGAAAGTGATTAAAAGCTTAAATATAGTAAATCACACGTAAATACTCTCATGTAAAATGCTTGTCGAGTTTACAAATCTAAATATACAGTTAAAGCCAGAATTATTAGCCCCCTGTTTATTTTTTCCCCAAATTCTGTTTAACAGAGAGAAGGATTTTTTTCAACACATTTCTAAACATAATAGTTTTAATAACTCATCTCTAATAACTGATTTATTTTATCTCTGTCATGATGACAGGAAATACAATTTTTATTACTAGATATAAATCAAAGGGGGCTAATAATTCTGACTTCAACTATATATATATATATATATATATATATATATATATATATATATATATATATATATATATATATATATATATATATATATATATATATTTATATATATATATATATATGTATATTTATTTATTTATTTATTTATTTATTTATACAACAGTTCTGTCTAGTTTGTCATTAATGTTGCATGTTTTTAGGAAATCCTGACTGTCGTTTCCTTACAGGCAAATAAGGGTTGGGGCTAGTGAATAATTTAGCAGTGAATTCCCTGAATGACCATTTTGTGCTGTGTTGCAAATGTAGGGATTTTGTCACCAAATTTAGCAACTTCACATTTATTCATATCTTGCATCAAGGAGACCTTTCAATATTATTTACACTCACAGGCCACTTTATTAGGTATACCTTACTAGTATCAGGTTGGACCCACTTTTGCTTTCAGAACTGCCTTAATCCTTGGTTTCATAGATTCAACAAGTAAATGAATATATTCCTCAGAGATTTTGCTCACTATTGACACGATAGCATCACGCAGTTGCTGCAGATTTGTTGGCTGCACATCTATGATGTGAATCTTCTGATCCACCACATCCCAAAGGTGCTCTATTAGATTGAGTTCTGGTAACTGTGGAGGCCATTTGAGTACAGTGAACTCGTTGTCATGTTCAAAAAAACCAGTCTGAAATGATGCTCGGTTTGAACTGCAGCAGATCGTCTTGACTATCACTACATGCCTCAATGCATTGAGTTGCTGCCATGTGATTGGCTGATTAGAAATTTGCGCAACGAGCTGTTGGACAGATGTACCTAATAAAGTGGCCGGTGAGTGGATGTTTTGTTGATGAGACAAATATCATAGGCAAACATTGTCAATACTTATGCTAACTTTATTATAAGCTAATATAGATGAATATAGACTATATGCTTTCTTTAACCACTGATGATGTCTAGTTTATAAACCTCTAGTAAGAATAAAATATAATTCTGTTGTAATGCAGCTTCAGCTTTCCTGCAACTGCAAATTAGCATTCTGCAGAGGAAAGTGTTGTGAATGTGAATTACAGCAGTGCATAAAGCTAAGCATCATATCATGAACACCATTATAAATGCATGAATCAAACTCATCTAGAACGCCGCCAATTCCTCACATATTTTCCATGCTTTGTGTATTTTCCCTCTCTGTGTGAGACGGATCATGACAGAGCGGTGAAATCCTGCCTACACTCGAGTACAGCATCTCATAGGAGAGAAAAAACACACTCGAGCTGATCTGGAGCTCACATTCGTAGCTGGAGCAATGCTTCTCAGATCAAATGCATAGTTAATATGGCTCAACTTTGTTTGTATGGCCAGTGATCAGTGATGGTCAGATGGATATAGTTGAAGTCAAAAGGCACTGGAGATAAATCCAAAGAGTCTTGATGAACTCTGGGAGTCCTGCAAGAACGCTTTCTTTGCCATTCCAGATGACTTTATTAATAAGTGATTTGAGTCATGTGAGAGATGTATGGATGCAGTCCTCCAAGCTCATGGGAGACTTTATATTCTGTACTGGACATTATTTCTGTTCAGTGACAAGACTTTTGTCTAAGCAAAGTCAGACCTTACTGTTCTAATGAAATCATAAAAAATCAAGGCATGATCATATTTTGTTTTGGTAAAATAAGTGTAATCTAGAGGTCTTTGCCTTTCATTTAAGCCACTTCTGATACCAAATAATCAACTAGAAGTCAAATTATTATTTTTTGTTCCCAAAACTTGGATAGGCAACAAGACTTTTGTTAGGTATTGTAGTTGGAAAAGGTGACTTTAATACTTTTATTGACATTTGTAATAATTTGAAGTAACCTATTGTCTGGGTTGGTGTTGTAAAATATACATACATATATATATATATATATATATATATATATATATATATATATATATATATATATATATATATATATATATATAGTGCGTATATTCTGAACAATATCTTAAGCATAAACGTCAGACATCCCTTAGACTGATTAGAGCTGACTCCAAAAGTCATATATAAAGATCATATATAAAGTCATATATAAAGTCATATATAAAGATATAAATATATATATATATTGAAAGATTCGGATTTCTGCTTTTTATTAAAAATAATTATTTGATCATTTGAATGAGTATTTAACTTTGAATTGATTTTGATTAATGAATAAGTTAACACATTGCTTAATATAAGAATGTTCAGTGCATTTGCCTGTCTCTTTATAACTATTTTCAGAAGCCATCAAACTAGGTCAGAGGTCACGGAGACCTTGAGTGGAACTGATGGCTGAGGACTGGAATCAACTGTTTGTATTATTATTTCTAGTAGTTATTACTATCTAAAATGTCTAAAGTGATTTTGCTATTTTTACGGTTAATTCTTTTAAAGTGATTCTACTTTTATTCAAGATAGACTTTGTATAGTAAGAATATAACTGCCTGAATGTAGATTATACCAGTTTTTAACCAGTCTCGATAAAGACGGCTGACAGTACACTCCGCCTTGGATAAGAAACAGATTATACTTTAAGTCTGTGTGTTCTATTTGATTGTTGTTTCACAGGTCTGGAGTCAGCTCTAATCAGTCTAAGGGATGTCTGACGTTTATGCTTAAAATATTGTTCAGAATATACGCACAAACCCCACGTGGAAATGTTTCTAGTCTATCTGTGTTTTAACCAATCAGGTTAGAACACCTATATGTATGACGCAGTTAATGACGTTATGTAAGAGTATAATTGTTATTGATTGGTGATTGTAAGAAGAGCGGCCTAGGAACTCATTGTAAGTGTTGAAGCTGGCTTCTGCTGATTTAACTGCAAACTATCTTCAGTAAACTTGATTTATTTATTTTTTTAAACCATCTGACTCCGGCTTTTCTTCATCTACCAGACTGGTCATTCTTTGGGTCAATCTGTACTATCCCTACAATATATAAATATATATATATATATATATATATATATATATATATATATATATATATATATATATATATATATACAGTTAAAATCAGAATTATTCGCCCTCCTTTGAGTATTATTATTTTTTTTAATATTTCCCAAACAATGTTTAACAGAGCAAGGAAATGTTCACAGTATGTCTGATAATGTTTTCTTCAGGAGAAAATCTTATGTGTTGTATTTCGGCTAGAATAAAAGCAGTTTTCAATTTTTTTAACAACATTTTATATATATTTTAAATAAAAAAAATTAATTAAAGTTATAAAGAAACTTAAAATTAAAAATTAAATTAAAGAAACTGTATGTTTTATGGTGTAATCTACACTGTGTAACACTGTAATTGTGTATAGTACCTGTTGGTTTTAGTGATGGGTGTTGGCAGAACACAAGTGAGTCTCCATCCGAATGAAGCCAGTGACTGCAGCAGTGGAATATAGTCTGTCTTCACCTCCAAACCCTGAAAAAAAGAAAAACATTCAGTGTAAAATTTGCTACAAAATGTAGAGAAAATAAAATAGCTGACTTAAAACTGATCTGAGCCTTTGAGGCCTTAATGACGAATAGTTTATATGGTGTCTGTCACTAATTTGTCCATTGTTTGCTATTTCACAGGAGCATGCTGTGAGTAATTTGCATGTTTATGAGTTTGAAAATGTTGACCCAACTTCCATTTTTAAATCTAAATCATTATCGGTCTTGGACAGTTCTTGGTAGATGATGCTGATGAGTAATAGCTGTTTAATTTCAATGATAAATGCTGTAGCTGTAGAGACAGGCAGCGCTCTGTCATATACTGGGGATGTGGGCTTAGTTACCATAGTTACCCATTCATTTACTGTGGTTGAAAATGAAAAGGTGTCATTTTTAATAGGTGTTTTTGGGTCAAAGATGATTTTTTAAAAGCTTTATAACAATAAAAGTGTAATGTGCATTCATTTAAAAAGATTCATAGGACGAAAGAAAAATAATCATGAAAATACCATATACTTTTTCACCCACATTTACTGTCTGGTTTCTTTTTCAACATCAGTCCTACTCAAAACTTCCAAAAACACATTTATTTTGGGAATTTTAACACAATATTTTAATTGTCATTGTAATTTAATTTTGAAGCCTTTCCAACAAAAGGTTAGTTTATTCATAAATGCATTTATTTCTGAGATTCTGAGATTAAATACTGCAATTTGAATGACGTCTAATGGGGGAATTTTTGCCATTTACTTATAGCAAAAAATATAGTTGTTTTAATAGAATATATTAAAATGGCAGCAAAAACACACTATTATGGCAAAATACATTTGCATTGCCACAGTTGTAATGATAAATTGTAAATAAATAAAGTGGTTTAAAATGTCTCAGTATGCATGAGGGTAATTTTTTCTGAGCAATAAAAGATATTATAATACATTTGTATGATGATTTACTGAAGACACACACTAAAAGAGTAACAGTTCCTACAACAAACAATAAAAAAATCATATTAGTCATACTGAAAATAATAATCCTTGATCAAAGATTAAAATACATTATTTAAGGGTCCCAGTTTGGCCCATAATTCTAATTAATTTATATTTTTCATCTTTATATTTGATTTTGATTTGATTTGATTTATTTATTTCTCATTAGTGATGACCTCTCCCTCATTAGCATAAACAGCCCTGAGTGAGAAGCAGCCGTGTGCCATTAGATTATAAGTTGATGCTGTAGCTTCCATAGACTTCCTTCTTCTGAGACACTTCTTTTTGCAGTTTCAGTTCTTCACACAGATGACATTAGTCATTTTTTGAATTTGCCACTATGCTGACACACAGGCACAATCTCATTTGAATTTAAAGCGACAGTCACCAAAACATCACAGTTAGGATCAAAAATTAAAAGGGTCAGTTTCAGAGAGTTATAAATCTTTATTTGTGAGGTATTTTGAGCTGAAAACCTCACATACACACTCTAGGAACATCAGTGACTTATTTAACATCTTGTAAATAGGTTTTTACATCTCGCACACAAGTTTTTTTTTCTTTAAAGTGACAAAGATGAAAGTTTAATCTCTGCTCTGCTAATGACACAGATGTTGAAGTTAAATATGCATTGTGCAGCGAGATCACCAACGCATGCATGTGTAATTCAGAGAGCGGCGCTCATCAGAACCAGCTTGTTGTTGAGCAGTTGGAGGTTGTGCTGTGGTTTCAGTGCGATCGCTTAGTCGCATTTCAGTGCACAGGAACTCAGTGTGGTTTAACGGCACCTTCCTCAAAAAGGAAACCATGTCGCGTGTCAGCCATGCGGTCATACTCATAATGATAACACGAGAGAGCTGAACCATGATGCTTCACATGCAGCAATATTCCAGTGGTTTTGACACAGCCTTGCATTCACCCTACAGTTATATCTGAGTCACTCTGGAATGCTCAGACTGAGTAAATGATGACTAGTGAGGGGACTTCATCAGATGGAGATAAGTCCAGAGCCTGTGTTCTAAAACCGTATGTGTTCACATCCTGTTTGCTGCCTTCATAAGTCGCTACCTTCAGTTGACCTAATAAGAGCAACTGAACTTTATACAAGATACATAAACACACGTAGCACACGTAATTCAAACTAGGTTGAAGCATTTATTGTTATTCATAATTATTTTATTAATACTTTCAAGAATGGACTAAATATAGTATACAACAGTTCTGTCCAGTTCTCGAATGTGATTGGCTGATAGCCGTGTATTATTTCGCCAGTAACACCACACAAAGGCCTCTTCACCCTTCATTTTGTGTCTCTGCCCACATATAGCCAGCAACAAGCAGAGAGACACTACAGTTTGACAAATATTACAGTTGTAATATGTACAAAATGTTCTTTTGAGGCTTTTTTCATTGAGAATGTAGTTGTTTAGATTACAACTATGCAGTTTATTTATAAAAATAGTGCCTATTTTAAAATGTTCCCAATTTTTTTAGAGAGCTCATCGGTGGCTATTAACCTGCTATAAAGGTAAACCTAATAAGGTTGACGTTTTTTATCCACTAGATGGCGACAGAACCGTATAATAAGCCCTTATGCTTAGAAGAGTATAACAGTCTGATTTTTAACTATAGCTGGTCAAATCATTATAAAACTGGTAAGCATACCTGCCAACACTCCCATTTTTGCGGGGAGTTTCACGTATTTCAGACCAATCTCCTGCAACCATCCTGTTTTTATTTCTACCGGAAAACTCCTGTAATCCCCGCCCCCCCTTTTTTGGTACAGTCTTTAAACCTCCCCAGGTACAGTACCTGATTGCAGCAGTTGTCCCAAAACCCACTCCATCCTATCCTGGTTCTCAACAGTGTTATTCAGAGACGTCACCCCCGAACACCCCCTCCCCCCGGATTTTCAGAGACATGTTGGCAGGTATGCTGGTAAGTGATATTCTAAGTCGATCTCTCTGTTATGTATGTTGTAGTACTATATTTATACCGATTTGTTCGCATATCAGGAATGTGTGTTGTGTTTGCAGAAAGAAAGAAGCACTTGTTCAGCGTTTTTCCTTGTCGCAAACACAACAGCAGTCTGGTAGTGATTGCGCTGCTTTTTTCAGGGTTAAGTATTGTGATATCCCAATTGCAACAGAGAAATATTGTAGACGGTAACCTTGTGAGAAGAAATCTCTGTAGACTGATGGCATTTCATGTCACATTCAGCCTTATAATCTTACAGTGTGCATAATCAGCTGCTTTTTCATGCATTTAGACATTACGCTATCGAGTCATTCAAACGCTAGCTCTAAAGTGACGTTGGTGATTTAGCAATGGTTTCTGCTGTTTTGACGTCAGCTGCAGATGTGAATGAATGGCGGAAGAAAGTAGTTCCTGAAACAAATGGGTTTTAGACTCTTTGTGTTTAATTTCGTTTTTTATATACACGATTGTGCCATCGAACTGTTGTATAAACGCAAAATTACACTCGTAGCAGTGCAATATGCCTGTATATCAGAACTGCTGGGATTCTAAAGCACTCGACCTGCAACCTCGAGCCAAGGCACACCTCACACCAGTGCTGATATACAGCCATATCTCACTGCTCATGTGATATTGCTCATATATATATATATATATATATATATATATATATATATATATATATATATATATATATATATATATATATATATATATAGTGCTGTCAATCGATTTAAAAAATTTAACTAATTAATAACACTTTTTTTTGAAACTTTTCTGAAACTTGTAATTTTGCCTATTAAAATATAAAATTAATGTAAATGCAAGACAAAAACTATTTAAATTCAATAAATAATTGTTTATTAGAATTTTTGTTTAACTTGTAACCGATTTCTTCATGTAAACGACATACCCACAATAAACCATCAAGATCCCGCTTGACAACAGAAATTGAACACAGGCATGTTAATGCCATTTAAATTTTAAAACAACCAATGCCAATAAAGAAAAAATTGATTTCCAAGTTGGATTGTAAGTTGAGAACATTAATTATAAAGTAGAAACAATTTTGCTTAGTCCTCCTTTACATTTAGCCAGTTTTTTAAGACAGTCCAGTCTGTTGACATTATCGGGGGACAATGTGGACCTTTACTTTTGAATGACGTGAGCTGAGAGTGCAACGCAATCTCACAGCAATTCGTAACTCTTTGATTTAGTGGCTACGGACAATGACGTTTAGGCAGGTTTGTTGCTCAGAAACGCACGCGCGCGCGCGCACACACAGACACACAGACCAGGGCCGTGCACAGGGGGAGGGGGGTGGTTTCACTTATAAAACTACATTTTCTTTGTGTAAGTTGTGTATGTTTAAATATTTTTGTCATTTATATATTTTACATTACAATGTTCAGATAGTAGAACTTTTTTATTAAATATTATTAGTTTTTTTGTATTTGATATAAAATATTAACAAAACATTTAACCTTTAAACATGCATTATGAAAGTTACAATACTAAATAATAAATGTAAGATTTTCATTAAGTCATTATATCGCATTTGCATTAAAAACATTTTAAATCTTTTTTTCTTTACATTGTTAACGATAATTTAGCTAATTTGCATATTTGCTGGGGGGTCACAGTGGTGCAATGGGTAGCATGATCACCTCACAGCAAAAAGATCGCTGTTCGAGCCTCGGCTGGGTCAGTTGGCGTTTCTGTGTGGAGTTTGCATGTTCTCTCCGTGTTGGCGTGGGTTTCCTCCGGGTGCTTCGGTTTCCCCCACAAGTCTAAAGGCATGCGGTATAGGTGAATTGGATAGGCTAAATTGTCCGTAGTGTATGAGTGTGAATGAGAGTGTATGGATGTTTCCCAGTGATGGTTGTTCAAAACATATGCTGAATAGGTTGGTGGTTCATTCCACTGTGGCCTCCCCTGATTAATAAAGGGACTAAGCCGAAAAGAAAATGAATGAATGAATGCATATTTGCTATTTGTATCTATTTGAGTAAAATCTACACTCTTGTTTTTATATTTCGAGTATTTGCAACACTCTTGTATTCCCTTTTTTTCCATAATGCATTGTGGGATTGCCTTCAGTGTGCAGAACGCACTTGATGTTGCCTAAAACTCTGCCTACCTTTTGGAAGAGTCTTCACAAAGGCTTCCCACATAGGTTTTGGGACGAAGCCAAAGTCTTAGTTTAGTCTTTTTGTGTAGGTTGTGTTTCAACACTCTTCCTAGTTATGGAGCCCTTTTGCCCAGATTGGATGACACTGTTGTGGGTCATGCGTTGAGAACTCAAAGGCTGTCGAAATGGTTTTTGGGTATTTGAATTGGCCCAAAACCACAGCAAGAGCCCTTGGGGAATCCAGATATGTGAGAAGAGGTTTTTGTTGGATGGCGTCCCAGTAGAGGACCCTGTAAACGGCACCGCTGACTTAAAAGTGCTGGAGAATTGAGAAAATATGCTCTGTTTAATGGCTTTCCATTGTGTGAACAAGTATGTTGGTGAGGTGTTACAATCCTTCATCATACGGGTTAGAGAAATAGAGCAGAACCAAGAACAAAAGAGTCCTAAAATCAATATAAAAGTCCATTTTTGTAATGTGGTCGAAGAAGAAACTGTACAATTCAGAGTAAGTGACATGATCAGAACATTTAAAAAACATGTGGCCTGAAACTTGGTCTTATCCACAGGGTCCTTCCTTCCTTCTTTGCTTCCTTCCCTCCTTCCTTCCCCCTCTATTCTTCTTTATTTCCTTCTTTCTTTATCCTTTTCCATTCGTCTTCTTTCCTTTCCATCCTTCATTTATTCATTCATCCTTCTTTCCTTCCTTCCTTTTATTTATTCATTCATTCATTCATTCATTCATTCATTCATTCATTCATTCATTCATTCATTCATTCATTCATTCATTCATTCATTCATTCATTCATTAATTAGTTCATTCATTCATTAGTTCATTTGTTCATTCAGTCAGTCTTCTCTTCTTTCCTATCCCTCATTCATTATTTTCTCTCTTTCTTTCTTTCTTTCTTTCTTTCTTTCTTTCTTTCTTTCTTTCTTTCTTTCTTTCTTTCTTTCTTTCTTTCTTTCTTTTTTTCTTTCTTTCTTTCTTTCTTTCTTTCTTTCTTTCTTTCTTTCTTTCTTTCTTTCTTTCTCTTTCCTTAATTCTTTCATCCCTTTTTACCATCCATTCCTTCTTTCTTTCTTCCTTCTTTCTTTCCATCCTTCCTTTTCCATTTCTTTATTCTTTCCTCCTTTCCTTTCTTCACCTCTTTGTTTTTGTCTTCCTTTTTTTGTTCATTCCTTCCTTCTTTTTTTGTTTTGTTGCCATCTTTCTTTCTTTCTTTCTTTCTTTCTTTCTTCATTCATCATATTTCCTTCCTTGCCTTCATTTATTCATTCGTTCGTTCGTTCATTATTTCATTCATTCATTCCATCTTTCTGTCTTCTTTCCTTCCTTGCTTCCTTCCTTCCTTCTTTCATTCGTTTCTCTTTTCCTTTATCTTTCTTTCTTTCTTTCTTTCTTTCTTTCTTTTACTTTACATCCTTACTCCCCTCCTTCATTCTCATTTTGTTCCTTTCTTCTTTTCTTTTTTCCTTTGTCCTTTCCATCTTTCCATTCTTTCTTTCTTTCTTTCTTTCTTTCTTTCTTTCTTTCTTTCTTTCTTTCTTTCTTTCTTTCTTTCTTTCTTTCTTTCTCTCTCTCTCTTTCTTTCTTTCTTTCTCTCTCTCTTTCTTTTTTCTTTCTTTCTTTCTTGCCTTCTTTTTTTCTTTCTTTCTTTTTCTATTCTATTGAGTCAAAGGAACAGATTTCAGCTCACCGTTTTCCATTCTCAACAACTAAAAATAGCCCAGACTTATTTTACACCTATATCACACTCTTCTAGCCGGGGTCTAGAGAACTGTCACAGGTTTTCAGCTGTCTGTGCTAGATATATATATATTCTCCTCGTCTGACAACAAAAATGCCTGCCTGTAGCATTAAAATCACTCGCTGTTAATAAAGTTACTAAAGACTCGGCTTGCCGGAAATAGCCTCGTCCCCTCTGCTAATGAAAGATGGCAAGTGAATCGAGTAGATCAGCCACATTCACACACAGACAAAGAAAAGTGTTCTTTGAAACGGCAGGTCGCATGTTTTTCTCACCTCCGCAGAAGCCATAAAGGTTACATTGCCAAAGGACGTGTTTTAATGGCGTAGCTACTGTCTAGATATCACACCGCTCCAATGACTGCACTGACCTTCAAACTTTACCTTCTGCTGCAACTACATACTAAATATATAATGCCCGAGGAAAATTATATTGCTCAGAGTTACTCAGGCAAATTAATGGAGCTTCATTGAAGTTTCTGCTTTGATGTTTCTCTTACAGCTACTGGAACCGCACAGTTTGAGACACTACCTATGTTTCCTTTGACTTTATGTGCATTTTGGGATATTGAATGAAATTGATAGAGTTGTACAATCTTGAACTGTGCATTAAAACCCTATTTCAGCATTTTTAGATGACATCTATAATACAGTAGAATTATTAATGAACAACTTCAGTTTAGAATCATTGTAAGTTCTGATTCTGTTCATTAATTAAGCTGTCTTTTCACAGCACATGACATTCGGACACGACTGTTGAAACACGTCTCTTGTGGCAGTCACACAGAATTATCGAGACAGCCCACTGCTTGATGACGTAGTCGATCAGATTTGCTACATAGTTGACAATCGCCTACACCTCCCCCTACCCTAAACGCAACCATCACAGTAGCATTGGCATTAACTTAGTGGGCGGTAGTTGATGATCGTCTACACCTCCCCCTACCCTAAACCCAACGATTACAGTAGTATGGGTACTACATTAGTTGGCGGTACAGGTCCGCTACATAGTTGATGATCGGCTACAACTCCCCCTACTTTAAAAGCCAACCATCGCAGTAGCATGGGCGTTACCTTCGTGGGCGGTAGTAGACAATCGCCTACACCTCCCTCTACCCTAAACCCAACTATCACAGTAGCATGGCCGTTACCTTACTTGGCGGAAGTTGACGATTGCCTATATCCTTTCCTACCATAAACCCAACAATTACAGTAGCATGGCCATTACCTTAGTGGGCGGTACAAGGTCAGCTACATAGTTGACGATCGCCTACACCTTCACCTACTCTAAACCCAACTGTCACAATAGCATGGGCGTTACTTTAGTGGGCAGTAGTTGACGATCGCCTACACCTCCCTCTACCCCTACCCTAAACCCAACCATCAAAGTAGCATGGGTGTTACCTTAGTGGGCGGTTGTTGACGATCGCCTACACCTCCCTCTACCCTAAACCCAACCATCACAGTAACATGGGCATTACCTTAGTGGGTGGTAGTTGACAATCGCCTACAGCTCCCTCTACTCTAAACCCAACCACCACAGTAGCATGGGCACTACATTAGTTGGCAGTACAAGGTCAGCTACATAGTTGACGATCGCTTACACCTCCACCTACTCTAAACACAACCATCACAGTAGCATGGGCGTTACTTTGGTGGGCGGTAGTTGATGATTGCCTACACCTCCACCTACTCTAAACCCAACCATCACAGTAGCATGGGCATTACCTTAGTGGGTGGTAGTTGACGATCGCCTACAGCTCCATCTACTCTAAACCCAACCATCACAGTAGCATGGGCACTACATTAGTTGGCAGTACAAGGTCAGCTACATAGTTGACGATCGCCTACACCTCCACCTACTCTAAACCCAACCATCACAGTAGAATGGGCGTTACTTTAGTGGGCAGTAGTTGACGATCGCCTATACATCCCTCTACCCCTACCCTAAACCCAACCATCACAGTAGCATGGGCGTTACCTTAGTGGGCGGTTGTTGACGATCACCTACACCTCCCTCTACCCTAAACCCAACCATCACAGTAACATGGGCGGTACCTTAGTAGGCGGTAGTTGATGATTGCCTACACCTCCACCTACTCTAAACCCAACCATCACAGTAGAATGGGCATTACTTTAGTGGGCAGTAGTTGACGATCGTCTACACCTTCCCCTACCCTAAACCCAATGATTACAGTAGCATGGGCACTACCTTAGTAGACAAAAAACTAATTTGTGGATCTCCTTACTGCCTGGGTGCAGCTGTGCCTAGTGTATTCAGGGAAATTTCTTACCCCTTGGTTTCGAGTGTGGTCCTGAAAAATCTTCGTTCGAAGGGGTATCTACCCCTTGCCCTTATCCCTACGCCATTAAGCTAGAGAGAATTGGGACATCCCCTACCCCTGCATGGGAACGCATAAAACGAGGGGTAGGGGTAAGGGCTAAGGGGTAGAATCGGGATTGGGCCTAAGGCAGTTCTGAAGGCAAAAAGAGGGTCCAACACGGTACTAACAAGGTGTACCTAATAAAGTGGCTAATGATACATGTCATATAGTATATGCCTTATACAGCTTTTTATTACTTCTGCTAATTTGTGTCAGTTCTTCAGGAAGTTATGATTTTGTTCTCTAGAGCACATTTGATGGAAACTCATTTTAAATTCCCTAGTTTGGATGTAAATGTTTGTTTGTGAACTCTCTACTGAGTGTTTTTCCCAAGCACCGCGTCGTGTTTTTCTTTCAAACATGCTATTTGTTATTAGCATCCTTATGCGAGCATATTATGATAATCTCATTTGAGCTCTAACTGGGTTTTCGCTAATGATAACTGTGCTTCAAACAGTCAGCTGTGCATTGCTGCCGTTAATTTGTTAACTTTGTCAACTGCGTTAAATCTCTCACAACACTGTCCAGTGAGAAAAAAATATGTTGATGCTTCCTTAAAAGTTGGATAAATCCAGCAAAAGGATGCTTTCAAGAAAACAGATCGCAGTAAACATGATTAGAGTTGAGACGTCAGAGTTACGCAAGCATTAGATATAAAGGAATAATTTGGTATGGTAAGAAATCCTGGGAGCCTGATGGGGAAACCATAATAAGATCGGACTGAATTTCACACCGTGTCCTCAGATGCCAGAAGGTGGAGGTTGTTTTTAGCAGTAAGTGGACTTGTTCCAGATGTCCTCGGGCTTTGATCTGTGTGTGTGTGTTTACTCATATTGTGGATACTGTCTATTTCTGTTCAAGCTAATCAGTTCAATTATCCTGTTTCTCAGTGACTGGACAATGTAGGAGTCTTTATATGAGTAAAGCAGTGTTTTTATTTCACAGTGTGATGATTATCACCATTCACCACCCATGGCGGAGGTCCTAGTAGGACATTATAGTGTCAGCTTGAAATAACTGATTCTAAATAAATAAATAAATAGACTTTAACTGCATTTTTACCACAAACACTTCTGGAACACATCAAGTGACATTTCATTAAGTAATAATTTAAAACTCATGTGAAGAAAAATCAATTCTAATATATTACAATTAATATAATATTTATCATATTTTAATTATCATATAATTTATACCAAAATAAAATGAATTGTAGATATAAAAAATGTGTTTTCCTAATTTAATTTTAATTAAAAATGTATTAAATGTTCGAGCCTTGGCTGGGTCAGTTGGCGTTACTGTGTGGAGTTTGCATGTTCTCCCCGTGTTCGTGTGGGTTTCCTCTGCAAGTCCAAAGACATGCGCTTTAGGTGAATTGGGTAGGCTAAATTGTCCGTAGTGTATGAGTGTGAATGAGTGTGTGAGTGAGTGTGTTTCCTAGTGATGGGTTGCAGCTGGAAGGGCACCCCCTGCGTAAAACATAAGCTGGATTAGTTGGCGGTTCATTTCACTGTTGCGACCCCATAAGCCGACAAGAAAATGAATGAAATAATAAATAAATGAATGATTTAATTTGTTGCTTATTAACAGTAAATAAAAAAAATATCAAATACTATCATTTTAAAACTTATATTCAGTACATTTTTATAATTGTTTGATATATATATATATATATATATACATACATACATACAGGATATACACAGTGTCGGGGGTAACGCATTACAAGTAACACTAGTAGTTACTTAATAATATTCCTTTTTAAAGCAACAAGTAAAGTAAAGTATAAACCATTTTAAGGTCAAAATTATTAGCCCCTTTAAGCTATAGATATTTTTGGATAGTCTACAGCAGTGGTCACCAAACTTGTTCCTGGAGAGCCGGTGTCCTACAGATTTTAGCTCCAATCCTAATTAAACACACCTGAACAAGCTAATCAAGGTCTTACTTGGTATACTTGAAACATCCAGGCAGGTGTATTGAGGTAAGGTTGGAGCTAAACCCTGCAGGGACAACGGCCCTCCAGGACCAGGATTGGTGACCCATGGTCTACAGAACAAACCATCGTTATACAATAGTTTGCCTATTTAACCAAATAACCTAGTTAAGCCTCTAAATATTTACACTTTGTTTTTGTTAGTAATGTACTTAACTCTTTTATACTTTAATATATATTTGGAGTTGTTATTTTTGCTGTTATTATGTCATATACACTTAAAGTTAAAATTATTAGCCCCCCTGTTTATTTTCCCCCAATTTCTGTTTAACGGAGAGAAGATTTTTAAAACACATTTCTTAGCATAATAGTTTTAATAACTCATCTCTAATAACTGATTTATTTTATCT
Organism: Danio rerio; assembly: GCF_052040795.2. Classification (NCBI taxonomy): domain Eukaryota; kingdom Metazoa; phylum Chordata; class Actinopteri; order Cypriniformes; family Danionidae; genus Danio; species Danio rerio. Next base: position 54,643,283 of record NC_141036.1, read on the forward strand.
TTGTCTTTGAAAACTTTAAGTTTTCAAGAAACTTCTATACAGCTTAAAGTGACATTTAAAGGCTTAACTAGGTTAATTAGGTTAACCAGGCAGGTTAGGGTAATTAGGTAAGTTATTGTAAATTGATGGATTGTTTTGTAGACTATTCAAAAAAATATAGCTTAAAGGAGCTAATAATAATGTTCTTAAAATGGCTTTAAAAAATTTAAAAAATTCTTTTATTCTAGCCGAAATAAAACAAACAAGACTTTCTCCAGAAGAAAAAATATTACAGGAAATAATGTGAAAATATACTTGCTCTGTTCAACATAATTTGGGAAATATAAAAAATGAATAATAATAAGGGGCGAATAATTCTGACTTCAACTGTGTGTATATATATATATATATATATATATATATATATATATATATATATATATATATATATATATATATATTAAACAAACGTCATACCTCACAGTTATTTGTTTTGTAAGGTAAAAAGGAAAATGCAAGTCTGTTTTTATTTGAAAGTATTTTTTAATATATTTGTATAAAACAAGCACATTGCAATATAAAAACGTGACATATCTCTAGTCATTTACACCTTATATCACTCAATTATGACTTTATGTGTCATAACCCTGGCTGTGTTTCTCATTTTAAACTTCAGCTCATCATTTTCACTTACAGGCACAAGCAGGAGTCTGCACTTTCCAGCTTTCTGAAACAGCGCTCTCTCCTCTTAATAACACAACCTTATATACAGTGCAGAGAGACTCACTGCGAGGCTGATAAAAGGCTGTTAAGGCAATTTCCTTCTCACTGGATCAAAACTAATAAGTGTTGCTGTGAGTAAACTTTCGCGGATTATTCCTCAAGGAAATCTAAAATGGAAAACTGTTTTTTTTTTTTTTTTTTGGTGTGTGTGGTTGTGTTTCAGGGCCTGAGCTCTAGTGACAGAGCGGCTTCATTGCATTACACGTCCAAGGTTACACTACATATTGATTTTCCTTTACGACAAGAATAGAGTCCTCGCTCAATTTGACTCGTATTGAACAAACACGGCTCAGTTACTCCATACAAGTGCTTTAGAGATTTGTTAATATAATTAAACATCTCCTTGTTGTTATTATTATTGGGTACCATATTGATTGATTATACCATTAAATATAAATTGTTTTGAAATCAAATTAATTAGTTACATATTTCTTAGTTATATATACTTCATTTAGTTTTTAATGGTCACATTGTATTATGTGGCATAATGATTTTACTTTAATAAAAAACTACAGTTAGTAAATAAATGCAATATTTTTGCAATTCATTAGTGAAGTAAACGCATTTATTGTGTAGAGCTGTATGTAGCTTTGGAAAAGTTCAGACCAGTTTGTAATTATCAGTTTCTTTGGATTTATTAATTAAAATATTAATTTCTATTAATGAATGAAAGGCAACATTTCTTTAAAATTTTAAGAATATTTATTATTAATTAGAATATTTATTAGCAAAAATGCACATTTCCAGACCTTGAATTCTTTGTAAAGAAAAATTGCTGGGTTGAACGCAATACCTTCATGTTGCCACAAATTGATTAAGTTAATGATTAAGTTAATTTTTTTTTTTTTTACAAATGTGGGTGGATTGAAGATAAAAAATTAATTTGTCCCAAAAACCTCAAGATTTGTGTTTATTCAGCTTGTGTTAAATAAGTGTTGAGAACAAGTTTATATTAATGTTTGTACAACAATATTCTAACACTTGATGCTTTCAGAAACTTAATATACACACACACACACACACACACACACACACACACACACACACACACACACACACACACACACACACACACACACACACACACACACACACAGACACAGACACAGACACAGACACACACACACACACACACACAGTTGAAGTTGAAGAATTATTAGCCCCCCTGTTTACTTTTCCCCAATTTCTGTTTATCGCAGAGAATATTTGTTCAACACATTTCTAAACATATTAGTTTTATTAATTCATCTCTAATAACTGATTTATTTTATCTTTGTCATGATGACAGTAAATTATATTTTACTAGATATTTTTTAAGCCACTTCTATACAGCTTAAAGTGACATTTAAAGGGTTAACTAGGTTAATTAGGTTAACTAGGCAGGTTAGGGTCATTAGGCAGGTTATTGTATAACAATGGTTTGTTCTGTACACTAAAAATATTGCTTAAAGGGGCTAATAATTTTTACCTTAAAATGGCTTTTAAAACATTCAAAACTGCTTTTATTCAAGCCAAAATAAAACAAATGAGACTTTCTCCAGAAGAAAAAATATTATCAGAAATACTGTGAAATTTTTCTATGCTTTGTTAAACATCATTTGGAAAATATTTAAAAAAGAAATATATACATACATACATACACACACACACACACACACACACACACACACACACACACACACACACACACACACACACACACACACACACACATATTAGGTACACTTGTCCTGTACTGAACTGAACTGAACTAAAGTGAACTTAAACTCTAAAAACTGGACTGACAGTTACAATTTACTAGAACATCTATGTTAAGCTGCTTTGTCACAATCTACATTGTGAAAGTGCTATAGAAATAAAGATGAAAGATATCCAACTGCTCTTCAACACAAATTTCAAATCAACCAATCACATGTCAATCACAGTCAAGACGATCTGCTGCAGTTCAAACCGAGCATCAGAATGGGGAAGAAAGATTTAAGTGACTTTGAACGTGAGATGGTTGTTGGCAATCTCTTGTTCCATCACATCCCAAAGGCGCGCTATTGTATTGAGCTCTGGTGACTGTGGAGGCCATTTAATTACAGTGAACTCATTGTCATGTTCAAGAAACCAGTCTGAGATGATTCACACTTTATGACAATTATCCTCCTGGAAGTAGCCATCAGAAGATAGATACACTGTCGCATGATCAACAATACTCAGGTAGGCTGTGGTGTTGAAACGATGCTTAATTGGTACTAATGCGTCCAAAGTGTGTCAAGAAAATATCCCCCACACCATTACACCACCACCAGCAGCCTGAACTGTTGATACAAGGCAGGACGGATCCATGTTTTCATGTTGTTGATGCCAAATTCTGACCCGACCATCTGAATGTTGCAGCAGAAATGGAGACTCATCAGAGCAGGCAACGTTTTTCCAATCCTCTATTGTCCAGTTTTGGTGAGCCTGTTTAAATTGTAGCCTCAGTTTCCTGTTCTTAGCTGACAGGAGTGGCACCCGGTGTGATCTTCTGCTGCTGTAGCCCATCCGTCTCAAGGTTGGAGGTGTTGTGTGTTCAGAGAGGCTCTTCTGCAGACCTCGGTTGTAACAAGTGGTTATTTGAAATTGAGTTACTGTTGCCTTTTTAGCATATTGAGCCAGTCTGGCCATTCTCCTCTGACCTCTGGCATCAACAAGGCATTTGCGCCCACAGAACTGCCGCTCACTGGATATTTTCTCTTTTCTGACCATTCTCTGTAAACCCTAGAGATGGTTGTGCATGAAAATCCCAGTAGATCAGCAGTTTCTGAAATACTCAGACCAGCCCATCTTAAATGCCCTTTCTACCCTATTCTGATGCTCAGTTTGAACTGCAGCAGATCGTCTTGGCCATGTCTACATGCCTAAATGCATTGAGTTGCTGCCATATGATTGGCTGGAAGCAGCCACCAGAAGATGGGTACACTGTAGCCAAAAAAGCACGGACATGGTCAACAATACACAAGTAAGCTGTGGCATGATGCTCAGTTGGTACTAATGGGCCCAAAGTGTGCCAAGAAAATATCCCACACAGCACATACATATATATATATATATATATATATATATATATATATATATATATATATATATATATATATATATATATATATATAACATATTTTTGAAAAAGACACTGCAATATATGGTATATGTTATGGTATAAGAATACAAAATAGCCTCATCATCAATAATTTTTTGCATCGCTACATCAAAAAAAAGTCATTTCTCCGAGTAGCATGAATGATGACTAATGTGCGGTGATTGTCTGATGCTATTAGGGAAGCACAATTCCCCATCCGCCTGAAACAAACACACGGGGCTCACTGAAGTCAGAAATATCAGTGACAGAAAACGAGACGGTGATTGATGGAGCGACGGCAGACGGCGAGTCAAGACACAGCTGAACATATCAATTCCAACTGTCCGAACGCATTAGTGAAAATACCCTTCTGTCCCACAAATCCATAGATATCAGTATGAATCTGATGTCTGGAATATGCATCAACATGGCTTTGTGCGATCTTACTGCTGAAGACCATTTTGTGAGCTGCTTAAATGACCAGTCGTGTTGAATGCTGGGAGATGTCAAGCAGATTTTGGATTTGAATGCAGGCCGCTGACAGAGCGGCACTGAATAATGTTAGGCCAGAAACAGTGTGTCCTTCCACAGAAACACCGTCATGGCTGAGTTAAAGAGAGACGAGGGCAGAGAGCGATTGAGAACTGCAGGATTATGAAATAAAGCTCAAAACTCGATTACGCCGATAGCATCAGTACACAGAGCTAACTAACACAAAAGAGCTTGGTGAACACTCAAGGCAAACACACACACACACAAACATCTAGCTCAAAATAAGCCAAAGCAAGGCCAACTTGAGAAGAATCAATGGCGATCTGGCACAAAATTTAATTTCTGCAAACACATTTTTAAGATTTCCTGAGATGCTGAGCTCTAAAAGACTGGGATATGTTTTTTTGTTATATATTTTAATATTCACACTGTGCTTTCTTTCTTTTGTTGTTGTTGGTTTGCCTATTTGCCTTTTTAGGAGTCTCTGCAAATGACTGAGCAGTGGTAAATGTTAAAGTGGCCCAATTATGCTTTTTTTTTTACAAGATCTCATAATCTAATAATCTCAGACATCCCAAAAATTGTATTTAAGCATAAATTACATTATAAATCATTGATTATTACTAGCTGTAAATGCCCTCTTCTATGGAAGTTTTTTCCTAACAAAATTCAAATGAAAATTCTAATGCTTAAAAGATCAAATGATAAATCAAATGCTCAAACTATAAATCAAATCCTCAAACCGACTCTGCAAATGATGAATCAAATCCTCAAACCGACTCTGCAAACAGTGAATCAAATCCTCAAACCGAAACTGCAAAACGGTGAATCAAATCCTCAAACCGACTCTGCAAATGGTGAATCAAATCCTCAAACTGACATCACAAATGATGAATCAAATCCTCAAACCGACTTTGCAAATGGTGAATCAAATCCTCAAACTGACATCACAAATGATGAATCAAATCCTCAAACTGACATCGCAAATTATGAATCAAATCCTCAAACCGACTCTGCAAACGGTGAATCAAATCCTCAAACCGACTCTGCAAACGGTGAATCAAACCCTCAAACCGACTCTGCAAATGGTGAATAAAGTCCTCAAACTGACATCGCAAATGATGAATCAAATCCTCAAACTGACATCGCAAATGACGAATAAAATCCTCAAACCGACTCTGCAAACGGTGAATCAAATCCTCAAACCAACTCTGCAAACGGTGAATCAAACCCTCAAACTGACTCTGCAAATGGTGAATCAAATCCTCAAACTGACATCGCAAATGATGAATCAAATCCTCAAACTGACTCTGCAAACGGTGAATCAAATCCTCAAACCGACTCTGCAAACGGTGAATCAAACCCTCAAACCGACTCTGCAAACGGTGAATCAAATCCTCAAACTGACTCTGCAAATGGTGAATCAAACCCTCAAACCGACTCTGCAAACGGTGAATCAAATCCTCAAACCGACTCTGCAAACGGTGAATCAAACCCTCAAACTGACTCTGCAAACGGTGAATCAAATCCTCAAAATGACATTGCAAATGGTGAATCAAATCCTCAAAATGACATTGCAAATGATGAATCAAATCCTCAAACTGACATTGCAAATGATGAATCAAATCCTCAAACCGACTCTGCAAATGGTGAATCAAATCCTCAAACCGACTCTGCAAACGGTGAATCAAACCCTCAAACCGACTCTGCAAATGGTGAATCAAATCCTCAAAATGGCATTGCAAATGGTGAATCAAATCCTCAAAATGACATCGCAAAATGATAAATCAAATGCAAATGAGATGTCAATCAACTAGCCTAGGCGGGGCTTTAAGGCGGAAGAGTTTGTTGACAACTACCAGTAGCGCTGACTTTTTCAAGGCGCTCAGATTTGCGTGCAGTATTCCAAGTTGTATCCGTATAGGAAATAAGTTTTTACTCGTAGAAGAGAAAGCGAGAAATCTCCTACTGCTTCTGTCCACATTCTGAAGTGTTCATCAGATGGCTACATCTCTCATAGGAGGCCACGAAAAAGCATACGGCAAGAAGATGATAAAAATATACGGATACGACTTGGACACCTCATTTGCTTTTGATTTATCATTTGCGATGTCATTTTGAGGATTAGATTTATCATTTGTGGAGTCGTTTAAAGATTTGATTCACCATTTGCGGAGTTGTTTGAGGATTTGATTCATCATTTGCAGTGTCGGTTTGAGCATTTGATTTATAGTTTGAGCATTTGATTTATCATTTGATCTTTTAGGCATTAGAATTTTCATTTTGTTAGGAAAAAACTTCCATACTCTTCGACACTGTTTTTGTGTTTTATAAATTGCAAATGAGCTGCTTCTCCCCGCCCCTCTTTCTAAAAGTGGGAGGAGCCTTTAAAGCATGTGCCTCAGTTACTCTGCAATACAAACATCTGCTTACATTTGAAGTCTTGGACCCTATCATACACCTGGTGCAAGACGCGTATGCACAACACAATCTCACGGCAATTCGTAACTTTTTCATTTAGTGGCTAATTCGTATGAATTCGTACGATCTAATTCATACAATTTAGTACGATTTGCTTATCCCCCAATGACGGTTGGGGTTAGGGGTGGGGTCAGGTGCCACGCCTCCTTTTTAAAATCGTACCATTTCGTACGACTGAACTCGTACGAATTAGCCACTAAACTGGCAAAACGTAAAATACTTACGTTTTCTCGTGAGATCAGGCTGGTATGCCATGATTTGTTGATATTTTCAGACCAGCGCAACAGTAATCTTTATGTTTTGCGACACGTTGTTTAAATAGCAAATCCTTTTGTGCCACTTTGCGGACTCATGGGTGTGCCAGTCTATAAAGGAGGTGTGTTAAGGCGGATTGTTGGCGCATTGCTATTTTGAAGAACTAAAATAGACTCTGCTATTGATCAGCTAAAAGCTGGTCTAAAGTCCAGCGCAGAGAACGTTATTTTTATGTAGGTCTAAATGCTTACACATTACTTAATACACACAGGATGTACAACAATACACAAATATTTTTACAGATGAAAAACATGTAAACTACATGGATATAAAAACCCCTGTCTCCATGCCTTCTTCATCTCGGAGGGCTTTTTCAGTTCATTTACGTCTATTTGCATTTGTATCATGTTATTATTGTTATCAGTATTATTTATTATACTCATATTTATATTTGCTTCAATAAAAACAAGCTTAGATTTGTCCACCTGTCAGGTTTTGGAGCATCACTATATAGGTCATAAGAACAGGTTGTGTGTTGTCAGTTCTCAGTTTTTGACCACACTTCATTATTATTGTTCATTTATTCCTTTGCTGGAAATTAAAACTGAATTTTAAAACAAATCTTAACGCTTAACAAACAACATTAAATATGTTGGCTAATGGATGTCTTCAGGTGGAGTAAGTTTCCACTATTTCCTTACTCCACGAAAGTAAAGGAGTAAAGTAAAGAGTAAAATTAAAGTAAAGAGAAAGTAAAGAGGTCAAATGGAGAAGGCTCGTTCTTTATCCTTGTGCTGCAGATGGTCTGTTGTTTTCTCGCTAGTGAAGCGTTCAATTTTTTCCACTTACAAAGTCCGCCATGTATATAGCAAATGCACCATGGCGTGAAACAACTGACTCTTAAAGGGAATGTGAGATGAGACTCTGATTGGTTTTATGCACATTATGATCAAAACACACCCATAACTCATTAAGAGAGTAATCACAACCCTGTTAGACCATGCACTGCGGCGCAAATTCTATTTTCCATCCTTAAAATAGCAAAAGTGGATTCGGACAAGCCCTTAATGCTTTTGCACATTGTGCTTTAGACTGTGCGCTTGATTAAAATAGAGCCCCTTGTGAGTTTAAACTCCTGATTTACAGTTTTCTAAAAGCAAAGACACTTTCGACTGGGAGTTTTTTTATTAAATAAAGCTCAAAACTTGATTATGCTGATAGCATTCAATTCAACTCATCTTTATTTTTATAGCACTTTTTACAATGTAGATCGTCTCAAAGCAGCTTAACATTGATAGTCTTGTCAGTTAAAAACTCCTGATATACTGTTTTCTAAATGCAAAGACACAGGAAATTGAGAGCTGTAGGATTATAAAATAAAGCTCAAAACTTGATTACGCTGATAGCACAAAACTGGTCGACTCTCTCTCTCTCATTCTTAAACACACTTCTAGCTCAAAATAAGCCAAAGCGAGACCAGCTTGTGAAGAATCAGTGGTGAACTGGCACAATATGTGATTTCAACAAGCACAGTTAAGCCTTCCTGAGATTTTCAGTAAAAAAAAATATTACTGAAACATGAGTTAAACATGGACTGGGGTTTTCTGTTCTATATATTTTAATATTCACCCTGCACTCTCTTTCTTTTTTTGTTTTGCCTAATTGCCTTTTCAGTAGTCTATGCAAATAATTGAGGAGTGTTAAATGTTAAAGTGGTTTTTACTGTGCGCTTTTTACAAGATCTAATAATCTCAGACTTCTATGGTGTATTTTATGCTGAAATGCACGTTGGGGATAATTTTTAGCCTAGCTTTAAATGCCCTTTTTACTAATGTTCACAGACTTTTTACTGTCTTTGTAAATGCAAATGAGCTGCTGCTTCCCGCCCCCTTTCCAAATAAGGGTTGATTCATTAAAGGATGGCCAAAACAACCCTAACAAATCTGCTATTGAAAGTCTTGTCAGATTAAACTCTTGATATGTTGTTTTATAGTTTGTTTTTGTATAGGGGCAGTACACAACAATACATTTAAGCTTGAACACTCATAGGTAAATTGCAGGATGTCAGATTCTAGCGAAAAATGCTAGTTTTCACTAGTGATAGACTGACGTTTTGACACAGTGTCGAGATCCCGAAGCGCAAGTGTTTCGAAACACTGCACCAAACATGTTCCGAATCACCCAGGTCACATGACTTTGGTGATTCGAAACACCCATGATGATAATGATGATGAAAAGCCTTTATTTGTCACATACACTTTTACATGTAGTGAAATTGGACCCCTCGACCATACACAAACATCACACATTTTTTGGGAAGACGGGTTCAGATGAGAGGTAGCTTTTAGAAAGAGGAAATAAGATACATTAGGGCAGAGGAAGGCGAAAAAAAGCCCCTCTCAGACTGCCGAAGTAGAGCAGTATGAAATCAGGGGGGAAAAAAGCCCTAAGACAAGCACATAAACACACAGACATAACATCGCAACTGGGGATGGGAACAGGGGATGTGGATATAGTCTGATAAAGGCGGTAACCATCTGGTCCTGCCACCAGGGGGAGCTGGTCACAGACCTGCCTACCAACACCAGTGGGTAAAAGCACACAAAGGCATGGGATGTGGGGGTTAGGCAGTGATTGTCTATCCGTAGCTCTGTATCGGTGTGTATAAGCCTGTACAGTCTCACAGGTGTCCTTAAAACGGAACAGGAATTGCCTAGCAGAGGTTGAGGTTGTATAGCAGGAGAGTCACAAGGAAGCCGGAAGAGAAGAAAAGGTTTCAATTTGGGTCAATATTTGCTAATTTCGTAGATATCTGATGTCCGTCACTAGTTCAAATCACGTTGCAACGCTGATAGTTTCTACCCGATGTTTTCCGATTTGTGGTCTGATGCCACAGTCTCAGCACCAACAAACTTGCTCACCATCGTTTCAATCCAGCCGGCCAGCTTGGTAGGGTTTTGAGCTGCACTGACCTCTTTTATCAATCGTCGATACCCCAGGGCCCACCTAAGCCCATCAACAGAAACCTTGTTATCAAAGTTCCGAATAAGTAGATATCTTCAATATCCTCCAAGGACAAAGCGGCCAGGCACACGACGCGCCACTTCTTCAACCCGTCCATCATGTATCCAGTTCCAAACGCTCTTGCAGGACAGGTGGGTTCCTCCAAACCCAGACTTCTCATCGAGAAAATGGTGTCAATTGCGTTCAGAGACCAGTTGATCAAATCCATAATTCCTTTTTTTTTTGGAGAGCAGGGCAAGGAGAGCCTCAGATATAGAATAAAACGAGACAAGAGGAGCCAGCCAGGAGAGATATGGGAGGGAGAGGAAAAAGTGTGACCCCTTTCGCCGATAGCCAAAAAAGAAGTTGCCCAGGTCACATGACTAAAGTGTTTTGAAACACTAGGTCACGTGACTACAGTGATTCAAAGCATCGGACAAAAGCGTTTCGAGACCTGGTGAATCTGCATTTGACTGACAGTTTAGAAAATAACCTCTATCTCTTGTAGCCTAGTTGACTGTGCATGTGCACAGAGTAACAGCTGCAAATGGCTTGAGTTCAAATCTCGACAAATATTCTGAAGTTACGACATGTATTTTAATACTGTTACTTTTTATGACCAAAACAAGACAAATTTATTCAGAAAGTGTTCGTTCGGATCTTAGACCAAAGTTAACACAAAATATATTACAAGAACAGAGCATTTCAGAACTAATGTCTATAGCTGCATCACCCTGGATTCGAACACATTACCTCTGCATGCTAGTCAGGAACTCTTACCACTTCACTAAATCATTTGAAGCCTCAACTCTACAACAACGCATTTAATACAATACCTCAATTTGCTTAACGGATTCTTTGCTAAAGGTGTTCCAGAGCAATACATAAAAATTACCACTAGGTGTCACTGTAGAGAAGGGCTTCAAAACGTTTCGATGCTTCGACACATTTGCTTTGACTCTTTCCGTGTTTCATTAAGTCTTGCTTTGCCCACCACTAGTTTCCACGTAGTCCCCAGAGAAATATGTGTTATACAGTTATTTTGTGCGTGTAAATAGATAAAATAGACCGATCAGTAATATTATACAACTTATTATACACATAAAATTCATATCGCAGTGTTCCGTCCAATTAAATTAGTAAAAGGTTATTCCAAAAATCCAACTAACTCACAGCACACTCTTCACACACAAGCAAATATGCATATATAGCTTTCTGTGAGTAAACACACAAAGTGTGATCACAGGATGCCGGCTGTCTGACACCATATTGTGTGAAAATCAAAGTAAATCTAAAAACATGTAAATGAAAAAATAGATTAAAGAACAGCATGTAAAGGTGTGTTTGTTTGAGTGTAACTCACGTCAATGATTGTCCACTGCTCCACCACTATAGCGTCATATGCAGCAGCTGCGTTGGTGTCGCCCTCGACCCCCTCCTGAAACACAAACACGCTGTCCACGGTCTTCACAAGAACATCTGCAAAGAAAAAAAGATATAGGATGTCAGTTTGAACCCCCAAGTGTTTTTCAAAATAGCTTCTGTTGTGTTCTGAAGAGGAATTAGGGATTTCTTTTTGCTAGCTGGTATGTTTGGTGGGGCGACATGGTGGCTCAGTGGTTAGCACTGTTGCCCCACAGCGAGAAGGCAGCTGGCTGGGCCAGTTGGCATTTGTGTGTGGAGTGTGCGTGTTCTCCCCGTGTTGGCATGGTTTTCTCTGGGTGCTCTGGTTTCCCCCAAAGTCCAAACACATGGCCTTTTATTTTTAATAAATTTGCAACGATTAAAAAAAATCACATTGTCATTATGGGGTATTGTGTGTCGAATTTTGATGAAATAAATGAATTTAATCCATTTTGGAATAAGGCTGTAACATAAAAAATGTGGAAAAAGTAAAGCGATATGAATACTTTCCGGATGCACTATATATATATATATATATATATATATATATATATATATATATATATATATATATATATATATATATATATATATATATATACATATTTATATATATGTGTGTGTATATATATATATATATATATATATATATATATATATATATATATATATATATATATATATATATATATGGCTGATTCCAGCGTTATGGATGTGACATTTGCAGTAAAAATTCAAAACAAAAAATTCGCAGAGAAAGTATACGTTAACATCATATTGAATCATCTGTTTATATTTTCCAAAACAACTAACCACAGAGTTATGGGATCAAAAAAATTCAATCTGTGACCATTTTTATACTTTAAATGAGGAAAATAAACAAGTGTTATGGATGTGACAAAAAAAGTCTGCGAGTTTACAGTATACAACATATTTCGTAGAAATTCTGTGAATTAAACTGCACAACCCAAAATAAATAATGCTCAACAAAAGGATAAGAGTTGGCTCTTTATAGAACAAAACTGATTGATTTTATTTTATTTTGACATTTTTGCATTTTCGAGGGAAAAGCTTTGTTATGGATGTGACACTTTTTTGTTATGGATGTGATGGATGTGAAATTGCCATTTGTATGACTTTGTTAAATCAAATATAATAGTTTGAAAACATTGACAGAGACATTTTTAAGTATTTTTAAAATACTGTAAAACACTTGCCTGTGCAAAAAATGTAGAAACGGTTTCGCTATTTTGGTGAAAACATTTTTCTTTTCATGGCAAGGTTGACATTTTCATGGAATTGCTCATATATATATATATATATATATATATATATATATATATATATATATATATATATATATATATATATATATACACATACATACATACATACATACATACATACATACAAACAGGGCTTTACATTAACACCTGCAAAATGCCGTCTTTTCACCCCCCACTAGCCGGTTGAAAATAATTTTCCCGGATAATTATTCTTAAAAGCAGGGTTCGACAATGATGGTCCAATATGCATGCAAAGGTGGTCTTAGAATTAAGAAGCAACACGACTGACAAAAGTAATTGCGTTCGCGCGAGCAATAGAAAGCAGGTGAATACCGAATGAGAGGATGATCACTCGGGCTAACAGCTTAGGTGATGCGTACGACTGTTTAAAACGCAAGAGCATTACTGTTTCCTTGTGTGAGGCAACTGTGTCTAGAAAAATGACTGATGTGATCGGTTCTCGATTAAATAGACTAGACAAAAAGTGATGAACAAGCACCCACAGTCTTGCTGCTTTCAAGAGTTCCAGAGTTGTATTTTTGTAAGCAGCACCAGTTGCTTTCGCTTTAACCATTCTTTGAACAGATTATTTATAGGTCTAACTTTAACCGTGTGTGTGTGTGTGTGTGTATTTGTGTGTGTGATCATCCTTTCATTATCACACGGTATGTTTTTCACCTGCTTTCTTTTGCATTAATATGGTTTAATTATAATTTTTTTACAATAATATTGCTTTAATGACGGCCGAGGCAGTGGCGCAGTAGGTAGTGCTGTCGCCTCACAGCAAGAAGGTCGCTGGGTCGCTGGTTCGAGCCTCGGCTCAGTTGGTGTTTCTGTGTGGAGTTTGCATGTTCTCCCTGCGTTCGCGTGGGTTTCCTCCGGGTGCTCCGGTTTCCCCCACAGTCCAAAGACATGCGTTACAAGTGAATTGGGTAGGCTAAACTGTCCGTAGTGTGTGTGTGGATGTTTCCCAGAGATGGGTTGCGGCTGGAAGGGCATCCGCTGCGTAAAAACGTGCTGGATAAGTTGGCGGTTCATTCCGCTGTGGAGACCCCGGATTAATAAAGGGACTAAGCCGACAAAAAAATGAATGAACGAATATTGCTTTAATGGGAGATAAACTCCCCATTTATGTGTAGTTAATGGTGATCTGGGATCTTTAGCAAGGACAGATTACTGTGCATATGTTTTGTTAGATAAAAAGTATAGTACACAGCTATATCTTGCTTGTTTTGGCACATTTAAAAATTGTGGCTAAGAAATAATTAATTGCTTATGTTTGGTGTGGTCAGAAATAAATGTGGTCATTCCTCCATTTTAAGCTCTGAAAATTGTGTGAAATAAAAACTATTTGTAACACTATGAAACTATGACCCATTTGCTCATGATTTTTGAGCTAGCTCATACACGACACACAAAAAGTGAACTGAATGAGGCAAAGGGTGAGATAAAAAAAAATCTAAATCAGGTTATTTTAGCATGTCAACGTCATATATATATATATATATATATATGTATACAATATATTTTCCCAATAATAAAACTGTCAGCCGCAGTGGCTGGTGATGAAAAAACTTAATGTCAAGCCCTGTACATATACACACACACACACACATATATATATATATATATATATATATATATATATATATTATATATCTACAGTTGAAGTCTGAATTATTAGCCCCCCTTTAATTTTTTCTTCTCTTTTAAGAAGGAAATTGCCGTAAACAGCCCTTTATCAGCCTCGCAGTGAGTCTCTCTGCACTATACAGTATATAAGGTTGTGTTATTAAATGGAGAGAGCGCTGTTTCAGAAAGCTGGAAACTGCAGACTTGTGCCTATAAGTGAAAATGATGAGCTGAAGTTTAAAATGAGAAATAAAGTCACGGGTTATGAGAAATAAAGTCGCAACCGAAAGATGTAAAGTCACAATTTAGAGATATAAAGTGTAAATGACTAGAAATGTAATGCGTTTCATATTGCAATGTGCTTGTTTTATATGCATATTTAAAAAAAAAAAAAAAAAACTTTCAAATGAACACAGACTTACATTTGACTTTTTTACATCATACAAAAAAAGTCATAACTGCGAGGTAAGACGTTTGTTTAGTATATTATACATATACAGTTGAAGTCAGAATTATTAAAGCCCCTTTGATTTTCTTTTTTTTAATTTAAATATTTCCCAAATGATGTTTAACAGAGCAAGGGAATTTTCACAGTATGTCTGATAATATTTTTTCTTCTGGAGAAAGTCGTATTTGCTTTATTTCAGCTAGAATAAAAGCAGTTTTTAATTTTTTATTAAAAAACATTTTAAGGTCAATATTATTAGCCCCTTTAAGCTATATTTTTTTCTGATAGTCTACAGAACAAATCATCGCTATATAACAACTTGCCTAATTACCCAAACCTGCCTAGTTAACCTAATTAATCTAGTCAAGCCTTTAAATGTCACTTTAAGCTGTATAGAAGTGTCTTGAAAAAGATCTAGTCAAATATTATTTACTGTCATCATGACAAAGAGAAAATAAATCAGCTATTAGAAATTAGTTAAACTATTATATTCAGGAATGTGTTGAAAAAAATCTGCTCTCTGTTATGCAGAATTTGGAGGAAAAAATAAACAGAGGGGCTAATAATTTAGGGGGGCTAATAATTCTGAGTTCAACTCTATAATACAAACATTTCAGCAGAACAAATAATAACATGCAGGTCTGGAATGACATCGAAGTAAGCAAATAGTTTTCACTCTTGACTGAACTATACTTTAACATGTGATAAACCCAGATTGTTCCTTTAAAACAAATGTCAGCGGAAGCTAAATGTGGTAAACTCAGAAAGAACATGTAGTTAACTACAGGGGGAATTCTAGGTGTTAAAAATATATCTAGAGAGCGAATGTTTGCGGAAGAGAAAGTCATTTGAAATATTTCAAAGACAAGAAAGAGTGACAGCAACACGACCGACAGAGACTAATGAATGACCAGCCTAATTAGCTGACGCATCCGGATTTGGAATGTGGAACATTCCCGGAGAAATAAATAAAGCTCCTTCAAACACAGATTTTAATGGCCTGAAGAGTCGCTGCCGCCCTGTGCGGTTCCTACGCCGGGCCCTGTTTTAGACTGATCTTTATATATGGGTGGATAATAAGCTCTGCTGAGTATTGAAGACGAGCACAGGGGGGCGTCTGGGAAGCGGCTCCCGTCCTGTGTTATTTCAGCTCAGTGTCCTCTCATGGCCCAAGAGCTTCCTTATTACCCGTCCTCCATTTACACACTAATACTGTTTGCGCTGGCCTGTCTGCTCTGGGAGACACTCCAGATTACATTATGGGGGGCTGAGGGATGGCCGGGATCCGATGGGAAGGGGCTTTTCTTGGGAAAGTATGGGCGGGGGGTGTCTGTCGCCTGCATTCTTCCATCAAAAAAACCTATTTAAGGCTGCACTTACTCAATTGAAGACATCTCAGCGGCCTTTCAAACAGAGCCATTGTTCTGGCCACCATGCATCAGATGTTCCCGGTCGGGATCGTAATTGGAAAAGTCCACCCGGGAGATTGCCTCAGCTGTTGGACGGACACTGATGTCTCAGGTGAGCAAGTCCGACAGAGAGCTCTCTTTTCTACAGACGTGCCAAATGTGGACTCAATAAGCTGTCGGCCCTGCGAGAGGCTCACTTATGGAGATTGACGGCAGAGAGATTGTCCGTTTGATGGAGTGCGACTGCTGGAATATGTGGAGTTTAGTCTGGCCAGGTCATCCTGAATGACTGATGCCGTTTAGGTTTAAGTATGTGCCAGAGAGAGCCGCTAATGCTCAAGAAGGTTTATGTATATTTTACAAGGCCAGGGCAGGAACGGGGCTGACACAGATTGAGGATGTGGACGTATTAAATGTCAATCACTTGAGCAGTCAAAGTACTTCAGTGCAGCTCGCTGTGCTGACAATGATTTGAATGCTTCGTTCCTGAAAACTGACATCCATCCACCTATTGTATATCTACTTTCTTCAATACTTTTCCCTTTGTTTCTATTCATTCTTTCATTGTTCTATAAGTACTGTTCTTTTTATCATTCTTTTTATTGTTCACATCCATCATCCGTATAATCATCTATTATTTTCTGTCTTCTTCCTGTCTTTTTTCCATCCATCCGTCCGTCCGTTTGTCCGTCCGTCCATTTTTTCTCTTCTTTCATTGTTTTTTCATCTGTTCATATTCTATTGTTCTTCCTGCTGTCTATTGTTCCAATCCACCCATTGTACAATATCTATTTTCTTCATTGTGATTTTTATTTTTTTTGTTTACATTCATCCATCCTGTTTTTTTTCTATCATTCTGTATTGCCCCATTCATCCAAACATAATATAGTTTTTCTATTGTTTCTATCCATTATCAGTCCTGCTCTTTTTCTATTGTTCTTTCTATCACCCATCCATTCATCCATCCATGTTCTATTTCTATTGTTTTTTATTCCATCCATCCACCCATCCATCCATATCATCTTTCATTTTTCTAGTGTTCCCCTCCATCCATCCATCCATCCATCCATCCATCCATCCATCCATCCATCCATCCATCTATTTATCCATCATGTTCTTTTTCTATTGTTCCTTTTTTATTGCTCTCATTCATTCATCCATCCATCCATCCATCCATCCAATCATCCATCATGTTCTTTTTCTATTGTTTCTTTTTATTGCTCTCTTCCATCGATCCATCCATCCATCATGTTCTTTTTCTATTGTTCTTTTTATTGATCCCATCCATCCATTTATCCATCAATCCATCCATCCATCCAACCATCTATCGTGTTTTTTTCTATTGTTCCTTTTTATTGCTCTCATCCATCCATCCATCCAATCATTCATCCATCCATCCATCCATCCATCCATCCAATCATCCATCCATCCATCCATCCAACCATCCATCCATCCATCCATCCATCCATCCATCCAATCATCCATCATGTTCTTTTTCTATTCTTTTTCTATCTCTTTATTGATCCCATCCATCCATTTATCCATCCATCCATCAATCCACCCATATCATCTTTTATTTTTCTAGTGTACCCCTGCATCCATCCATCCATCCATCCATCCATCCATCCATCCATCGTGTTTTTTTTTCTATTGTTCCTTTTTATTGCTCTCATCCATTCATCCGTCCATCCATCCATCCAATCATCCATCATGTTCTTTTTCTATTGTTCTTTTTTGTTGATCCCATCCATACATCCATGCATCCATACAACCAATTCATCCATCCATCCATCAATCAGTAATCAATCCATCTATATCTTCTTTTATTTTTCTAGTGTTCCCTTTCATCCATCCATCAATTTATCCATCAATCCATCCATCCATCCAGCAATCAATCTATCTATATCGTCTTATATTTTTCTAGTGTTCCCCTCACTCCATCCACCCAACCCTCCATCCATCCGTCCGTCCGTCCGTCCGTCCGTCCGTCCGTCTATCTATCTATCTATCTATCTATCTATCTATCTATCTATCTATCTATCTATCTATCTATCTATCTATCTATCTATCTATCTATCTATCTATCTATCTATCTATCTATCTATCTATCTATCTATCTATCTATCTATCTATCCATAAATAATTTTTTTTCTATTATTATTTCTCTCGTTTCCACATTGATCCACTCACCCTGTTCTTTTTCTGTCATACTTTCTCTTGCATCTTTTTTCATTGTTGTTATTTTTGTTCATCCTGTTTGTTGCCTTGTTTCAAATTTAGATGCTAAACTGAAATTTCAGAAGCTCGATTCTCCATTCCATTCTCAATGGTGTTCAGAATCAGATTTAAAAGCACTTAAAAGAGGAGTGACATGCGCATTTAGCTCTAATCTAAAGGTGTCCTATATGACCAGGTACTAAATAGGATCAATTTGGATTTCATGTTGCTTTTTAACATTTAAAAAAAAAGCTCTTTACTTTTATACATGTCTGTCTCTCTCTCTCCTTCGTGGACCTGTTCAGATGCTTCCATTCATACTCCCATTCTTTTGTGCATCAGGAAAATGACAGTGGAGGTATCTCCAAAATCCCTTTCACACCGAGATAATGCCTTATTGGAAATTCATATGCTGAATATCTGTGCCTTCGTGGTATCTGAATATAGGCAGAACAGCATGAATAGTCAGGCGCATGAATATGTCGCAGCTGCGGCTTCGTATTCTTTCCTGAGCAGGGGGAAAAACTCGCTCCGGTGAAAAAGTCAGACAAAAGAAACCTTTTAGTCAACATCGTTGGCATCTATTCAGCAGGAGCTAAACCTGGAGGTGTGATGAGCCTTCGGCCCTCCGTGTTTCTCTCCCGTGGAGCGTATGAATCTTTAATTGCGGACTCATAACGGTGGCGTCGAGATCTGCGAATTCAATCCTGGACTGATGGGCGGCTCCCACATGACTCCACACCCCATCGCATTAAAACCCGACTCCCACCTCCCACTTTTCTCACCATGGAAACCTGTCTCTAAGGGCCAGAGAGGCAAAAGGAAAGCTTCTTTATAAAGGACATTCTCCTGGACAACTTCAATGTCACTGAAGCAAAGCTAGACGGGCGCACAAGTAAATCAGTGGAGCAGAACGCCACACCAGCAGCATCGACAAAAAGCAGAATCCATCAGGAGACTTTAAGCCTCCGCAAAAGCCCCATCCACCCCTGGACCAGTGGATAAACTCATATCAAAGCCACCTGGAGGGCAGGAGGAGGAGGAGGAAGCTGTGCCACCGCTGATCTCCTAAGACTATCTTTTTGATCTCCAATCAAATAGGGGAACAAATCTCGCAAAAGCCTGTCAAGAACATGTCCAGGTCATATTTCATCCCGCAAAATCAATAGAAAGAAATAAGAATTTTTGTTGTTGTTTCAACAATATCATCCCGTCATTCAGAGTCATTCTATGTTTGATGTTTGGCAAAACTTGTGTGACAGTCAAACTTGTTTTTTCTCTCAAATCTTCATTTTTGTAATGGAAAAAAAGCTGTAAGTTCTGTTTTAGTATTATTTACACTCTGAGAAATAAAGGTACAAGAGCTGTCCCTGGGGTGGTACCTTTTAAAAAGGTTCATATTTGTTCTAAAGGGTTTATATTTGTAGCTCAAAGGTATGTATTAATACCTAAAAATGTCAAGAGGAACACTTTTGTACTTTTTAGATACTAATATGTATCCTTGAGGTATTATTAAGGACCCTTTAGTTACATATGTGTTTCTTTTGAAAAGGTACCACCCCAGTGGCAGCTCTCGTACCTTTATTTCTCAGAGTGTGTATTCTGTTGTAGAATTTAAAACATTTTGAATTGGCTTTCAATGTTCATTGCAATTTCCCCTGTAGTGGGTTGCAGCTGAAAGGGCGTCCGCTGCTAAAAACATATGCTGGATAAGTTGGCGGTTCATTCCGTTGTGGCGACCATTTGCAATTTTAGTTTTAGCAGCTTTAAGATATGTCATATTTACTAATTTTTACAATTTAACCCTAACCCCATCCATCCTGCTTTCTCTATCATTCTTTGCTCCTTTATCGCTCCCATTTAGCCAATCATACTATAGTTTTTCTATTGTTTTTCCTATTGCTTCTATCCATTCATACATTAATCCATTATCAGACTTGTTCTTTTTCTTTTGTTTTTTTTCATTGCCCCATCCACCCACCCATCCATCCAACGCAATCAATCAAAACGTCTATTCATCCAGCCATTTTTTCTAAAATCCATCCAGCCAGCCATCCATCCATCCATTGTTTCTGAAATCCATCCATCCATGTTCATTTTCTGTTGTTCTTTTTATTGCTTCCATCCATCCATCCATCCATCCATCCAACAAACCCATCAAAACATCCATCCATCTATCTATCCATCCATCCATCTATCCATCCATTGTTTCAAAATTTCATCCATCCATCCAATTAACCTACACATTAAAACATCCATCCATCCATCCATCTAACAAACATCAAAACATCCATCCATCCATTGTTTAAAATTCTATCCATCCATCCATCCATCCATCCATCCATCCAATTAACCTATACATTAAAACATCCATCCATCCATCCATTGTTTAAAAATTCCATCCATCCATCCATCCATCCATCCATCCATCCATTTATCCATCCAATTAACCTATAAATTAAAACAACTATCCATCCATCCATCTATCCATTGTTTCAAAATTCCATCAATCCATCCATCCAATTAACCTATACATTAAAATATCCATCCATCCATCCATCCATCAAGTTTCAAAATTCCATCCATCCATCCATCCAATTAATCTTTACATTAAAACATCCATCCATTCATTCATCCATCCAACAAACACAAAACATTCATCCATCATCCATCCATCCATCCATCTATCCATCCATTGTTTTTGAAATTCCATCCATCCATCCATCCATCCATCCATCCATCCATCCATCCATCCATCCATCCATCCATCCATCCATCCATCCATCCAATTAACCTATACATTAAAACATCCATCCATCCATCCATCCATCCATCCATTGTTTAAAAATTCCATCCATCCATCCATCCATCCATCCATCCATCCATCCATCCATCCATCCATCCATCCAATTAACCTATAAATTAAAACAACTATCTATCCATCCATCCATCCATCCATCCATCCAATTAATCTATAAATTAAAACATCCATCCATCCATTCATCCATCCAACAAACACAAAACATTCATCCATCATCCATCCATCTACCCATCCATTGTTTCAAAATTCCATCCATCCATCCATCCAATTAACCTATACATTAAAACATCCATCCATCCATCCATCCATCCATCCATCCATCCATCCATCCATCTATCCATTTCCCCCATCATTATTATCGGCCCATCCCTCTCTTTATCCATGTACTATGTTTTTTTTCTCCTGCATTTTTTCCTATTGTTATTTTTGTGCATCCTGTTTGTTGTCTTGTTTAAAAAAAATCTTCAACAGAGTGTAAAACTCTTGATGGTTCTGTGGCTCTCGTCTATCAAATCTGAGCTTTATTTTGTATTTTTTATTGGATTCAAGTCAGGTGATTGGCTGATTCTTTGTCTGAAAGCAATTAAGAGTTTCCTTGTTTTTGTTTTGGATCATTGTCTTGCTGAAATGTCCACTCTGGTTTCATCTTCATCATGCTAATGTAGATGTTGAACTGAAGCAGCTGATATTCATTTACACTGAGGAAGGGCAGAGAACTATTGAGAGATTTCAGCTGCTGTCTGGGCTTTAGCTGCCTTTCTACACCTCCGTTTCTTCATGTGTTCAATACTGTTTCCCTGTGTCATTTCGTTTTTTTGCACATAACTTCATTTGTAAACTATTTAGATTTGTTTTCTTTGAATATATGGATCTCTTCGGTTGCTCCCAACATCTGTTGAAATTTTCAAGTCAACAGCACCTTTAGAAATATGTTTACTGAGAAAAATGGTGACGTGTTCACCGCTTATTACCCCCACTGTATGTGTGCTCATTGCTGCTCACACATTACAGACGTGTTGATGTTTACAGCGAGCGACTCTGTAGGAGCGCATGCATCACCATGGAGCTCTCATTATGCATTGGCAGGCCAGACTCAAAGAGAAGCTAAATTTGGTGCTCACAGGCCTGATAATGAATGCGTCTCCAGCCTTTCATGTAATCAGACACTTATGAAGAGTCTACATGCTGGCGCTGCTTTGATATCACATTGTTCCTGGACTCCGTGGGGCTTCGGCAGCACCTCGCCATCCTCCCGCTTTAACACGGCTGCTCTTCCTGTTGTTTTTCTCCGCACGTGTCGTCGACATAAAGACCCTCATTTGTCTCCGGTCATGACGGATGTTGGGTTTATGCTTTATTTAGAGTCATCGAGCTTGGTAGGGTGGCACTATTTTTTTAAGTCTACATGAACCGGAAGCTGCGACTGTTTTTTTTTTTCAGTAACATGACACAGTTCGTAGAGGAACAGAATATTAAATGAGAAAACAGTGGGCGTGGCTTGTTTTTTCTACTGCGAGCTGATTGGATGTAGTAAAGTAGACATTTCATTTAAAAGATCAGGAAGAGGGTTGGGGAAGAGTTATTACAACCTAACAGACTCCTCATCATCATCATTTCTGTTTGTTGACTGACAGTTGGAGAGGCTTGGTAAAGTAAGTTAGCCGTGCCCAATAACCCAGACAGACGTAATCAAAAAAAAATAAAAATAACTGAAAACAAACAGGAAGAGCATTTTCAGATTTAAAGTATTAGATTACAAGGGCAGACTTTTATTTTTCTTACTGACATGCACGGATGAATTGTTCACCACAAAACTAGCAATGTGAGCTAAAAAAAAATGATGGTTTTATTTGATTTCCTGTGTACTTTAAGGCACAATTCACGCTATTGACAGAGTAAATATTAATAATAATAATTCCTTACATTCATATAGCGCTTTTCTGGGCACTCAAAGCGCTTTACACAATGAGGGGGGATCTCCTCATCCACCACCAGTGTGCAGCATCCACCTGGATGAAGTGACTGCAGCCATTTTGCGCCAGACCGCATACCACACACCAGCTGATTGGTGGAGAGGAGACAGAGTGATGAAGCCAATTATGATAAGGGGAGGGTTAGAAGGCCATGATGGCCAGTGGAAAAAATCGGCCAGAATGCCGGGGTTAAATCCCTACTCTTTCCCTCTATCCTGACTAGTCTTCTAGTTCCTGCTGCTGAAAAACATCCCCACAGCATGATGCTGCCACCACCATGCTTCACTGTAGGGATTGTTTTAGCCTGGTGATGAGCGGTGCCTGGTTTTCTCCAAACATAACGCCCGGCATTCACACCAAAGAGTTCAATTTTAGTCTCATCAGACCAGAGAATTTAGTTTCTTATAGTCCGAGAGTCCTTCAGATGCCTTTTGGCATAATCAAAAGTGGCTTCCATACAGGCCTAATAGGTGGATTGCTGCACAGATGGTTGTCCTTCCGTAAGGCTCTCCTCTCTCCACAGAAGAACACTGGAGCTCAGACAGAGTTATTGATCACCTCCCTTACTAAGGCCCTTCTCACCCTGATCACTCAGCTTAGATGGCCGGCCAGCTCTAGGAAGAGTCCTGGTGGTTCCAAACATCTTCCACTTACGGATGATGGAGGCCGCTGTGCTCATTGAAACTTTCAGAGCAGCAGCAATTTTTCTGTAACCTTTCCCAGCCTTGTGCCTTGAGACAATCCTGTATCTGAGGTCTACAGACAATTCCTTTGTCTTCATGCTTGGTTTGTGCTTTGACATGCACTGTCAACCCTGGGAGCTTATAAAGACAGGTGTTTGCCTTTTAAATCATGTCTAATCAGCTGAATTTACCATAGGTGAAGTCCTATATATACATATTATTAAATTGTGTGTTTTTATGAATATCATATGTAATTATTTATTTATTAAGTGTTTTCAGATTAAGAATTTTAATATTTTAGGTATTTGTTTAGTAATAATTCTTATGCATCAGTAATAATTTTACTTATAGTCGAGATCGAATAAATATAAATCGACCCCATTCCTTACTTGTCCTCAATTCCTCAAATCATGTGGTTTGGTAATGTGTTATTGCCTTTATAGTCTATTTAATTTGTATTTTTTCACCTGGCTAAAGAAAAATTAAATAAAAAACGATATTTTTTAAAATTTGCATTAAATGACAAACTCCTTGCCCCAAACAGAGACTGTATGAAAAATCTTGCTTTTAATGTTTTGCTAGAGCGAAGAACACTCCTGATATTTCAGAAAATGCCAAAAAAAGTGAATTAATTTCTGCCTCGGCTGAGAGATCACCTCAGGACGTCTTTCCAGATCTTGTCTGGGGTTTACTGACTGTACAGGGGAGTCATTAAAGGAAATTAATTAACTAATACGAGGCTTGGGTTTTGCGTCATTGCCACTTGAAGATCCAGAAAGCTCTAAATGATGACAAATACCCTGCTCTCCATGAGTCCCCAGTGTCCTAAAGCAGCCACAAGACAAGACAGACTGTATCCGGAGCTGAAAACACTCTCTTTCAGACAGACAGAGCTCCTCTCCTGTTTAAATACGTTAATTAATGAGTCTGGAAATAAAATAAGACACACTAGTATAATAGCGGACTAATCACTTTTGTAAAACATGCTCATCCATTTATTATTAGGAGATGCTTTTATTATATTAAAAGAAGATGAACCCATTTATTTGTCACTTAGGATGGGCACACATTAATATTAATATATTTATTTATTTATACTGAGTTTTTGACAACAGTACCATGTAGTACTCTGGATTTCTTTTAATTTTGCAGTTTTCTTTGTTCAAATGCTAATTAGTTTAGGTTTTTTCTGCTTTATATTTTATTTATAAATTCCGGGAATATCACTTTAAAAAAATTTTTTATATGTATGTGTATGCAAATGTATGTATGTTTTATGTATGCATTAGGGTTGGGCAATGTTGATCAATCTGGCATCGAACAATGTCTAATAGACCAATTACCAACCTACGTCACACATGACGTCACACGGGTCCACGGTAGCAAAAAAAGGGCAGGCTGCAATGCAAAATGTTGTTTTGGTCGGTAGGATGCCGAATTCTAGTCTAAAAATAGAAAACGTAACTTTTACCATACACCACACACTGCTTTAATACCGACTGCAGACGTCTTTGGCTAAATGGGAGCTGAATGACGTGAGGAGCTAATTAGAAATGCTGGACTCTGCAGTTCTCATGTCATATCAGGTCAGTTCACGCTATGCTGAATCATGCACATCACTCGTTTTTGATTGCAGAAATGATTTCAGCAAAAACATATGGTGAATTAACAACCCAAGCTCATTCTGGAAACGTAGCCCCGCAGACGTTTCTGGAGACCGCGATTTACGTGGTCGGAGGTGAGTAAGGCCGCGTTTAGTTTTTTTCAAGCGAACGCTGCGGGGCGGTGTGGCGCCGCTCCGCCCCTCCTCTTCGCGCTCGCCGGCCGACGGCTCGCCTCCGAGTGGAGGGCTTTCCCTGTGCAACCAGATTGTCCGCTTAGCTCACAGCGTTGCGTCGGCGGAGCGGAGGCCCCGGAGGCTTTTGCAAGCCGTCGCTCGGGTTTAGGGAAGGAGGAGGAGGAGGAGGAGGAAGAGGAGGGCGGCCGAGTTGGCCGATCCGGCGGCTTTTTGCGCGAGAACGACGCGGGCTCGAACGGCGCGCGCTCTCAAGAGGCGCCCGAGACGCAAAAAAGCGGAAAAAAAAACGCTCGAATACGTACTTCCCGGGACGTAAATCGCGGTCCGCAGAAACGTCCGCGGGGATACGTTTCCACAATGGGCCCAGATTGCAAATTAAACTGCGGACACTGAATGCTAAGAATGAAACGTGAAAGTTACATTTATTAAGGTAAATGTGGTTATATATTCACACATTCATTCAGTAACAACTTGTAACAAACTCCCTATATTGTTTACCACAGCACTTTGAATATTTGGTCTGAAATAACCTGCAAGTGTGACTTGAAAACAACATTAACACTGTTTATTTGACTGTGAACATGTTGTACTTTGATAGTCATTGGCTGCTAATACGATTTCGCTATTTAGAGTTTGCAAATAATACTTTAATGAAATGATATTGTTAAGGAGAAAGTCCGAATGTGCAAATATACAACCGACTATACCTCGTTCACATACCCTGCCGTACAGGTGCCGTTCGCTGTCAGAATGCAGTCGTTTTGCGTGTTGGTGATTAATTATAGAAAAAAATAGAATAGAATAGAGAATTAAAATAGAGTGTTTTTAGAAGGGAAATTAAAAAGTGGTTGTTTAAAAGTTTTTTGATGTGCCGAGTTGATGTTTGCAATCCACTAATGATTTGCTCGTCTATTTTTTACGAATATTCGAGGACCACAATGGAAATAAGCCTGCGGCTTTTTTGTGTATTTTATCCTCGACAGTTTTTAAAATATCTATGACTTAGTCTAACTGGACTTGTTTGTATATTTTTTGGTAAAATTGTCAAATAAAATCAATCAATCTATCAATCAATCAATGGACCTGTCAGATAAACGCCGCTCACTTTAACGTTAATTTTGCTGAATCACTGTGCTTATCACTGGGCGACGAGCTGTTATAATATGCTGAAAGCATTATGTAAATAATATATATAATGTGTAATCAACATATCTTATTTCTAAGACAACAACAAACCCTGCACCGCATCTGATGTGACTCCCTCGCTGTAAATGCTGGCGCTCCCGTTTTTTTCTGCCACCTCCCTGCGCACGCATCCTGAATGTTTACAAACATGGTAATTGGTCTATAAGGTTGCATTATTTAATATTAGGCCATGCATTTACTAACACGAACAAACAATGATCAATACATTTATTACAGTATTTATTCATGTTAGTTAATGTTTATGAAAATACAGTTGTTGATGTAGTAACTAATGTTAACAAGCATGAACTTGGATGTTAATAATGCATTAGTATATGCTGGACTATATGCATAATAAATGCTGTACACGTATTTTTCATGTAAGTAATGCATTAACTAATGAAACCTTATTGTAAAGTGTGACCAATATGTTGTTACAGACTGACCATTGTTGTGGTTGTTGATCTGGAAGTATCCGTCCACAAGCGAGGCTCCGTTGTTGAAGTGTTGGGTCATGTGATCCAGCCAGTTTGCCTCCAGGCTCCAGATGCCGTCGCTCTGCGTTTGCACTCGAAGAGGAACTTTAACAGTGTAGTACTTGAGCTGAGCTGAACGCCGACCCGGGTAATTAAACAGACCGAAGAGCTCGGCTCCTGCACACACAACACACGCACACACTTAATCAAACACACTTAACACAGAGCAATGCTAATCAAGAATGGAGATTAGCAATAATCAGTCAGCTGAAACAGATCGCATATAGAGCAATGGGATGTTTTTACTTGTTGAAACGTTTTATAATATCATAATATATTTAATGCATGTGAGTAAAAGCTTTAACTAACAATGACCCACTGTTGTTCACTTTGTATCACTATTTCTTTTTTTAATGCTAGTTTATTTATATATATATATATATATATATATATATATATATATATATATATATATATATATATATATATATATATATATATATATATATAATGTAAAAAGTAGTAAAAAATATATTTTTTTTTTCATATTAGCTCAAGTCCATTAAATAATAAACCCAACATACACTTTTAGTAATTTAGTATTAACAATTTAATAACTTTATCTATTAATTTTTAAATTAATTCAGTTGAGTTAAACTTTTAGTAATTTATTTGTTTTTAAAGTATAGATTTATATATTATTAAGAGTTTATTTATTTTCTAAATAATATAGTTTATTTTAATATAGTTAAGTTCTAAATAATATAGTTTATTTTATTTTTCATTTATTATTTGATTATTATTATTATTATTGTTATATTTATCATCACTATTATTATTATTATCGTCATCATAATTATCATCAACATTTATAATTAATATTGTTATTATTACTAGCATTAGCAATATTATTATTAGCACTATTATTATATTTATCATTAGCATTATTATTATCAACATTTATTGTCGTTTATAATTAATATTAATAATATTAATAAAATTAATAATAATAATAATAATATCATCATAATAATTATCATCATTTATTATTATTATTATTATTATTACTATCATTAGCACTTTTATTATATTTATCATCATCGTCATTTATTATTATTATTATTACGATTATTAGCACTATTTTTATAATTATTATCACTACTATTATTATTACTATCATTAGCACTATTATTATATTTATCATCATCATTTATTATTATTATTACGATTATTAGCACTATTATTATATTTATTATCACTACTACTATCATTAGCACTATTATTATATTTATCATCATCATTTATTATTATTATTATTATTATTATATTTATCATCACTACTATCATTATTATTACTATCATTAGCACTATTATTATTAGCATTATTATAATGATCATCACTATTATTATTAATATCAACAATATTAGTATTATTTTTATTATTATTATTATCATCACTATTATTGGTATGGGTATTATTATTTCAAATTAAAAATCAGTATTATGATTATATTTTCAGTTAACTACAGTATAACCCTATGAGTGCTATTTAATACGAATTTATTCATAATTTTTTAATGATTACACACCTGTTATCTCCAGTCCAATAAATAATTAACCCAAATAACAACAGTGTCCAGATGTAGCTAATAACAATATACAGTATTCTTTAAATAAATAGAAATAAGCAGAGATAAACACGTGTGAGCACAAGACTAAAACCCCAACCATCATAACCCCGCAGTTAATCTGCTCTTGTCAGCAGCTTTATGAGCTCATTTGCGTTGTGAAGTGCGTGATCTTTGGCTGTGGTCCTTCACACTTAATTAATGATCTTGTAGATGAGCTTAACAACTAATTAGCCGCAGTCCTGGTCCGGCGGAGGTGAGTAATTAGGGAAATTAGCTGATGTAGTGACAATCTGAACCAGCATTTAGGAGCATCGCTTCTCCACTATTGACCATCCGCTCGTCTCAATGTTATTTCGTTTGGCTGCGAAACAAAAAATGCTGTTTACGTCTGCCACAGAGAGAAAGAGGGAGAGAGCGCTTAATGGATGACGAGGCTGTAAGATGAATTTGTTTGTGTGCCTGGCTTAAAGCCGCCCTGTTTCGCAGACCTATATTAGAACTAATGGGAAATTGACCGAAGAGATAAATATGGATGCACTTTCGTTGTGGCAGCGATCGTTTTAGACTGCATTGAGTCATTAAGCGAGGCTGACGGGACCTGGAAAAGCAAACCAGAGCCAACCGTCTCAATGGCTTTTACTCGCTGTAAAAATAAATATACAAGTGTTTGTTGTTTTACTTCAGTTCGGGGACATTTCTATATGTAATCCTTACTCTTGTAATGTGCACATAGTACATCTGCGTCACTTTATTACATGCTGTTATTGATTTTAGTTTAGCTCCTTTTGTAAGCAGTGTACATGATGTAAAGTATTTACATCCCCTAATTTATTCATTCATTTTCCTTCGGCTTAGTCCCTTTATATATCCAACCCAGGCTCATTCTGAAAACGTAGTCCCGCGGACATTTCTGGAGACCACGAATTACGTGGCCGGAGGTACGTATGGCTGCATTTCATTTTTGTTTAAGCGAATGCTACGGGGTGGTGTGACGCCGTTCCCTTCCGCGATTGCTGGCTGACCGCTTACCTCGGTGTGGAGGGCTTTCACGCCACAGCCAGTTTGTCCGGTTAGCTCATTGTGTACGTCAGCGGGATTGATGACGCAGAGAGGAGCTGACAACGATGACTGGGATTGAGTCTAGGGAAAGCGGTTCCAGAAAACAGGTAAGACAAAAACAATCCAAAAAATAAAGTGAACGAGTGAACAACAGGCTGAGAATGTGGTCAAATCTGAAAACGTGGTCAAAATCAGATGAGGGCTTTCCTTTTTCTGGACGGTATTTTTTTTGGGGGGGGTGTCAATCGGTAAAACCGCTTGAGCTTAGGGAAGGAGGAAGAGTATGGGTCGGTCGATTCGCTAGTCGCATAGTCGCTCAACAGCGAGTGGGTTTACACGAGAGACATTCGACATGTGAAAAAGCATCGCACGGCAGCCTCTCGCGGATTCGCGAAAACAAAAGCTGCACAAATACTTACCTCCCGGGATGTATTTCGCGGTCTCCAAGAACGTCAACGAGACTACGTTCCCAGAATGAGCCTGGGCTGTAAATATCAGGGTTTGCTACAGCAAAATTAACTGCCAACTTATCCAGCATATGTTTTACGCAGTGGATGCCCTTCTAGCGGCAACCTACTACTGGGAAACACCCATACACACTCATTCATTTACATACACTACAGGCAATTTCGTTTACACAATTCAACTATAGCGCGCATGTGTTTGGGCTGTTGTGGAAACCGGAGTATCCAGTGGAAACCCACGCGAAAACACTAGGAGAACATGCAAACCCCACACAGAAATGCCAACTGACTCAAACCAGTGAGGCGACAGTGCTAACCACTGAGACACTGTGTCACCCCTCCCCTAGTTTAGTACACACTACTGCGCCCAACCTGCGCTGAACTGGGATCAAACTGGCAATTCTTTGCATGGTAGTCAGTTGCTCTAACAATGAGGCTAAAGACCATGACCTGTAGCATCTGTCCCTAGAGCACCTTTGAGGTCAGAAAAATGAGGTTTGCCTGCAAAGCACTTCGCTAGCTGGCCCATGGCTTGAAATTGAGACCGTTTTATTCGCATATGCGACCTCAAAATATATTTGGGAGCATTTGTGCCAGTGCATAAAATTGTATGTCATGCGACCAGTTTTGACAACAAAATGTTCACCACATGCGCGGAATTAGGAGGCATTTACACATTAAGCATCTTTGCACCTAAAAACACCGAACGCAGCAGGTTTAAAACAGTTGACATGTCAACTTGCTGCAGTAAACAAAGCCCGCAATGCTTGTCCCGCCTTCAAGCTCTTCTTATTGGCCCACTGTGCTAGAACAGAACACGAATGGATTAATTAATATCAGCTGTCAATCACTCAGTTCCGATGACAGGGAGCTACAGCCACAAAAAATTTAAAGGTCTGAATACGAGAGAATGAAAACAACACTGACAGATTTAGTTTTAGAAACCACCTAAAGTTACAAGTAATGGCACATCTGATTAGTGATCATGTGCTGAATGTACACTTTTCAAAGAGTGGATAAAAGACATGCAGTGGTTAAAGTCTGCCATGAAAATGACTGAATCATTCACTGTAAAGCCAGTGGGACAAAGTTTTCAGGTTACAGTGTTTGCCACTGTTTGCCATGTTCTAACGTTATTTAATCCTTCATTTATTTGTGCGACTGGTACCACGTTCACTATCGCTAAAGAACACGCATTCACCGAGATGAAGCTAATATTGCAGCTCATGAAAAGACCGTTACTGCTATTAAGATGAGGCAAAATAGTAAGTTATATGTCAATATCATCCATGCAATATCAGACAGCACCCATGAGAACAGCACAGTGATTGATGCTTGATGCTTTTGCTCCATGCGCTTCAAACTTTGCGCCTAGATCATTAAAATAGAGCCCCTTGTTTTCACTAGTTGTTTGAATAACAGAATTGAGAATTTGGGGGCAGAAATGTGTTTCAAAAGTTCACACTTAGCTGATGATTGGTAATAAGCTAGTTTGGCATGCTGTCCCGGGAGAGAGCCCCGAGCTCATGAGAGCCTCGAGCCCGGGGCTCCCTCCCATTGCAGGGCGAGAGGGGAGTTTGAGCTTGGGTAGATCTCGAGAACCCCCCTCCCTCCTGCTGCATGAGGGTTGCTAAGGTGATGCGTTGCTGACAGAATTGAATCAAATTTGGTGCTAATTTGGATTAGTCAATTTACTTAAGTGTCATGTTTTTGGGAGTGTTGGAGGAAACCGGAGGACCCGGGGAAAACCCACGCAAGCACGGGGAGAACATGAACTCCACACGAAAATGCTGACCGTTTGGGTAGATGCCCGAAGCGAGGGCATTTTGCTGTGAGACCGCAGTGCTAGCCACTGGGCCGCCGTGCTGCCCTGTAGACAAAGGAGGAGGCGAAGGGGTGGAAGGGGGGATTCTTCAAGACGAAGATGACTAAAGGTAAGGTGTTTGGTTATTTATACTTGGTTAGGAGTAGTCTGATTGGTGGTTCGTACATTAGCTTGACTCGGGGCCAGCCGTGTCAATCATAAGCACGTGATCCTCTCGAAATTAGTTTATGAATAAACTTCACTTCATTGTAATGCAAGTATATAAATAATTATTAGTAATATTATTTTTGAATGGTATTTATTTCTGTAAAACTACAGTATTTGTTTTTATTACCACATGTATGCTAGCTAATTATTTAATATTAATTAAATTGCTTATTTCTTCCATATAAATAATTATAAAAAATAATTGTAATAAATTAGTTTTGATAAAATAAGGGAGAGATGTGTAATATCACATTTTGGTAACACTTTATTTTGACGGTCCATTTGAGTGTTAGTAGACTGTCTGCTGTTGATACAGCCCCTTCAACAGAGATTTAACTGACTATAAGAAACTTTGCAAGTACATGTCAGCTTACACTAATCCTTACTAATTAATGAGAATTAGTTGGCATGTAGATGCAATGTAACCTAAACTCAACAAACGGACCATCAAAAATAAAGCATGACCCACATTTCCTTCACGCTGCAGCACATATTACTGAAATCCAGCAAATATTAAAGCAACATTTAACTACTGAAATAAAACCAGTCGCCTCTGCATCTTTAAAAAAAAAAAGTCTGATAGATGAAGTGTGAAGAAAGTAATGCTCTTCACACTTGAAAGCCAACGTTTCAGTGACTTTCACTATCAATTCCAGTGGGGTCTGGTAAAGCGTTGGACATTTAGTGGTGAAACAAGCTCACAAATGCCCCGTTCCAGACCTCAGAGCTCTGTGTGATCACTTTTAACCCGCCTGACAAGGTCAAACATGCTGGAATATCTGCAGTTCCCACCACCGACCAACATGACATGTCATCAAATGTTTGCCTAATCCGCATTTGAATTGCATCATATCAACACCCAAACACATCCACAAAAGTCCTGACCTCCGTCTTCGCGGGAGCTGATAACTGTGCACACACTCGGATGTGGTTTGCATCCCAACAGCTGATTAAGAAAGTTACCGCCAGATATAAATACAGAGGGGAAAATAAGTATTGTCGTGTTTTTTCCTGCGAATACTGTTTCTAAAGGAGCTTTTGACATGGAAGTGAACCAGATTTTTGTTAAAACCCAAACAATACAAACATAAAGATAAACAAAATAAATCTGAAAAATGAGTTCTGTGTAATAAAATGTATTTAAAACAATAAATAAAAGGCTTTTTTGGTGATGGCAGGTTAAAGACGTCTCTCATATGAAGAATGAAGTCACATGCATTGCTCAGGTGTGAGTTTTTCACAGACTTCAACAGTGTAAAATTCTCAACCAAGGCTCATTCTGGTAACGTAGCCCCACGAACGTTTCTGAAGACAGTGAAATACGTCCCAGGAGGACGTATTTTATTGCACGCTTTTCCGCGTCTCGAATGCCTCTCGTGAGCTGTTCGCGCCCATGTTATTCTCACGTAAAAAGCCACCGGAGGCTGCTGTCGAGCGACCGTCTGTCTGTCTGACTGACTGACTGAATGACTGAACGATTGACTGGGCGTGGGCCAATCAGCCGACCCAGCCACGCTCCTCCTCCTCCTCCTTCCCTAAACCCAAGCAACGATTTACAAAAGCCGTCCAGAAAAACAAAAGCCCTCATCTGATTTTGACCGCGTTTTCGGATTTCACCACATTCTCGCCCGGTTATAAACTTGCTCGCTTTATTTTTTGGATTCTGTTTTCTGGAACCGTTGATCCCTGGACTCTAACCCTGTCGTCGCCGTGGCTGGCTCCGCCTCCGGGCCTCCGCTCCACCAACGTAACACTACGAGCTAACCGGACAAACTGGTTGCAGCAGGAAAGCCCTCAATATGGAGGTGAGCTGTCAGCCGGCGAGTGCGAAGAGGAGCGGCGTCACACCGCCCTGTATCGTTCGTTTGAAAAAACGAAATGCAGCCATACGTACCTCCGAAAGCGTCCACGGGGCTACGTTTTCAGAATGAGCTTGGTTTGAAAAATCTTGATGGTTCTGTGGATCTTGTCTATCAAATCTGGTCTTTAGTTTCTATTTTCTATTGTATTTAAGTCAGGTGATTGGCTGGGCCATTCTACAGCTTGATGTTTTTTCTCTAAAAGCATTTGAGAGTTTCTTTGGCTGTGTTTTGGATCAGTTTTGCTGATATGTCCACCCTGGTTTCATTTTCATCATGCTAATGTAGATGTTGAACTGAAGCAGCTGATATTCATTTACACTGATGAAGGGTAAAGGGTTGCTGAAGAACTACTGAGAGATTTCATCAGTGTTGAAAATGTCAAAGTATTATACCAGAACCACAAAATTATCGTATTTGGAGGAAAATTATCATACACGAGTCAAACGAAGAGTATACAGATATTATCTAGACAAATAACGTGCAAATTACCACAATACGTAATAAAATAAATTAGGTGTATCTTAGTGGGAAGGTTCGAACTCCACCTCTGAGTCGCTGTCCTGCGTGTATTGCTAAATGTTAAGGGATTCAAATTGGATGCTGTCATGGACACAACATAGTGCTGGGTCACTTAAAAGTGGTGCACCCTCCCAAATTTTTTTTACAACTCTGAGGTGTGCATGAGCCCATTCAGAGTATCTGTAATGAGCCGATTTCATGACTTTTTTTTTTAATGAGATTTACCTGTGGAAAAACACGTTCACATGATGCATTTGAGGGAAAAAACAAGAACATCAAGGGCAAACTCCCCTTTCCTTCTCACCCTCCTTTTCATCATTACTTTTTAAAACATTATTGCTTAAACAATCAACCTCAACCTGAAAACGACTGACTCAACTCACAAGAGAGAGCTATTCTCCATGTTGATTGGCTGAGAAAATGTAACGGAAGATGAGATAGAAAGCGTGTTTATCTCCACGTTCGTAGCAGACAAAAGATGCAGCTAGATTAAGTACAGAAGCCCTAAGTTTACAATGAAATTCATTTTACGTGCTATAAAATTCTGAAATTATCGTACATTATAGGATTTTATTCTTTATTGATCGTACATTGTACAGTACAGAGGTCGAAATTATCGTACAAATATGATAATTATCGTAAGTCTGGCAACACTGGATTTCAGCTGCTGTCTGGGCTTTCACTGCCTTTCCCTTTCTTCATGTGTACTTTTTCCCTGCATCATTTCATTTCACTTTTTGTTTCACTTGTAAACTAATTAGATTTGTTATTTCTGCATGTATAAATTTCTTTGGTTGTCACCAATATCTGGAGGAAAAAGTCAACGGCACCTTTAGAACGATGCTTTCTGCGAAAAATGGTGATGTGTTCACCACTTATTTTCCCAGCTGTATATACAGAAGGCTATTCAGGTGGAAGAGGGTTACAGGATAGCTTTGTTCATTAGTTTGTGTAAAACATATGCATGCTTTACTGAACCAAATTCACATATTTAATTCAATTGCACATAATTCATTAATCAAACTCATTTAAGCCTTCACTGTTAGGAGGGATGATGAGTGGATTCTGACCTGCAGTAACCTCTGATGGGCTATTGCAACATGCATCTAATCAGTGTAAGTACATATTAGTTAAGGCCATCTAATATATAGTACACTCTAAAAAAATAACTCAAGAGCTCTGTTCAGGGACAGACGAGTCTTCTTTAAGGCCAGCTTCCAGCCTCCACCGCTGAGACTGCAGCTCTGCACAAGACTTTTGGCCAGCGGAAAAATTTAAACGGTCGTGCCCAACAGAGTCTGGTTTCTCTCAAGGTTTTTTTTTCTTCACATGCCTATCGGTGAATTTTTTTTCCCTCTCCGCTGTCGCCTCTAGCTTGCATGGTTCGGGATCGGTAGAGCTGCGCATCGATGAATTTGCTTTTCAGTGTTTGAACTCTCAGTAATGATTTTAAAGCACACAGAACTGAGCTAAACTGAACTGAACTTAAACACTAAAAACTGAACTACTCCATTCCAATTTACTATGACCATTTATGTGAAGCTGCTTTTGACACAATCTACATTGTAAAAGCGCAATACAAATAAAGATGAACTGAATTTAATTTAATTGTTACTATTACATAGTTTAATACATTATTGTGACTTAAAAATTCTAAAATGCTGATTAGATTAAAACTTTTAAGTTGCCAGACTAATTTTATTAAGTTTTTAAAACAGAAAAAATATTAATAAATACATCAATTTACAAATGCGGCTAATTTAAAGGTAAATATATCTGTCAGTTACTTTAAAACAATATTTAACTTGTAGCAACCTAAAGAAATTGGGTTGATAACTCAATTTTTCCACACTAATGAAGTTCAAATTCAAAAGTCAAGTCCACACGCTGATGTTTTTTGTTATTTTTTCATACTGATAATATGGGACAGAACATGTTTTTGTTTTGTAAAACAATGAAAACCTGTGGTTTAATACAAATAAAAAATTAGCAGAAAACAAAAATGTTGTTGTTAAATGTTTTTCTTACAAGCGTGAACAGTAAATTAAAATAAATAAATAAATAAATCAGCTACTGTCACCGACTCGGTCCCAGTCATTCCCCTCGCTGGCCAGCAGAGGCCGCCATCCCCGGATTTCTAAGCATTACATCAGCCCGTTTCTGACTCTGCTTTGCCTTCTGCCTGCCCACGACCCAAGCCTGATACACGGACTCTGATACTCGCTGCCTGCCCTTGATCCAAGCCTGATACACGGACTCTGTATCACGCCGCCTGCCTCTGACCCTTGCCTGGTAAATCCCTCTGTGTCTGTCAGCTGCCAGCCTTGAGACCTTTACTGCTACTATTGATGTGTGTTTGCACCTTCGTGCATATTGTATGTTTAAGTGAGTGATGTAATGCTTAGAAATCCGGGGATGGCGGCCTCTGCTGGCCAGTGAGGGGAATGACTGGGACCGAGTCGGTGACAGCTACTTAATTTATTTGAGGTTCTAAACTTAAAAACATGCAATTAGAAACATAACACTGGATTTGTTTTCAATTTTAATCAAAAAACTTATTGAAACAAATTATTTTTTAAATACTCGACTTATAAATTTGAGTTTTTGCTAGAGAAAAAATGCCTTAGATTTGGCTAACATAATAAAGTTTGTTGTCTGAACCTCATTTTGTTAGATGTTGTCGTAACTTAAATATATTAATGCAAACTGTTGCGTTATTTTTTGTTTTGTTTTGTCTAAACATTATTTTTTTTGAGTGTAGGTCCATGTTTAAAACATAATAAAGGGAATATAATTACAGTTTTTTTGTTGCATCACATCAGATGTTGAGCATTTGTATTATTATTAAATGTCTTTAGGCGACTGTTTAAATACCATAAACTAGTTAATTAGGCTACTTTTATATGTTAATGAGCTGCTACACCTGTGGTTGTCAAAGTTTATATGTACAGCATGAATGAATAAATAATAAAAGTTACTATTTTACTGCACTGATGGTGCTGTTTTTGTTAATAAAACTGGATTTACATCTTGGTCCCAACTCAAGTTCCAGTTACTCTCAGCTCAAGCTACTGTCAAATGTGCATTTCTTCCAGAGACATCTTGTTAATATTGAATGTGCAGCTCAAGAAATCTGCCATCAGCTCCAGAACTTGGTGCAACTTCTCTCAAATGTTAGTCTGGAGTACTGAATATCTCTGTGGACTTCATGTAATATGACATATTGTAATTTCTGTAAGTTATGCTTTGCGTTAGCAGAGCATTTGTCAGTGATAGCGTGGAAATAAGGAGGGAAATGTGCGTAATTGCATTGCAGTTTGCCTGTTCACACATTTTTTTGCTTGGATTATAAGTTTTCAGTAAGATTCTAGTGAAAAAAAAGTTAGTCTGAATTCCAGTTATTTATTTATTAGGGCCAATATAGTGTTTCTATTGGTTTTCTCTTTCTTACTTTTTGTAAATGGGAGTCAATGGCAGCCCTATCAACAGTACATGGGAAAATGGTGAAGTTTGGCACATTTAAAGTGAGTGGTCATCCTTAACAGCAGTCTGACCATTTTTAAGGTCTCTAGAGCAAACTATATTGCACCAGGCCCGTGCAGAGACTGTCAAAAGGGAATGTGCAGGATACATTTTTTGAAGAGCGGGGGGGGTTGTTGTTGTCGCACGCGTACTGAAGAGCGGTGTTGTCGCGCGCGTTCTTATCAGCTGTGTTGTCGCGCGTACTTTAAAGCGGGGGGTTGAGCGCGCGTACTTTAAAGCGGGGGGTTGAGCGCGCGTACTTTAAAGCGGGGGGTTGAGCGCGCGTACTTTAAAGCGGGGGGTTGAGCGCGCGTACTTTAAAGCGGGGGGTTGAGCGTGCGTACTTTAAAGCGGGGGGTTGAGCGCGCGTACTTTAAAGCGGGGGGTTGAGCGCGCGTACTTTAAAGGGGGGGGTTGAGCGCGCGTACTTTAAAGCGGGGGGTTGAGCGCGCGTACTTTAAAGCGGGGGGTTGAGCGCGCGTACTTTAAAGCGGGGGGTTGAGCGCGCGTACTTTAAAGCGGGGGGTTGAGCGCGCGTACTTTAAAGGGGGGGGGTTGAGCGCGCGTACTTTAAAGCGGGGGGTTGAGCGCGCGTACTTTAAAGCGGGGGGTTGAGCGCGCGTACTTTAAAGCGGGGGGTTGAGCGCGCGTACTTTAAAGCGGGGGGTTGAGCGCGCGTACTTTAAAGCGGGGGGTTGAGCGCGCGTACTTTAAAGCGGGGGGTTGAGCGCGCGTACTTTAAAGGGGGGGGTTGAGCGCGCGTACTTTAAAGCGGGGGGTTGAGCGCGCGTACTTTAAAGGGGGGGGTTGAGCGCGCGTACTTTAAAGCGGGGGGTTGAGCGCGCGTACTTTAAAGCGAGGGGTTGAGCGCGCGTACTTTAAAGGGGGGGGTTGAGCGCGCGTACTTTAAAGCGGGGGGTTG
Organism: Danio rerio; assembly: GCF_052040795.2. Classification (NCBI taxonomy): domain Eukaryota; kingdom Metazoa; phylum Chordata; class Actinopteri; order Cypriniformes; family Danionidae; genus Danio; species Danio rerio. Next base: position 54,682,725 of record NC_141036.1, read on the forward strand.
AGCGCGCGTACTTTAAAGCGGGGGGTTGAGCGCGCGTACTTTAAAGCGGGGGGTTGAGCGCGCGTACTTTAAAGCGGGGGGTTGAGCGCGCGTACTTTAAAGCGGGGGGTTGAGCGCGCGTACTTTAAAGCGGGGGGTTGAGCGCGCGTACTTTAAAGCGGGGGGTTGAGCGCGCGTACTTTAAAGCGGGGGGTTGAGCGTGCGTACTTTAAAGCGGGGGGTTGAGCGTGCGTACTTTAAAGCGGGGGGTTGAGCGTGCGTACTTTAAAGCGGGGGGTTGAGCGTGCGTACTTTAAAGCGGGGGGTTGAGCGCGCGTACTTTAAAGCGGGGGGTTGAGCGCGCGTACTTTAAAGCGGGGGGTTGAGCGCGCGTACTTTAAAGCGGGGGGTTGAGCGCGCGTACTTTAAAGGGGGGGGTTGAGCGCGCGTACTTTAAAGCGGGGGGTTGAGCGCGCGTACTTTAAAGCGGGGGGTTGAGCGCGCGTACTTTAAAGCGGGGGGTTGAGCGCGCGTACTTTAAAGCGGGGGGTTGAGCGCGCGTACTTTAAAGCGGGGGGTTGAGCGCGCGTACTTTAAAGGGGGGGGTTGAGCGCGCGTACTTTAAAGCGGGGGGTTGAGCGCGCGTACTTTAAAGCGGGGGGTTGAGCGTGCGTACTTTAAAGCGGGGGGTTGAGCGCGCGTACTTTAAAAGGGGGGGGTTGAGCGCGCGTACTTTAAAGCGGGGGGTTGAGCGCGCGTACTTTAAAGCGGGGGGTTGAGCGTGCGTACTTTAAAGCGGGGGGTTGAGCGTGCGTACTTTAAAGCGGGGGGTTGAGCGCGCGTACTTTAAAAGGGGGGGGTTGAGCGCGCGTACTTTAAAGCGGGGGGTTGAGCGCGCGTACTTTAAAGCGGGGGGTTGAGCGTGCGTACTTTAAAGCGGGGGGTTGAGCGCACGTACTTTAAAGCGGGGGGTTGAGCGCGCGTACTTTAAAGCGGGGGGTTGAGCGCGCGTAATCAAGAGCGGTGTTGTCGCGGCGGGAGGGGGTGTGTCGCGTCGCGGGGGCACTTTTTATCATTTTGGAAGGGCACTTTCTATCCAACACTAAAAAGGGCATGTGCACTGCACAGGTTGAGCCCTATGTGTGCACGTGCCTGTATTGCACCACCGTCAGTCCAAACTGATACATCTGACTAATTCATATTGCATTCTCTTGACAAATTAATAAAAATGTTAGGCACAAATTTTCATCTTAAATTCACACAATAGATACAATACTTACTTACTCCCAGATCAATTTATATCGAAGTTGATATCTAGTCACACCATATTGGTGTTTCATAACATCTAGCTTTTTTATGAGGCCCAATGCTCAACCCCCAATCTGGAGGACCAGGACATTCACACATACACTACGGACAATTTCGCTTACCCAGTTCACCTACAGCACATGTCTTTTGGACTGTGGGGGAAACCGGAGCACCCGCAGGAAACCCACACAAACACGGGGAGAAAATGAAAACGGTTCAACTGTCGAACTGTGAGGCGACAGCGCTACCCACTGAGCCACCGTATCGCTCCAATAGAGACAGTAGAGATGATTTTTTACATAATAACCAAAATAAAATATTTTTTTGTTGTTTTTGCTGTGTTTGTAGTTCAAATATTGAACAATTCCTAAATCAACAACTTATGTAAATGTTTTTCGAAATAGTATGTCTAAAACGCATCCGCATTTTTCTCTTAAAAGAAGCTAAAATATTTAGTTAAGTTTGGTAAGTAAAATAAACTTATTTCAAACAATATTCTTTTCCTTAGCCCAGATTATTTTGCAACTTTTAAAGAAAAACTCACCTAATGTTGACTTGCTATCTTTGAAAATAAGACAATATTTTGACTTGGCTAGAAAATGCTTCTTGGTTTAAGACTTTTTAGATATTTGGACTAGAAATTAATTCTAAGTAAGGAGAGCATTTTTGCAGTGTTATTTTTGTGACTTCTATTTTTCTCAGGCCTTTTTTGAATGAATGAAAAGATACTGGCAAATGTACGATTTCATTTACTCACATTTGTCACTTTGCATTGCCAAGTTGGGAGGTGCTCATTTTAGGCCATGCTTGTTTAATGCATCCAAGAACATGATGCATTCAAGTCCACATGTCATATAATTACCAACAGTAGCAGATCCAAAATCAATATTAATTTCTGAACACAAAACTATATTCTTACTTGTCTAAATGGTTGTAGATTTAAGAATTGTTATATATAAATCTCTAAGTAAAAAACACACTTTACGCACACTTTATGCACTGTGTTGTGTGCCAAAATTTATTTTAAGTTTGTTTGTAATAAGAATGGTATATATATATATATATATATATATATATATATATATATATATATGTATATATATATATATATATATATATATATATATATATATATGGTATTTATAATAATAAATAAGTAAATATACTTTCTTATTATGAAAAGATTTTATATTTTTGTGAAAAATAGTGTAACACTTTATAATAGCTACACATTATGAACCATTTATTAAGCATTATCAAATAGTGAATACATGATTTGTTAAGCATTAGCATTGACAAACATTACTAAGCAGTTTATAACTGCAGCTACAAATGCTGTATTCATCACTTATAAGGACATTTAAAGCGAGCTTATATGAGCAACCCAAGTTCATTCTGAAAACGTAGTCGGACGTTAGCCGGAGGTTTGTATGGCTGCATTTTATTTTTTTTAGCAAACGCTACGGGGCGGTGTGAGGCCACTCCTCTTTGCGCTCACTGGCTGACAGCTCACCTCCGTGTTGGGTTTAGGGAATGAGGAGGAGGAGGGTGGGTTGGCCGAGTCAATCATTCAGTCAATCAGAAAGACGGTCACTCGACAGCGGCCTCCGGCGGGAGGAAACGTCCGCGGGACTATGTTTCGAGAATGAGCCTGGGTTGTATAAGAGATGCAGAGAGGAGTTGACCGTGACGACCAGGTTCGAGTCCGGGGAAGATCGGTTCCAGAAATCAGATAAGACTAAAACAGAATCCAAAAAATAAAATTAATAAGTGAACTACAGAGTGAGAATGTGGTAAAATCCGAAAATGTGGTAAAAATCAGACGAGGGCTTTTCTTTTTCTGGTCGGCTTTTGTAAATCATTGGTTGGGTTTAGGGAGGTAAGTGGGTGGGTGGGTCAATTGGTAAAATTGGTTGGGTTTGGGGAAGGAAGAGGGTGGGTCAGTCGATTGGCCGGTTGCCCAATCAATCATTCAGTCGGTCGACAGCGGCCTCTGGTGGGTTTAAGTGAGAACAGCACTCGCAAGAGACATTTGAGGTACGAAAAAGCCCACACAGCGGCCTCTCAGGGATTCACAAAAACAGCAAAAATACGTACATCCCGGGATGTATTCTGTGGTCTCCAGAAACGTCCACAGGACTACGTTTTGAAAATGAGCCGGTGTTGAAAGTATAAATGCAAGACTACGCACAAACCAGGTGCCATGGGTCACGTTGATCACTTGATGCAGAAGTACAAATCAGCCTTTTCCCGAAGGAAAATGAATGAATAAATATTTGTATAATACTAAGCACAAATCAAATAATTTCATTGCATCGCATACCTGATCAATTCAATTATAAAAAATTATCCGCTAATCATGAATGGTTGTTCAAACTATGATTTCGGGAACCAAACCCCAGCTCTGTTATCACTGAAATAAATGCCCTATCAGTTGGCTCCACTTTCAGCTTAAAACTCTATCTTTTGAAATTAACCCAGAATATCGCCTCTTTAATTTTCATATTAGCAAGTAAATCACTCTGAAATACCGCTGTGTGTGAGATGAACTATCCAAATAATCCTGCTTTTTTTCCTCCTCCTTTCTGAATGCAGGTTTGGCTCAATGGCTTTACAGCTGCACCGCGGGACGTAAAAAACCCTTTTGACAAACGTTCACCTCATCTGAGCTCTGAGCATTTCACACCGCTGACCAATGCCATTATGTTTTATAGATGTTCACCCGGAGCATTAGAGGGATTTGAGCGAGGAATGACTATGTTTATCAGCAGTGGCGATAAGTCATAAAGACGCAGCGCTGTGCCAGAGGACTCCTGGCAGCTGTCATCTGGTGGCTGAATGAGAGAATCTGGTGTAGCGTGAGGCGTGGTAGGAAAATTGCAACACAGGCTCATTGGAGTAAATGTGCCCAGGGCAACCTTTTTTGAGAACCGAGAAATACAGTTGAAGTCAAAATTATTCACCCTCCTGTCAATTTTTTTTTAATTTTCTCAAATGATGTTTAACAGAAGAAGGAATTTTTCACAGTATTTCCAATAATATTTTTTCCTCTGGAGAAAGTCTTATTTGTTTAATTCTGTAAAAATAAAAGCAGTTTAAAATGTTTTATACCACTTTAAGGTCAATATTATTAGCCCCCTTAAGCAAATTGTTTTTGATTGTCTAACAGAACACTCTTATTAAGGCTACGGTCCGGTACCTCTGACTGCATACACACTGTAGGTGTGCAGTTCATAGTCTTTTCTGCTAGTGTGAATGCTGCAATCATAATCTGGAGTGGCTCTAGTTTGATTAGGATGAGTTTGGTGGCAATGTGTGCTTTGAAGGCTGCTGAAGAACCAAACTGCATTTGTTTTAAGATACATAACTGCTCCAGACTTGGAGTTGTCATGAAACCTTTATAATCATGACGTGACACTTCATGAATGTGAATGAAATTTTATGCATGCTTATGACAACTGTTATTAAGTGTCGTTTACTCAGTTATGTTATTTTGATTGCGAACATGACTTTTTTTTGTTATGACAACTCAACATAAACAAATACATCACAATCAGTCTTCATCTATGTCGTGACGACTTGACATTATCAAGACGACATACAATAACTTGTCATAAATCTGTCATAATAAGGTTGTGATGTATTTATGTCAGGTTGTCATAACAAACAATGTTATCTTTGCATCCACAATGGCATAACTGAGCGATTGACACTTGATGTCATGATTATAAAGGCTTCAAGACATTACGTACAGTCTTACGTACACCCAATATTTCTCGGTTCTCAAAAATGTAGCTCTGGGCACGTATCTCCAATGAGCCCGGGCTGGAAAATTGACTGCTGACGATGTCACTTCCACATCCAGATGGAGACTCGGGCTGCCGGCACAGGACTCCCAGCATGCATCATTCACATGGTACAGCGAACTCTGTGCACAATGCCACAGTTTCTGCAGGAAAAAAATGTCTCCCTAGCTAATGTTGGGAATGAGGTTTGCCATCTGGTTACTGGCGGGGAAAAAGAAGGGTGAACAAAGCCTAATCTAGCGCCCGCTGTGTGGGTTTTTGTAAATGCCAAGCCTGCCCAATCTTGTACATCAAAGCATTGCTTGAAAATTCAGTGTGTGCGTTTTTTGGACAAAAAAAAAGGCCAGTGAGATGCTTTCACAGTGTGTGATACTCAGAAGTGACAAATGATTTATGATCTTTCTAGATGTTGTTACCAAGAAAAACAGCTGGCGTTAAGATTGGGTGAATATTATGTTCTTGATATAAAAATTAAGCAAGATTATGAATAATACACTTCATTTGGCTGATGTAGAAACATCCATTACACTATTTCTGCACAAAAGACTCCACCTACATGTGAAATTAGCCCAATACTTAAAAGAATGACAGTATATAAACATACAATTGTCTTCTGTTTGGAAACAAAATGCACAATATATTAATTTCTTAGCATGATTTCTATTCAGTAGTTTGCTGGTATGACAATTTTTTTTTTCGTAAAATATGTCGATGTTATCCTTTTATTTTAACCTTTTATTTCAACCCAGGCTCATTCTGAAAATGTGCCCCTATATACATTTCTGGAGAGCGCCAAATACGTCCCAGAAGCTACGAGTTTTTGCAGTTTTTGTTTCGCGAATTTGCCAGAGGCCGCTGTGTATGCTTTATGAGATCTCAAATTTCTATATTGAGTGCCATTCGTGCTTGCTATTCTCGCGTAAATCCACCAAATGCTGCTGTCGACTGACTGACTGACTGACTGACCGATTGACTGAGTAACTGACCGACCCTTCCTCCTCCCTCCCTAAACCCAACCAATAGTGTTTTCAAAAACACCAATTGACCACCGCCGTGTTTTCAAAAGCAATCCAGAAAAATAAAAACCCTCGCGGCCGCCTGATTTTTACCCTTGTTTTCAGTTCTTACCACATTCCCACCCTGTTATTTATTTGTTTATTTTAATATTTTGTTTTTGTTTAACCTGGTTTCTGGAACCGTTCTTCTCTAGACTCAAACCCTGTCATAGCAGTATTATATTGTAGTTATTGTTTATAGTGTTGTAGCAGTTATTTTCAGAATAAAATGTATTTATTTATATATTTGTCTATGAAATATTGTGTTTTTGATTAAATAAATGCATATAAGCATTATAATATATATATATATATATATATATATATATATATATATATATATATATATATATATATATATATATATATATATATATATATACAAATGTTCCTTTAGTAAAAATAAAACAGGTTAAACGGATAAAGACAAAATAAATACAAACATACAAACAAATAAAATCACAAAAACATTTTCCACCAAAATATTGAGAAGTTATTTTCAGTTTTATTTATTTATCTATCTATCTATCTATCTATCTATCTATCTATCTATCTATCTATCTATCTATCTATCTATCTATCTATCTATCTATCTATCTATCTATCTATCTATCTATCTATCTATCTATCTATCTATCAAATATTGTGTTTTTAATCAAATAAATGCAATGAACTTTTTAGTATTTATCAAAAATGTGAAGATAATAATTATGCTAAAATATGATGTAAGAGTCACCCAGACCTGCCCAGCATTATAATTTGAAACAAAAATTCATCAATTTAAATGGTAACACTTTAGGTCATAATAATTCATGCTATTGACTACTGGTTTATATACAGCTAATTATTAATAAATTGATAATCTAGTAGTGTGAGTTAATGGTTTGTTAACACCGTGAATTGTGATCTAAACTCAAGTGTTACTTTCAAATTATAAGATACTATATTAACAGTTATTATCTAAATAATATGCAGGGAATAAGTCAGTACACACAAAAAAAGGTTTATTGGATTTACTCATTTTTTTAAAGTAACTCATTGCTAAATTGGCTGAATTTCAAAAAACTAGTGTAATGTTCAACTCAATTTGTTTAAGTTCAGCCCATAAAAATAGTTTACAACCACTTACCTTAAAAATGCAGATTCAATAAATCATTTGTTGTTTTCAGTGTAGTTAATAGCTTGAATTGTGACCTAAACTAAAGGGCTATCCTTTAAATTCCTGTAAAATAGTTGTAAACATTGTTTGCTACAAAAAAAAAAAAAAAAGATGATCAACCTACCACTCTTATTGAGGGCCAGCCTGCTGGTTTTCTGGCTTGTGTCTGTGCTTTTGTCCGTGTCGTTGTTGTTGTGTGTCAGTGTTTCAGAGTTTTCATCACCTCCAGCGTCTCCACCAGCTTTCAGAGCTTCACCTCCCTGCTTCTGTTCCTGGTTTTCTGCTCCAGATTCATCCCCCAGCTCCGGGTCCGGCTCCGGCTCTGGCTCCTCCAGGGGACTGGGGCATGGTGTGAGCCCGGAGCCATGCAGCGAGCTGGGGCTGGAGTGCAGGGAAAGTGAGGCCTCCTCTGGTTCTCCAAGCTGCAGTGCATGTGGACGGAGGCCAGCAGGCTCCTGGATAAAGCCCACAAAAATGATGCCCTGATCTGCAGCATCCTGGATCTGCTGGGTGGATGAAGAAACACAGTGGGATTATATACAGTTTTTCACATGTTTGAAAATCTCTTCATAGAAAATCTGTATATTGCAAACAACAACAACAATAATAATGGTAATAAAATTGGTAATAACATAATAATAATAATTACTATTATTATTAAAATTATGCTAATATTGTTAATAATAATAATAATTATAATTATAATAATAGTAATAATAATAATAATTATTATTAATTATTATTATTATTAGTATTATAATTATTGTTATTGTTATTGTTATCATTATTAAATGGTAATAACGTTAAAAATTATTATTCCTATAATTATAACAACATCAATAGTATTAATAAAAATGTAATTATAAATAATATAAAAGTAATAATAATAATAATAGTAATAATAAGAATAGTAATAACAATAACTTGTAATTATAATTGTGATCCTAATCATATTATTATTATTATTATTATTATTATTATTATTATTATTATTATTATTATTATAAAATATAAATTAATACTAATGATGATAATAATAATACTAATAATAACATTTATAATAATAATAATAATTATAATTATAAGTAGTAATAAAAATAATTACAATTAGTATTAATAATAATAATAACAATAAAAATAATAACAACAATCATAATATTACTATAATTGTTATTATTATTATTATTATTATTATTATTATTATTATTATTATTATTATTATCATAACATGGTAATAATAACAATCAAAATATTTTTTACAATATTAACAATAACAACATGAAAATTGTAATTATATTTTTATAAAAGTAATAATAATGATAATAACAATAAAATTTTTTAAAAATAATAAATATTATTATTATTATAATTATTATTATAAAATGGTAATAATACAAAAAATGGTAGTAATGTAATGGTAATAATGATCAAAATGGTTAATAATATAATAGTAATAACAACAATAACAATAGTAATAATAATTGTTATAAAGTGGTAACAATAAAGTGGTCTAGTTATAAAAGTGGTAACAATAAAAATATATAAGTAATAATATAAAAATATTAATAAATTGTAATAATTATAAAAGATTTTTAAATGTATATGTATGCTAAATATATTTATAATTATAAAAGTAATAATCAAAGTATATAAAAGTGGTAATAATAAAACTTAAAATGGTAATTATAATATTATTAATGATAAATGGTAATAATAATAATAATAATAATAATAATAATAATAATAATAATAATAATAATAATATAAATAAAAATAATTAAAATGACTATTAATGTAATAATAAAAATAATGGTAATAATAATTGTAATTATTATTATTAGTATTAGTAATATTATAAAATGGTAATAAAAACAATATATCAATATAATTCTTCATATAACAATAACAATAGTATTAAAAATGCAAATAGTAATGACATTAATAATAAATATTTATTATTATAATTATTATTACTATTATTATTGTTGTTGTTGTTTTTATTATTCTTATAAAAGTGTTAATAATTATAATAATAATAATAATAATAATAATAAATATACAAATTATTATTATTATTATTATTATCATCATCAACATTACCGTGAATTATTTCCCTCATTCTACAATTGTTTCCTTTTTATGTATTTTTATTATTCTTGTATTTTTTATTTTTTATATTATTACCACCATTGATACTGTCTTATAATGTCCTATACTGTCCTATAATGTCTCTTTACTGCCCTCTTGCACATGGTGTCATTCATGTTGTATTTTACTGTATTTTAATGTTCCTTTGCTTATACACTTTCACCCCTACACGTAGTCATGTTGGCACGCACTTCTGCTTTGTCGCTGTTGTTGTTTTTTCATCCATGATTTGTCTCCTGCAATTTGTATCTCTGTTTGCATAAATGAAATCTGAGCCAGTTTAGACCAACATGGTGGTGATTTATCCAGCTCAAACAATGGGATTGTTTACAGTAGCTGACAATAAGGAAAGCCGAGGAGAACTTTAAATCCTTAAGCCATCTTTCCCATGTGCTCTGAGAACAAAACCAGCACGTAAGTAGCAGATACAGCATTAACATACTGTATGAAAAGCCGTCACAGACAGCACAGCGTTTTACATCTGAACACTTTTACTCAATAGAGACACTTTAAATTCATCACACAATGTACGTATAGGACATATACAGTTGAAGGCAATGTTATTAACTGAAATGGTCGCACTTTATATAGATAGTCTGTTTGTTGTATTTACTACATTGCATCTACATGTCAACTAATTCTTATTAGGTAATAAGTAGACTGTTAGGTTGGGGTTTGGGGTTAGTGTAAGTTGACATGTACTTGCAAAGTTTCTTATACGCTTATTTCACGCGTCCGCCATTTTACAGAACCAAAGCGAGGCTGCAGTGGGAAGAAACCCGGAAGTATGACCAGCACTGTAAACATTGCCAACCCAAGCTCATTTGGTACGTACGGACGCGTTTAGTTTTTTTCGAGCGAAAGCTGCGGGGTGGTGTGGCGCCGCTCCGCTCCTCCTCTTCGCGCTCGCCGGCCGACGGCTCGCCTCCGAGTGGAGGGCTTTCCCGATGCAACCAGTTTGTCCACGTAGCTCACAGCATTGCGTCGGCGAAGCAGAGGCCCCGGAGGAGGAGGACCCGGCCGCGGGGACGACGACCGGGATCGAGTCTGGGGAACAGCGGTTCCAGAAATCAGGTAAGATGAAAAACGGAATTCGAAAAATAAGGGCGAGAACGTGGCGGGATCCGAAAACGCAGTCGAAATCGAAGTCGAGGGCTTTTTTTTTTTTCTGGACGGCTTTTGCAAATCGTCGCTCGGGTTTAGGGAAGGAGGAGGAGGAAGAGGAGGGCGGCCGGTTCGGCCGATCCGGCGGCTTTTCGCGCAAGAACGGCACGGGCTTAAACGGCGGATCCGCGAAAACAAAAAACGCTTGAATACGTACTTCCCGGGACGTATCTCGCGGTCTGCAGAAACGTCCGCGGGGCTACGTTTCCACAATGAGCCCGGGTTGAACATTGCAATAACATGCTGTGGACTACAAACCTCCAGCTGTTGCCGAAATTTCAAAATGAAGAATGGTGTAAACATCACTTTAATATCATTCAGTAAGTTTAATTTAAACAATTAAAACCAAATTGGGCATCAAACAACATCACAATCTCGTTAAGAGTAATATGCTCAAGTGTCCTCCTAGGTTCCAGTTTATGGCACTAGTTAAACACCGTGAGGATGCTTTCCTGCTTCAGCCTATGTAACCCGGTGAGTGATAAAACACTGCAGTCCTCTGTAGCACACCCTTGTGTTGTGTGTATTAGTGTTGTCCTGGTACTGAAGTTTTAAAAACATCCATTTCCCGCTAACATTCAAGCGCCGCTGAGTGCGTTCATAAACAGCGCTGATTTACCACAGTGTTTACCATTGTTCATCAGTTTACCGCTCTTCAACCAGTGCAAACACAGATACATGGAGAGTGGAGCGCGAAGCAGCCGTGAAGATCAGTCGACTCATCAAGCAGATCACTCGTCTGTGTTTGTACTCGGTAAACAGCGGAGGGTGAACTGATGACCTTCTCGGCCAATCACAGTCATTTCTGTTGAGCATGTGAACGCAATGGCAAATCAGCGCTGTTTTAAGAAAGCCATCAACAGTGCCTTAAATGTTAGCGGGAAATTGATGGTTTTTCTTTTAATTCAGTATCGTGACAAGTCTAATACAGTGAAATATGTTATTATTAATATGTTCATTACCTCGAGTTTGATGAATGGCATCTAAAACGTGTGTTTGGGAAAGAAAACGTTAGCTAACTAGTGCCATTTCCCTTCACTAATCTGAAATGAGCTCTGATGTCCCTTTTTATTTTCACTATACATTCAGAACAGACCTTCGGGTCACTCTGAAGGTGGTGAAATCATAAATTTGTGTCACTTTCTCTTCACTGATAAGATATACAGCCAGGTACACAACATTGCTATGTAACTCCCAACGATACTTTCGGGTTTCTTCCCACCGCAGCCTCGATCTCGCTTTTAAAAATCAGTCTAGTCAGTTAAATGTCTGTTTAAGGAGCAGTATCAACAGATAGTCTACTAATACTCAAATAGACCATCAAAATAAAGTGTTACCACTGAAATTTGTCACAGTATTTCCAATTATTTTGTTATTTTTGTTCCAAACCACTGTTGTCCAATGACTTGCCTATCCTTAAGCCTTAGAAAAGCACTTTAAGCTGAATACTAGTATCTTGCAAAATAAAAAGTAAACTATTATGTACTGTCATCACAAATAATACAAATTAATTAGTTATTAGAAATTAGTAATTAACCCTTATGTGCTGTTGGGGATGTTTTTATCCAGTCCGGGGTGATTTTGAGTTGTAAATTTGCCATAACTTGTTATGTTTCAGCTAGTGGAACAATTTTTGGCATTAAATCCTATTTGACACATATTTTTGGGAAAATCAATGTTTTTGTTTACTCCCTGTAGTTCTGGAGTTGATGTGAATATTTAGATTTTCTCAGACACTTCAAGGTAAGTGCGCAAAGGTCACTCTCACACACTTACAAACTAGGGGTGTCAAAATCTTGTGTTGTGAGGAAAAATCTAATTATGTATGGAAAGCATCGTCAATGCACTGTGATGCACTGAGATATTGAATTTAACCGAATCAATGGCATGATAATCGTAACCGAACCAAACCATGGGAACCAAGTTCAGGTTCACACCCCTATTACAAACCCACATACAGTGAAAAAAAAAAATATTAAAAATGAGTTCACTGTACTCAAATGGCCTCCACAGTCACCAGCTCTCAATCCAATAGAGCACTTTTGGGATGTTCGCATCATGGATGTGCAGCCGACAAATCTGCAGCAACTGCGTGATACTATCATGTCAATATGGACCAAAATTTCTGAGGAATATTATCAGTACCTTCTTGAATCTATGACACCAAGGATTAAGGCAGTTCTGAAAGAAAAAGGGGGTCCAACCCTGTACTAGTTTTTCTTTTAATTCAGTATCGTGACAAGTCTAATACAGTGAAAGAATATGTTCATTACCTCGAGTTTAATGAATGGCATCTAAAACGTGTGTTTGGGAAAGAAAACGTTAGCTAACTAGTGCCATTTCCCTTCACTAATCTGAAAATGAGCTCGGATATCCCTTTTTATTTTCACTATACATTCAGAACAGACCTTCGGGTCGCTCTGAAGGTGGTGAAATTATAAATTTGTGTCACTTTCTCTTAACTGATAAGATCTACAGCCAGGTACACAACATTCCTATGTAACTCCCAACGATACTTTCGTGTGTCTTCCCACCGCAGCCTCGAAAAAATTATTAAAAATGAGTTCACTGTACTCAAATGGCCTCCACAGTCACCAGCTCTCAATCCAATAGAGCACTTTTGGGATGTTCGCATCATGGATGTGCAGCCGACAAATCTGCAACAACTGCGTGATGCTATCATGTCAATATGGACCAAAATCTCTGAGGAATATTATCAGTACCTTGAATCTATGACACCAAGGATTAAGGCAGTTCTGAAAGAAAAAGGGGGTCCAACCCTCTACTAGTAAAGTGTACCTAATAAAGTGGCCAGTTAGAGTAAATTTGAAATACAAATTAGTTGTAACCACAAAGACCTGTGAAAAAAACGAATCATGATTCATACAAAAGTACTTAGCAGCCAAATCTTAATTTTAGACACGTATATTAATAAAAAAACCTTATTAATTCATTAAAATAGACCTATTATGCCGCTTTTTACAAGATGTAAATTAAGTCTCTGATATCCCTAAGAATGTTTACTTTAACTAAAGTGCTACCATTATATTGGATGTTTGAAATGCCATGGTGTTTTAGATGAGACTTTTTTCATTACATGACTATTGGAGCAGATCTCCTCAAAATACTTCTCCCAAAACCTCTTGAAGATTTTTTCCTGATGCTGCAGTTGGTTTCTTGTTGAGCAGAGTCGCTGAAGGCTTTTGCACGTCGCGTTTGTCAAACAAGATAAAAAGTTTCATTTAGAGCAAGAAGTTTCATTCATTCCTCCTCGTAAGAACGTTAAACTCGATTGATATGCCACATTACCCTAACAATAAAAGCCGGATCAAAACAATACATCGCCTTTTCTTTCTTCCACACCACCGGCTATTTGAAATTAGCAAGTGCTGATTACAATGGCATCGGTCCACCATTGACTGCCCTCTGCATCCCAAATCAGTCCGGCATCTTCCGCTTTATTGTCAGTTTGCGTTCGGGAAGCCAATATTTGAATTCTCATCAAACCAAATTGAATCGTTAACTGTCAAGGAATGCTAATGATGCCATTTTCCATTATGCCCGCTTTAATAAAGGCCAGCCCGAGGCCTGCCGCCACTATCTCCATCTGACGCCCAATGCATTTTTTTTTATTCTCCATGAGGTGCGCAGGTTATTTGCTCGAAAATTAAACCGGGAACAGGACGGTTCTTTTCCAGGCGCATTGTTTAATGCATATTGAACGCTGACGCCGGGAGTCCTGTCATTATATTTGCAACAATGATGCAAATGAAATTGCATAGATAAGAAGGCGTTTTTTTTCTTCGTGCCGGGCTCGGGCGATGGTGAAAGGGCCACTGAATAATTTCCGAGTTTGATGTGACGGGAGGGGGGAAGGATCGCAGTCGTGATGAATCATTGCGATTAATCATGGTTGGATGTGCAGCGACAAACACATTTCAACAGGTCTGAGAGCTATGGAGTGACGGGGAGAAGGATGATAGTAAAGTATAAAGATTTAAATGACAATTAATTAGTATTTTATGGATGCACAATAATCCTTAAATGGTGATTTTTTTTTTTAATGCAATCATCACAAAACAATTTTGACGGGATTATATACTCATTAAACTAAATGTAACAATGTAAAATAAAGTATAATGGGTGTTTTCAATAATGCTCACATTTTGCTTTATTATTAAACATTACACATTTATTTTTTATTTTTTTACTTTTTTTAGTTTTAAGATTTTTCAATATATTTTTTATATAACAATGCTTTCCCCAACAATTTAACCCCGTACAGATGAGGAAATACATTAAAAAAAATAATTAAATTATAAAAAAATCTTTTAAAAGAAAATAATTAATAAAAAAAAACACAAAAATTAACACATAAAAAAATAAATAAATAAATGAACACATAATAAAATAAACACATAAATAAACAAACAAACAAACAAATAAACACATGAATACATACATAAACAAATAAAAATAAATAAATAAATAAAAATATAATAAAAATAAACATATAAATAAATAAATAACAATAAACATAGAAATAAATAAATAAACACAAAAACAAACAAACAAATAAATAAATAAACACATGAATAAATACATAATAAATAAACATATAAATAAATAAATAAATAAAATAAATAAAATAATAAATAAATAAATAAATAAATAAATAAATAAATAAATAAATAAATAAAAAAATAAAAGGTATTGCTATCATTATTACTTTTCACGGGATACATTTGTACATCAAGTTACATGGTGTTACATAGTTACCTCAAAATACAGTGGTGATAGCTTAAGTAACCTGTAAATATACATATCTAAATATGTCGTAATACTTTTCCACCTCTTCAAAAAAATATCAGTTGTCATTTGTAGACATGCAGTCATTTTTTGCATTATATAGACCTGTTTAAGCTCTGAATCCACTGAGCCACCTTTGGAAAACTTTCTTCCATCCAATGTACTGTTATCATTTTTTAATAATTTTTTTGCAACCAGAAATAATATCCTTAAACATTACACATTCTAAAGTATAAAAAATGGGCGGCACTGTGGCACAGTGGTTAGCACTGTCGCCTCACAGTAAGAAGGTTGCTGATTCGAGTCCTGGCTTGGCCAGTTGGAGTTCATGTGTGGAATATGCAAGTTCTCTCCATGTTGGCGTGGGTTTCCTTCGAGTGCTCCGGTTTCCCCTACAAGTCCAAAGACATGCTGTATAGGAAGTTGTGTAAAGTAACTCATTACAAATACTCAAGTTACTGTAATTGAGTAGTTTTTCTCAGAAATTGTAATTTACTAAGTAGTTTTAAAAATGTGTTTTTTTTTTTACTTTTCCTTGAGTACATTTTTAGTGCAGTATAGTGCATTTTAGTGCCTCAACACACCAGCACAGATGTTTCTAGAAAGCCTAGAATGAGATTGATTAGCTAGCCAAGGTACGTTTAATTAGGATTGGAACTAAACTTTGCAGGACACCGGCCCTCCAGGTATGGGCACCCCTGGTTTAGATGCACGTCACTGATGATGAGATGATGGATAATTATGGTATGATGACTAAAATGGCCTTAAACACCCAGCAGGCACAAGACATCATCCCTCAGATTGAAATTGTACCCTAACGTTGTGGAGACGCTGCATTTTGTTTGAAAATGAAAATCGGAATTACATCAGAACCTAACATCAGCCCGATGTCAGTGTCCAACCTAAAACCAACCAAATATCAACGTCAAATGATGTTACAGCTTGACGTTGAGTCAACGTTACCACAACAACATCTATCAGACGTTGAATTTTGGTTTTCATAACTGATGAATAAATGTCAGTATTTGACATCAATAGGGTGTTGGTTTAAGATGTTGGCTTGACATTGGATTTTGGTCAATTTCTAACAACCTGAAATCAACCAAATATCAAAGTCATTTGATGTCATTATTGGGCATCAAAATAACGTTGACCTTAGACGCTGGCTAGTCATTGAATTTTGGTCACCTGATATCACAACCTAAATCTAACCTAATATTAACATCTTATGACATTGTGTGCCTGCTGGCCAATAACTAAATGCACTACAGAATGTTACGTTTACACACAGCCACAATTTACATGTAAATGCATCAGCTTTTTATATAGCATAATATTCACTACTCTTGAGTACTTTTAAAAGGTCTACTTTTTACTCCTTTGAGTAATATTTACAACAGACACTTTAACTCTACTCACACTACATTTTTAGGCAAGTATTGGTACTTTTACTTAAGTCTATCTATCTATCCATCCATACATCCATCCATCCAATCATCTATCTATCTATCTATCTATCTATCTATCTATCTATCTATCTATCTATCTATCTATCTATCTATCTATCTATCTATCTATCTATCTATCTATCTATCTATCTATCTGTCTGCCTGTCTATCCGTCCGTCTGTCCATCCATGTATCTATTCGTACATCTGTCCGTTTGTCTGTCCATTCTTCCATCCATCCATCCATCCATCCATCCATCCATCCATCCATCCATCCATCCATCCATCCATCCATCCATCTATCCATCTATCTATCCATTTATCTATCCATATATCCATCCATTTGTCTGTCCATTCTTTCGTCCATCCATCCATCCGTCCGTCCGTCCGTCCGTCCGTCCGTCCGTCCGTCCGTCCGTCCGTCTGTCTATCTATCTATCTATCTATCTATCTATCTATCTATCTATCTATCTATCTATCTATCTATCTATCTATCTATCTATCTATCTATCTATCTATCTATCTATCTATCTATCTATCTATCTATCTGTCTGTCTGTCTATCTGTCTGCCTGTCTATCCAATAGTCTGTCCATCAATGTGTCTATTCGTACATCTGTCCGTTTCTCTGCCCATTCTTCCATCCATCAATCCATCCATCCATCCATCCATCCATCCATCCATCCATCCATCCATCCATCCATCCATCCATCCATCCATCTATCCGTATATCCATCCATTTGTCTGCCCATTCTTTCGTCCATCCATCCATCCATCCATCCATCCATCCATCCATCCATCCATCCATCCATCCATCCATAAATCTATCTATCTATCTATCTATCTATCTATCTATCTATCTATCTATCTATCTATCTATCTATCTATCTATCTATCTATCTATCTATCTATCTATCTATCTATCTATCTATCTATCTATCTATCTATCTATCTATCTATCTATCTATCTATCTATCTATCTATCTATCTATCAATGTCACCTCACAACAAAATTGCAATGTGATAAACTGACAGCTATCTATCCAAGTCAAGTTAAATTTGGTTTACAGAAAATACACAGTTTATATATCCAAATGAAGAGACAAGAACCTACAATTATGAGAATGGCAGTGATGAAAATGTAATTATAAATAAAATAAAATATAACAATATAATATAAATTGTATAACATAGAGATATAAACACCACAATCAAGGATATCCGAATTCAACAAGGCTTTTGCCATATTCTTAAGCACCATTGCATGTTTCTCTTGCGCAGAAGGAAATCCCATAATGCACTCTGACACGCTCTTTGGAAAAATCCCTTTAATCTCCACCTTATAGGTGGTAAACAGGGCAGATCACTAGGTTTCAGACACAGTTGATAAGTCTGGCAAGTTTTGGCAGAAGTGTTTAATTTGCATGAGCATATTTGAATATTCATGATGATTCAGTATTGCACAAGAAACTAAACAGGAGCTTCTTACTTTCTTCACGTAGCCTTGGATGTGCTCTGTGCTGGGAATCTGTTCGGCAGACATGCATTCCTCCAGTGTGAGATGGTACGGCTCAAAGTCTGCCGGATTCTTCTCCCAGCTGAAGAAAGAAAGAGGGGAACACCAGAAATAATGTCAAACATATGAGTCTTAAACAGGTGCAGAGCGGAGATATATATCACCGGCAAACTTGAAAAGTTCATTCTGGCGACCCGATTACACGGCAAGAAAAGAAAACGTTAGTGAGACGGAGAACATCTGTTCCTGAGGTTTATTATTGGAAACATTTTTGCAGTGCATTGGCAAGAAATGAGTGTTAAAAAGACACATTTTCTCTAAATGAGCAGCTGTAATACTCAAGTGCTGCTCTCTCCTTCTCTGAGGTGATTTCCTTGGGCATTGTTAAAGGTGAAGTGCGTCGTTTATTCAGTGTTAATATGCTTTCGATCGCAGTTTAATACCGAGAGACAACTGTAAGTGAGATGTTTGGTGGTTTAGTTTCGAGAAAGGACTGTTTTGACTCAGTGTTGTTTCAGTGCCAGAAGTATATATCTTCCATTCGCTTTCCCCATTTGGGATTGGGAAGTGTTTTTTTGTAACATTGTAAGCCATGAACCAAACAAAACAACAAGCAACAAGCTGTAACCAGGTCTTAAAAAGTCTTGACAAAAATGTCTTAAAGAGCACATATGATAAAAATGATCTTTTGTAAGCTGTTTTGTACAGAACTGTGTGTAGGTATAGTACAGTGATATACTAATCATGTTGGAAATATGTTAGAAACATACTAGAAACACAATAGTACTATGCCAATCATGCTAGCAACATACTAGTGACATACTAATCATGCTAAAAACATGTTAACATTAACAACATGACAATCATACTAGAAACACAATAGTACCATTCTAATCATGCTACCAATGTCCTAGTGACATACTAATCATGCTGAAAACATGTAGCAACATGATAATCACGCAAGGAACATGATATTACTATGCTAATCAGGCTAGCAATGTACCAGTGACATACTTATCATGCTAGAAACATGTTAGCAACATGGCAATCATACCAAAAACATACTATTCATGCTAGTAACATACTAGTGACATGCTAATCATGCTGAAAACATGTTAGCAACATGATAGTCATACTAGAAAAACGATATTACCAAGATAATCATGCTAGCAATTTACCAGTGACACTAACCATGCTAAAAACATGTTAGCAACATGACAATCATACTAGAAACATGTTAATCATGCTAGTAACATACTAGCGACATACTAATCATGCTGAAAACATGTTAACAACCAGATAATCATACTAGAAACGCAATAGTACTACGCTAATCATGCTAGCAATGTACCAGTGACATACTAATCATGCTAGAAACATGTTAGCAACATGGCAATCACACTAAAAACATACTATTCATGCTAGTAACATACTAGTGACATGCTAATCATGCTGAAATCATGTTAGCAACATGATAGTCATACTAGAAAAACGATATTATTAAGCTAATCATGCTAGCTATTTACCAGTGACACTAACCAGTTAACCTGTTAACAACCAGATAATCATACTAGAAACGCAATAGTACTACGCTAATCATGCTAGCAATGTACCAGTGACATACTAATCATGATAGAAACATGGTAGCAACATGGCAATCATACTGGATACATGCTAATCATGGTAGCAACATACTTGTGACATACTAATCATGCTGGAAACATGTTAGCAACATGACCTTCATACTTGAAACATGATAGCAGCATGCAAATCATGCTAACAATTTACTAGTGACATACTAATCATGCTGAAAACATGTTAGCAACATGATAATCACGCTAGAAACACGATAGTACCATGCTAATCATGCTAACAATGTACTAGTGACAAACTAATCATGCTGGAAACATGTTAATAACATGCTGATTATGCTAGCAACATGCTAGTAATGCCTTTTTAAAGCTTTTTAAGTTTAAAAGGATAGTTCTTCCAAAAATCTGACACACTCAGATTGCCATTTTCGTTTGCTTGTATGCGTTTTTTACTCTCAAAGTATTCATTGACATTATTATAAACAATCTGAATCATTATTATAAGAAACAATCATTATTATAAGAAACCTGACTCGTTCCCGCTCCATTCTATGACATCAGTTTGTGGGCGTGTCTGTCACTGTGTAATTATGAATAATCGTAACTCGAAGCGGTTTTGTTTGCCTCCAAAGGAAACCCGCAGAGCTCCCCGTGTGTCCGGGTCTCCTGCTGATCTCAGGGACGCCCGTTCCTGCGTCTTCTGTGTGCGCGTGTGACATTTGGGACAGAGATTAAACCCACTAACCCAGAGCTCCATCCAACCACACAGTCACAGCGCAGCAGGGCCCTGACTCACCTCTGTCACACACACACATGAATTCACACTTCCCGCCAACACACGGCCATCTGCTGCCTGAACACATTCTCCTCATCTCGCTCCTGCAGCACGCACGCCTGTATCCTGAGTTTAACATACACACATCCGAACAGCAGAACCAAAGGTTTGTCTATTAAACACTCTCATTTACAATCATACAAAAAGACAAACTTGATTTTTGGGTAATCAATCCTGTTTCAGAGTTTTGTAATGTAAATATTCATTCATTTTCATCCGGCTTAGTCTTTGATTATCAGGGGTGGCCTATGAATATGGCTACGGTGTAAATGCACAGCACAGCTACAATCTTATTGCCACATTATATCATTATGATGATATGATATTGTTGCCTTCCCTGCTGAAAAATCCACCTTAAACCAGCCTAGGCTGGTTTTAGCTGGTCGACCAGGCTGGTTTTAGAGGGGTTTTGGCCACTTCCAGGCTGGTTTCCAGCCATTTCCAGCCTGGTCTTAGCTGGTCAGGTTGGGAGATGACCAGCTAAAACCAGCTTGACCAGCCTAGCCAAGCTGGGAGTCCTGCCAAAACCAGCTATATCCAGCTTAAACCAGGCTGGTCAAGCTGGTTTTAGCTGGATTTGGCTGGTAATTTTCCAGCCTGACCAGCTAGACCAGGCTGGAAATGGCTGAAAACCAGCCTGGAAGTGGCCAAAACCCCATCTAAAACCAGCCTGGTAGACCAGCTAAAACCAGCCAACCAGCCTAGGCTGGTTTAAGCTGGATTGTTCAGCAGGGTTTTGTGATTTCCTGAAGATAAATACCAATAAAAAATAATGCAACTGGAATAACTACAGCAGTCAGCATCATCGATCTCATGAATTAAGAGCTTGTGATGACACATGATGATGAGAGCAGGTGTTGTAGTCATGTCCCACTTCTTAGCTGTAAATTTTGAAGGCCTTCCTCTTCGCACTTGGTTTCAAGTGCCAAGGGGAAGGGATAGGGCTGAAAAAATAGAATTAGGATTGGGCCTTCCCAGCAGGCACACAACATCATAAGATGTTAATATTAGGTTAGATTTAGTTCGTTATATCAGGTGACCAAAGTTTAATGTCTAGTCAGCATCTAAGGACAACGTTATTTTGACGAGCAATAACAACGTCAACTTACGTGGACATCTGGTTGATTTTAGGTTGTGTTGGAAAGTGACCAAAATCCAACGTCTGATAGATGTCCTAGTGGTAATGTCCACACAATGTAAAGGTGTAACATGATTAGACAATGAGTTTTGGTTGATTTTAGGTTGGATGTTGACGTCAGCCTGACGTTGGGTTCTGACGTCAACCCGATTTTCATTTCCAAACAAATTCCAACGTCCCCACAACGTTGGAGTACGTTAGGGTACAACATCATGGTTTCCGTTACATTCATTCGTCCGTGATGGGGCACCACACCAAAACTTCCCCCGCCACGACTACATTACAGCTTCTCATTCCAAACATTCGGTC
The DNA here is from genome assembly GCF_052040795.2 of Danio rerio. Taxonomy (NCBI): domain Eukaryota; kingdom Metazoa; phylum Chordata; class Actinopteri; order Cypriniformes; family Danionidae; genus Danio; species Danio rerio. The sequence goes on from NC_141036.1 coordinate 54,704,989, forward strand.
ATTTTTTTTTAATAGCAGGTGATAATCGGACCAAAAACTTATTAAAAGATAATTGGATTATAAAACATATATGTTTAACCCTTTAAGGTGACGTGCGGACTGACTGACAGACAGATGCATGGGGCCAGCAAACACGACGTGGCTTTCAGTTATGACTAGGGCCACATGGAATCTGTGCGCGCAGAATTCAGCAAATTTTATGCAGATATTCGGCAGAATTACGCAGATTTTTAGCCCATCATTAATATTGTTTATTTACTTGTGTAAATGTGCGTAAATCTAAATTTATTCAGATTTCAAATAATCACAGTAATTAAATTTTAAACATTCAATAAAAGTTAAAAAGATATTATTTTTTATTTCATATATTAAGGTTTTAGTTATGATACTCCCAAAATAATCCCGCAGAAATGCGCAGAGTTTTAGCAAAATTCTCCACAGAAATATCAAAAAAACGTCCGCAGATTCCGTCTGGCCCTGGTTATGACGAACACAGTTTCCATAATTATATTTTATTTATAGATAATGGTCTGGTTCTGCATACAATGACTTTATCTTGCTAGAGTTTTTAGCCGTTTCACTTTAGTTCAGGACGCATTAATGCCGCTCTGTAGGCCTATTGGAGACATTAAAAAAATATTTCTAGCAAATCTAATAAATGTTAGAGACATACTTGTTACGTAAATGCACTAAATCACACTTCAGCAGCGTTTATTTGAGGGCGCGCAAGAAGTTTTGTGCACGAGAAGAGGAAATCGACGCTCGAGCACAGAGATTGACATGCTCGTAGGCTATTACATGAACGCGATCTCGACTTAATACTCCGCTCACGACATTTCTCAATGAATTAACGCCACATGTAGTTGATAAATCTGTGTAAAATGCCCAACAGAGCCTGCCACCACAGCTGGAAAAAATCATAGAGGAAACCTTGAACGTCAATATGACGTCATGTTGATATCCTGTGCCTGCAGGGTTATTACAACCTAACAGACTCATCCTCCTCAAAACTGACAGTTTGAGGGGCGTGGTTAGCTATGCTAGACACGCCCACAACCTCAGACGGACATAATCTGAGTATTTAACTGAAAAGAATCAGGAAATACAAACTTTATATTACAAGGGTAAACTAATCTTTATTTTCTTAATGATATGCACAGACGAATTGTTCACCACAAAACTAGCAATGTGAGCTAATCATAAATCATGGGCTGTTTCTCAGTTCTAAGAACGCAGAGAACGAACTTGCGTTTTTGTAGAGACTGGCCCTTCCAGGTGTCCTCGGAAGAACAAACTCTGGAGACCGAGAGTACAGAGAACGCGTCCTGTGAGAAATGAGATGCTGCATTCTTCCTGATGGTCACATGACCTTCACGTGTTTTTAATGTAATTTTAAATAATTTTAAATAATTTAAACATGACAGCATTCATACTACGATTTATTGTTTTTCCCCATTTCAATATATATACTGTGCATAAAGACTTAAATACGTTGCACAATTTAAATGAAACAGATTTTAATACAAATTTCAGCAAACAAACAGCCTTAATGTGTTTATTCCTTTATTAAGATGTCCACGGTAATGTTTATATTCACCGTTTCATTTAGGGAAACTCCTGAGGTAAATACATTATATCGCTGAACTTAATTTTATTAAATGCTGTGCCTCCCACCTCCAGTTGCAATGACTTCTGAGACTTCCAGAGCGAGCTCGGTGCTCAAGTCTGCATCGTAGCATCCTCGATATCAAGAACACATCCGGGAAGTTTTACCCATCCTCCTTACTTCCGGTCTTGAGTATTGGAACTGAACTTTGGCAGCTGATGATGACGTTACACGAGAACACAAGACCACTGAAGAACGCATATTGGGAAACACCCAAATGATTCCATTTGTAGGCTACTTTAAGCAACTTTATTTAAAAAAATGCCTTAGAAAAACTCGACTCTTGTGCATCTTGAGACAAAACAATGGCGCTGATGTATTTTAACATACTTCACTGCAAGTTATTTTCATTCAAGACTGCCTTTTCAAATATGCAATTTAGGACTAGAAAACTGGGGGTCTGTGTCTTATTTTGTTCCTACGTGCTGTTATTTCAGAACACTTGAGCTGTCATTTGAACTGCAGTTATGATGCTGCTTTTTGATTCTTTTTGTAGCTTGACAGACGTGAACTTCTACATGCAAAACAACCACTCGACGACTCTTCTTTTGTGCTCGGCAGAACAACACGCCGGCAGGAGGCCGAGTAAATAAAGGCTTCTCGCTTTTTAGAAGAAGGAGTCCCGTAAAGAGATTACAATTGTGATATTTCTATCCTACAGGCTTAATGCACCTCCTCTGCAGCGTTTGGCAGTGTTTGTGGAAAGCCTTTAGCGGGGTTAAACAGCAGTAAGTTTGACAGAAGAGATCCAGCCGCTCGCTCGCAGGAGTGCTGCTTGTGGGAATAAAAAGCTTAAAGCTACACTGATCTAGACTTCCTTCAGATTCAGTTCGCTCAAAGGTTTCTCTCAGACGCGGATCTTACACACAGCTGGGCTGCACTGTTGGTGAGTGGCTGTTTGCCTGCGGATAGTGTGTGTGTGTGTGTGTGTGTTTTCACCTCTCTCTATCTTTGCCCACAGGAATGCCGATATCACTGCTGCTGTCATATTCAGTGTTTCCGGGTCTGCAGGAGATCCAGCTGTGTGTGTGTGTGTGTGTTCGGTGGCATCGCCATGACAACAACCTTCGTTGGGATCCATCAAAACCTATGTATCCCCATTTTTTAATCACTGCATTAATAATGTATCACATCTTTCTTGATGTCAGCTTATTTACCGAGCCATGCATAATGTTATTCAAGCATATCGGCCTTAATGGCTTCTGGTCCGTACCGGTACCCCTGCGAGGTGCACGGCAATTATCCAAAAAATGATGCATAAATCACCCACCCTCGTCGCTCAAGTGGAACTGTAGCTAAAATTGAACATGGGGGAGCTTGACAGTTGACATTTGGAGTTATAAACACAGTCAGATGCGTTCGGCGCGGGGTTATGAGTAATGCCTGGCGAATGGCTTTGAAACGATGATGCTGATATGATGGTGCTCGTGTGTGTGTGTGTGTGTATATACACAGTTGTGTTGTTTGCATCTTTACTATCATGTTTGGGTCGGTTTTGGAGGGAAAACTGTAGTGATGTTAAGCATGAGCTTCACACATGGTGGCTAATCCTGATGTGGGAGAGCTGGGCCTGGATCCAGACACTCTGGCTGAATATTAAACAGGGCTACATGAGATCGACTGATGTCTGAACTCTGTCTAAAACCTCTTGTAAATGAAAGATTATATTTATGATAATATCTAATGAATTCTTTGATATGGTAGTCATTTCAAAACAAAGTCTGTGACAGTTTAGTCACTTGGTCACACTTAATTTTGATGGTCCGTTTGTTGAATTTAAGTTACTGTATATTGCATCTGCATGGCATTTAATTCTCGTTAAATTATAAGTAGAGTGTTAGATTGGTGTAAGTTGACATGTACTTGCACAGTTTCTTATAGTGAGTTAAATGTTTTGTGGCAGTATTAACAGATATTAAGCAGACAGTCTACTAATAATCAAAAAGACCATCAAAATAAGGTGTTACCAGTCATTTTTAACTAAAATTTTTTCCACAATGTAGTGCTGGGTTCATACAAAGACTATCGAATACACAAGGCGTGTCACTTGTATAGTTCTGAATGGGGAAAAGTGTGGCAGTCAATATGGCGAACGAAGCCCCGCCTACTAGTACAGGAGCCAATCATCGATCGAAATAGATTGCCGATTATCCGGGAAAGAAGCTCTGATAAGACGTGTGCTTTTATGACAGTTTTTTGTGGACAAAATCTGGAATCTTAACAAATGCTTGCTTTACAGATATAAAAAAATATATCCACATAAAGCTTGAAATCTCGACCTTTAAATGAACTACACTTGAAGACAAAAGTTTTCTGGCTTTTGTAATCTGTATGAAATGAATACAATGTACAGTCCGTCCTGTCAAATGCACATCGCGTGACAGCAATTAACACCCTCAAACTTGTAAACAAAGAGTCACTGTCATTTCTGGAGGAGATTCACCATCAAGAACAAGTTATGAATTACTTCTGAAGACCAGCGCGATCTGACGAAGCATTACCCAGAGGATGATAATGTGCAGAACGGCCATACAGGGCATCCAGAAAGTATTGATAGCGCTTTACTTTTTCCACATGTTTTTATGTTACAGCCTTATTCCAAAATAGATTAAATTCATTTATTTCCTCATAATTCTACACACAATCCCCCATAATGACAATGTGAAAAAAGAGTTTTTGAAATTGTTGCAAATGTATTAAAAATAAAAAACTTGAAAATCACATCAGTATTCACAGCCTTTACTGTAAAGCTTTAAATTGAGCTCAGCTACATTCTGTTTCCACTGATCATTCTTGAGATGTTTCAGCAGCTTAATTAGAGCTTGATTTCAGTTTATTTGACATGATTTAAAAGGCATACACCTGTCTATATAAGCTCCCAGGGTTGACAGTGCATGTCAAAGCACAAACCAAGCATGAAGACAAAGAAATTATCTGTACACCTCTGAGACAGGATTGTCTCAAGGCACAAGGCTGGGGAAGGTTACAGAAAAATCTCTGCTGCTCTGAAAGTTCCAATGAGCACAGTGACCCCCATCATCCGTAAGTGGAAGATGTTTGGAACCACCAGGACTCTTCCTAGAGCTGGCCGTCCATCTAAGCTGAGTGATCAGGGGAGAAGAGTCTTAGTCAGGGAGGTGATCAATAACCTGACGGTCACTCTGTCTGAGCTCCAGCGTTCTTCTGTGGAGAGAGGAGAACCTTACAGAAGGACAACTATCTGTGCTGCAATCCACCAATCAGGCCTGAATGGTAGAGTGGCCAGACGGAACCCACTCCCCACCTGGATTATGCCAAAAGGCATCTGAAGCACTCTCAGACTATAAGAAACAAATTTCACGGGTCTGATGAGACTACAGTTGAACTCTTTGGAGTAAATGCCGGGCCTTGTGTTTGATGAAAACCAGGCACCGCTCATCACCAGGCTAATACCATCCCTACAGTGAAGCATGGTGGTGGCAGCATCATTTGGTGGCTGTGGGGATGTTCTTCAGCAGCAGGAACTGGAAGACTAGTCAGGATAGAGGGAAAGATGAATGCAGCAATGTGCAGAGACATCCTGAATGAAAACCTGCTTCAGAGCGCTCTTGACCTCAGACTGGGGCGACGTTTCATCTTCCAGCAGGACAATGACCCAAAGCACACCGCCAAAATATCAATGGAGTTGCTTCACAACAACTCGGTGAATGTCCTTGAGTGGCCCAGCCAGAGCCCAGATCTAAATCCTATTGAGCATCTCTGGAGAGATTTGTAAATGGCTGTACACCGTCGCTTCCCATCCAACCTGATAGAGCTTGAGAGGTACTGCAAAGAGGAATGGGCAAAAATTCCCAAAGACAGGTGTACCAAGCTTGAAGCATCATATTCAAAAAGACTTGAGGCTGTAATTACTGTCAAAGGTGCATCAACAAAATATTGAGCAAAGGCTGTAAATACTGATGCACACAAGATATTTCAGGTTTTTTATTTTGAATCAATTTGCAACAATTTTAACTCTTTTTTATATTGTCATTATGGGGTATTGTGTGTAGAATGTTGAGGAAATTATTGGATTTAATCAATTTTGAAATAAGGCTGTAACATAAAATAAATGTGGAAAAAGTGAAGCGCTATGAATACTTTCACTGTATAAATGAGTCTATGTTTATAAAAAGTGGTGTGTTCCTTTTAATGTCCTGACCAAAAAACAGACTCATCCTACTCAAGCAGGTATAATGACCTGCTTGAACCATTGCTTTAAACTGGATTTCCCAACAGATCTCTTCTTTAATCTCTCACTTTCTTCAGTTTCCTCCTCGCCGGCCTCTCTCCTGCTCTCTTGTCTTCTCCTCTGGATGTTTCTTTTGGGTGTGTTTGTTTTCTGAAAGCAAGGAATGGCTACATGAAGGTCTCTTTCATCTGCACTTTTGCTGTGATTTGAGGGATTGGCAGGGGAGGAGTGTTTGATATCTCGCCTCGCTCTTGCTTTTCTTTTTTCGCAGGTTTATCCCTCAGGGCCGCTGCTGATGCGAGCAACTGTCTCTACTGTGACAAACGCCAAAGATAAAGCAAGGCAGCTTTACTGAAGCCATCAAAGGTTGGCAGACGTCTCCGTACTATGATTCCTCATCCACGTGACACAACACTGATCTACTTTCTGCTTGTTTTGCTCTTGGAGATGAAGTCACACATGCACATCATCCCAACATCATACTTACAATAGTAGTCAGAATTATTAGCCCTCCTGTATATTTGTTTCTCCAATTTCTGTTTAACGGAGAGAAGATTTTTTTCAACACATTTCTAAACATAACTGTTTTAATAACTTATTTCTAATAACTGATTTATTTTATTATATAATGATGGTTTGATCTGTAGAGAAATGAAAACAAAATATTGCTTAAGGGGGCTAATAAAATTAAAAAATGGATTAAAAAAATTTAAAACTACTTTTATTTTAGCCGAAATAAAACAAATAAGACTTTCTCCAGAAGAAAAAATATTATAGGAAATGCTATGAAAAATTCCTTGCTTTGTTAAACATTATTTGGGAAATAATTAAGGGCTAATCATTTTTAGGGATACTATTATGCAGTTAAAGTCAGAAATAGCCCCCTGAATTAATAGCCCCCTGTTTATTTTTTTCCCCAACTTCTGTTTAATGGAGGGAAGATTTTTTCAACACATTTCTAAACATAATAGTTTTAAAAACCTATTTCTAATAACTGATTTATTTTATCTTTGCCATGATGACAGTAAATAATATTTGACTAGATATTTTTCAAGACACTTCTATACAGCTTAAAGTGACATTTGAAGGCTTAACTAGGTTAATTAGGTTAACTAGGCAGGTTAGGGTAATTAGGCAAGTTATTGTATAATGATGGTTTGTTCTGTAGACTGTCAGAAAAAAAAATTTAGCTTAAAGGAGCCAATAATTTTGTCCCAAAAATGATTTTTAAAAAATTAAAAACTGCTTTTATTCTAGCCGAAATAAAACAAATAAGACTTCTTCCAGAAGAAAAAATATTATCAGACATACTGTGAAAATGTCCTTGCTCTATTAAAAATCATTTGGGAAATATTTAAAAAAGAAAAAAAAAAATCAAAAGGGGGCTAATAATTCTGACTTCAACTGTAAGTCACTTTCGTAAATTACTCACTGCATTTAAATATAATATTTGTAATTTAATATTTAAATATTGAATTATTAACTTTTAAAGTTGAATGCTAAATTAAATATATTAAATATAATATTACAAACACATCATACAGATAACAAAATAATATAGTTGTTGTAATTATGATCAAAATTATAATCCTGCTACATGTTGATGTCTAACGGTTCACTAACATTACAGAAAACAGTTTTATAATGTTGATTTTATAAGAATATTACTCAAATATATCAAGTAAAAATTGCAGAAATCCATTTGGTAAAGATTACTGATCATTTATTATGAACTAACTAACAACATATAATTGGTAACTGATAATAAATAACTAATAATCGAGTAACAGTATTTAGAAAATAATAAAGATTATATATAAATTATATAGATACAGTATATATTATATATAGATACAGTGCTCCACATAAATAAGTACATCCCACACAGATCACTCTCTTACATTAGATTAGTCAGAAACAAAGCTAACACTGAAACTAATCTAACAGAACTTAAAGGAGACCTAATGTGCAAAACTCACTCTTATTAGGGGGTTTTATGGTTTTTTTATGATTAAAAACTGCTTTTATTCTAGCCGAAATAAAAAAAAATAAGACTTTCTCCAAAAGAAAAAAATATTATAGGAAATACTGTGAAAAAGTCCTTGCTCTGTTATACATCCTTTGGGAAATATATATTTTTTTAAATCGACAGGAGGGCTAATAATTTTTTATGGATGAAGCATGAATTGTTAAAAGGCTGTCATTATTTACTTGCTCTTATGTTGTTGTGAACTTGTATGGCTTATATCTTTCTTTTGCCGAATGCAAAAGGAGATCTTCAGAAGAATGTGATGTTTTCCATATGACAAATGTTTAAAGGAGCTGTCAAGCTTCTAAAATGACAAAAAGAAAAAGACAAAAATGTCTATGGGACTGTTAGTCTTGTGAAGTCATCGAATAACTTTGTGTGGAACAAAGTGAAATAAAAAAAAACATTAATATTAATAATATGTTTTTAAAATAAAGCATTTTTTTTTAGGTGCAATACCTTTAACAGTAAACTATAAAGAAACAGATGTATTAATGATAAAATAAATGAAGGCTATACACTCATGTCATTCAAATGTTTGGGGTCAGAATAAATGAAAAACTAATTAATTAATCAATTAATAAAAACAACTAATAAATAAAACAAAAACAAATGAATAATAAATCAATAAATAATAAAACTAAAATAATAAATAATCAATTAATAAATAAATTAATCAATTAATAAATAATAACAAAAATTTAAATACTAAATGAATAATATATTAATATTATAAATAAATCATATTTTATTACATATTTTTAAAGATACTAGTATTCAGCTTAAATGACATTTAAATGCTTAACTAAGTTAACTAGGCAGGTTAGGGTAATTAGGCAAGTTATTGTATAATGATGGTTTGTTCTGTAGACTATCAAAAAAAAAATTATAGCTTAAAGGGGCTAATAATGTTGACCTTAAAATGGTTTATAAAAAAATGAAAAACAGCTTTTATTCCAGCCAAAATGAAATGAATATTAAAAAATATATTTAAAAAATATTATTTAAAAAAAAAAAAAAAAATATATATATATATATATATATATATATATATATATATATATATATATATATATATATATATATATATATATATATATATATATATATAATTTAAGGGGGCTAATAATCTGACTTTAATTGTATACCCGATATAAAATAAACTCCAATATAAAATTATTGGCCGTTTCAGCGAATGTTTAAACATATCAGTAAACACGTATAACACATATAGTGTGTTTTTGTCTTTCTTTATCTTACTCAGCCAGACATCTACAGTCATTAACATTGCTTTATAGAAACAACGTGTGTCTCCAATCTTTAAAATGCCTCAGAAGGAAAAAAAAAACCTGGCTCTGAAACAAAAGGTGGCTGTGTATATATAACAGAATTGTCCTTTTTGGGTCAGCTGTTCCTTTTAGACGAGCGACCGAGTGTGTCTATGACTTCAGTAATGAGTTTTTGCTGCAGTATTCTTGCTTTTCAGTGCATGACGCATTAACGTGAGCGGAGGTCGAGCCAAGAGTTCATCTCGACAAGCGCTGAGCTGTGTAATGTTACAGTACGGCTTACAGATCAAGCTCAGGTGGAAAAACACGTAAAGCAGGACTAGCCAAGAGATCAACGCTAATACACAGAGGAGACCTAGTGTTTTACATTAAAGCTTCATTTGCCAGGAATGTGTTTCAGGATTCCTGGTGCATCCATGAAAACAGAATAATTCCAGGGCTTTCTGAGTCATTCAGAGAACTCTTTATTTGACAAACTAAACTTCTCTGAACACATTTCTAGAACTGCTCGATCTTATTAGCACTCTATAACATCAGAAAGGTCCGACCCTTTCTATCTGAACATGCAGCTCAACTCCTTGTTCAAGCTCTTGTTCTCTCCAGACTGGACTATTGCAACTCTCTACTAGCCGGGCTTCCAGCTAACTCTATCAAACCTCTTCAGCTGCTTCAGAACGCAGCAGCACGAGTGCTCTTTAATGAACCTGAAAGAGCACATGTCACTCCGCTGCTCATCCGTTTGCACTGGCTTCCAGTTGCTGCTCGCATCAAATCCAAAGCTTTGATGTTTGCTTACAAAGCGACTTCTGGCTTTGCTCCTTCTTATCTGCTCTCACTTCTGCAGATTTATGTGCCCTCCAGAAACTTGCGTTCTGTGAATGAACGTTACCTCGAGGTTCCATCCCAAAGAGGGAAGAAAACACTTTCCCGAACTCTCGCATTCAATCTGCCCAGTTGGTGGAATGAACTCCCTAACTGCATCAGAACGGCAGAGTCACTCTCTGTTTTCAAGAAACGACTAAAAACTCAACTATTTAGTCTCCACTTCCCTTCCTAATCTGCAATTGCCTCTCTGGCCCCACCGCTAACTGTATTACCAAAAATAAAAAATAAATAAATAAATTACAAATGTTTTGCTTCTTTCACTTTACATACCTGAAACTTGCCTTCAGCACTTACATTGTTGCTCTTATAGTTGTGTAAATTGCTTCCTTGTCCTTATTTGGAAGTTGCTTTGGATAAAAGCGTTTGCTAAATGACTAAATGTAAATGTATTTCATGCAATCCCAGCCAAGAAGCTTTATATGCTGTTTTGATGAGTTTTGCTAACATTAAAGACCACTGGTGCGCAAGACGGTGTCCTAAATTGGGTAACACTTTATTTTAACCAACCCGGGCTTATTGTGGAAACGTACTGTAGCCCTGCGGATGTTTCTGCGGACCGCGAGATACATCCCGGGAGGTACGTATTCGAGCGTTTTTTGTTTTCGCGGATCCGCGAGAGGCCGATGTGCGTGCTTTTTCGCGTCTCGGGCCCCTCTCGGGAACACGCGCCGTTCTTGCGCGAAAAGCTGCCGGATCGGCCGACCCGGCCGCCCTCCTCTTCCTCCTTCCCTAAACCCGAGCGACGGTTTGCAAAAGCCATCCAAAAAAAAAAAAAAAGGCAAAAGCCCTCGTCTTCGATTTTGACCGCGTTTTCGGATCCGCCGTGTTCTCGCCCTTATTTTTCGGATTCCGTTTTTCATCTTACCTGATTTCTGGAACCGCTGTTCCCCGGGCTCGATCCCGGTCGTCGTTCCTGCGGCCGGCTCCTCCTCCTCCTCCGGGGCCTCTGCTCTGCCGACGCAACGCTGTGAGCTAAGCGGACAAACTGGTTGCATCAGGAAAGCCCTCCACTCGGAGGCGAGCAGTCGGCCAGCGAGCGCGAAGAGGAGGAGCGGAGCGGCGCTACACCGCCCCGTAGCGTTCGCTCGAAAAAAACTAAACGCGTCCGTACGTACCTCCGGCCACGTAAATCGCGGTCTCCAGAAACGTCCGCGGGGCTACGTTTCCAGAATGAGCTTGGGTTGATTTTAATGGACATTTCATGCTATTAACAAACTATTAACTGAGATTTCTGGTTTTAATAAACTAATTAGCTGCTTATTATTCTGGTTTTAATAAACTAATTAGCTGCTTATTAATAGTTAGTAAGATAGTAGTTGAGTTTAGGTATTGGATTGGATGGATTTAAAATAAGATCATATTTTATAAGTTCCAATAAACTGCCAAAACTGTATTAAGAGGCAGTTAATAGGTAATTAAATAATGTAGGAATTGGTTCTAAAGTGTTACCAATTAAATGTATTACATGAATAAAAGATCTGAGCTCTACATTCATTATTTGACCGGAATTTTAGGAAACACATTTACATGATTAGTTAATACCTACCATTTAATAAACTTGTTATTGCCTGTAGTAAAAGCAAAAAAGTGGGTCACACATTACTTTAATGTATAATTCCTTCACTTTATTTGTACTTCAATAAACAAACCATTACTAAGACATTTAGCTTAATAAACGATTTATTAGCTGCTTATTTATAGTTAGTAAGACAGTAGGGTTCAGGTATTGTGCAGGATTAGGGATGTCATATAAGATCATAGTTTATAAGTGCTGATAAAAAGTTCATATCCTAGTATAGGCAGGTAAAACAGTTAGTTAGTGTGCAAAATGCAATACATTTTTACTTAAAGTAAGGTTTTACCCTGAAAAACATGTGTACTCATGCAAAAACTCGTTATTAATCCTCTAGTGATCTTTATATGTGAATCAGACTTGCGATCAAAAAGGGACAAATGCCTGTAAAGGACCCTCTGATTTATTTCATTGAAATCAATCATATTTATTTTAGTTTGGTCATATTTTTTCTATTTTATTTCTATATTTTGAGAGAGTTTTGTGATGATAATGAATATTTATGCAGTAAATAACATCAATTTATTATCATTGAAAACAATGGAATTTTTGTAATTATTTATATATTTTTGTTGTTGCCATATTTACAGGTAAAATAGAGACTAAAATGACTAAAGACTAGCAAATAGCTAAAGTCATATAACCCTGCTGTGATGTTTTTTTTGTTTGTTTGTTTTTCAAATATTTCCCAAGTAATGTTGAATCCATTTATGCAAAGTGGAATCATTCCCTAAATTCCTACACTGAACAAAATTATATGAACAATTTATCATGAAAGCATATATTTTTAATTCATTGTAACTTCTCAAACTAAGCTAATGATGTTTTAACTGTCTTAAGTCAGTTTAACATAATATAAGTTCAATGGACTCATAAGGTTAATTTGATTTAGCTTAAAAATGTAAGGCAACCAGGGGATTTTTTTTTACAGTGTACTTATTTTTAATCATTCGGTATTTTTTTGGAAAATTACTGGTAAATTGCAGTAAAGAGATCAAAATACTTCAGAAATCATTCTAATATGCTAATTTGGTGCTAAACCCCATTTACCAGGCATCATATATGGTAACTTAATTTACATACAATATATAGGCTATATATAGAGAAAAGTCATAAAAGTTCAAAAGTCTTGTAATAACCACCAGTAATACTCCAGGGTTTGAGTTGAGTATTTCAATGAGTATAAATGGTCAAGTTGAATTTCTTATTATTGTAATTGTTTATTTTCAGAATGTTCTGGAAAAGAAAATAAAGTTTAAAAAAAGCCATATAAAAAAAAAATCAATTATATACAGTTGAAGTCAGAATTATTAGCCCCCCTTTGAATTTCTTTTCTCTTTTTCAAATATTTTCCAAATGATGTTTAACAGAGAAGGGAAATTTTCACAGTATGTCTGATAATATTTTTTTCTTCTGATGGAAGTCTTATTTGTTTCATTTCGACTAGAATAAAATCAGTTTTAAATTTTTTAAACACCATTTTAAGGACAAAATTATTAGGCTATTTTTTTTTTTTTTTGATAGTCTACAGAACAAACCATCGTTATACAGTAACTTGTCTAATTAGCCTAACCTGCCTAGCTAACCTAATTAACCTAGTTAAGCCTTTAAATCTTATAGAAGTGTCTAAAAAAATATCTAGTAAAATATTATTTAGTCATCATGGCAAAGATAAAATAAATATTTTTTTTTAAAGTTGTTAAAAGTTGTTAGAGGTGAGTTATTAAAACCTTTAGAAATGTGTTGAAAAAATAATTAATTTTTAATATTAATAATTCTGACTTAAACCATATGGGCAGTACGGTCGCCTCACAGCATGAAAATTGCTGGTTCGAGCCCCGGTTGGGATTTCTATGTGGAGTTTGCATGTTCTCCCCGCGTGCGTGTGGGTTTCTCCAGGTGCTCCGGTTTTCCCCATAGTCCAAATACATGTGCTATAGGTGAATTGAATAAGCTAAATTGGCCATAGTAAATGAGTGTGTATAGATGTTCCCAGCTGGAAGGGCACTGCTGCGTAAAGCATATGCTGGATAAGCTGACGGTTCATTCGAGAAGGGTATAAACGGAGGTCGGAGCCAGCTCCATGTGGGTGGGGCTTGAGCTCCAAGTGGGCAGTGCAACCTGGAGTTTTTATTTACTTTTTTTAATTTAGTTTTATTTAGAGTTAAATATTGTGCTTTATGAATGTGTACACCTAACCCCAGGCATGTCCAAACTCGTTCCTGGAGGGCCGGTGTGCTGCAAAGTTTAGTTCCAACCCTAATCAGACACACCTGGGATAGCTAATCAAGCTCTTACTAGGCTTTCTAGAAACATCCTTGCAGGTGTGTTGAAGCAAGTTGGAGCTAAAATCTGCAGGACACCGGCCCTTCAGGACCGAGTTTGGACACCCCTGCCTAACCCTAAACCCAACCTCACAGTAACCTGTTGAGTTTTATTAATGTCTACTCCACCTACACCACTTAAACCCAACCTACTTGTGGTTAAATCCCTCCCACTTGGAGGTCACCCAACCTACTTGCAGAGTAATCCTTCCGACTTGGAGGTCTCCGTGCTGCAGTGATACCTACTTGGTTCATTTCGCTATGGTGACCCCTGATTATTAAACGGACTAAGCCGAAAAGAAAATGAAGGAATTAATATATATATAAGAAAGTGCTTCAGGGGTGAGTAATGTGTCGGTGCTTTTGGGTAGGGATTCATAAAGATAAACAACAAAATCATAAGTCCAAGGTAAAGTAGGTGAAATATACTCAAATTTATATACTGACCGATGAAGTGACACGGTGGCTCAGTGGTAAGCACTGTTGCCTCACAGGTAGCTGGTTCGAGTCTTTGATTTCTGTGTGGAGTTTGCATGTTCTCCCCATGTTGGTGTTGATTTCCTCTGGGTGTTTCGGTTTACCTCACAGTCCAAACACATGCGCTATAGGTGAACTGCACAAGCTAAATTGGCCGTAGTGTATGAGTGTGTGCATGGGAGTGTGTATGGGTGTTTCCCAGTACTGTGTTGCAGCTGGAAGGGCATCCACTGCATAAAACATATGCTGGATAAGTTGCTGGTTTATTCCACTGTGGCAACCCGTAACAAATAAAGGGAATAAGCTGAAGGAAAATGAATGAATGAATATACTGATAGACTCTCAGCAGTATTGCGTTCAGTTATCATTGATCTGTGAAATGAGTTCAGTATATGCTGGATGTGTCAGATCAGCGCTCTCTCACAGATGTGGTTTCTGGACGTCCAGCGGGTGACTTTGAGCGTCTGCCACTGTTTGGTCAGAGGATTATGGATTCGCTCTTCAACCTTCAGCAGCTCTGTGTGACGGCTCTGTGTTACTTTCGTGCTAAAGCCCTGTTTAGGGCTGACGCTGTGATGTCTGATCCAGTCTGCAGGTCAGATTGACCGCTGTTTGACTGACGTGCACAGCAGCCAATCCCAGTTTTGTTATTATGTGCCATTTAGGGGCAGATTTATTCTGTGTGACATACTTAAAGGTGCTGTATGTAAGTTTTTGACTCTTCTAAAGCATAAAAATACGAGAATATGTTTGCAGATATTTAAGAAACTTGCTAAGTGAACATTCTTGTTTATTTGAAAAACAATGCTGATATTCTGCTTTGAAAATGCGCGTGGTCGGAACGTCTGTCTTTGTTTTGGTTCTTTTTACCCGCCCGCTGCCAGTTTAGCCAATTATATTTCAGCACCCTGGGTTGCCTTGGTGAAAACCCAGCCTGATCTCACGAAGAAACGTAAGTATTTTACGTTTTGTTAGTTTAGTGGCTAATTCGTATGAATTCGTACGAGTTCAGTCGTACGGAAATGTATGATTTTAAAAAGAAGACGTGGCACTCAACCCCACCCCTAACCCCAACCACCATTGGGTGCAAATCAAACTAAATTGTACGAATTAGATCATACGAATTCATACGAATTAGCCACTAAATCAAAAAGTTACGAATTGCCATGAGATTGCGTTGGAAAAACGCGTATTTTTCGCGTATCATTCATTCATTTAGGAAGGCTCTCAAACTATGCGTCTGCGACCGAAATGCGACCTCTGGTGGACAGTAGGAGACTCCGAAATAAGATACACATTCAGAGTTCCACTTGAGGAAGTCTTATGGACATTAAGGCCAACTCCCAATTCTGTTTTTGTACCCCGTTCCCTTCCCCTTGGCCCTTCAAACGGAGTGTGAAAGGGAAGGGCTTCAACATTTACCCCTAAGAAATGCGACAGCACTACAGCACCTGCACATGTCATCATCTGTCATCGCGATCTCTTACTTCCTGTTAGATTAGACGATTACTTCTATATACTATATACATATACATATATACTATAGCTTTCTTTATAATGTTATTTTATTTATCTTATTATTATTATTCTTATTTTGTAAATAATTTATGTCCTAAATATAAGATTTGATGCTAGAATTTTAATAATTGTACTATGTTTGATTCATAGAGGGAAAAAAATGCTAAATAATTTTGTTTTCTGCTACAGATGGGCGACACGGTGGCTCAGTGCTTAGCACTTTCGTACGTAAATTTGTGTATGAGTGTGTGTGTGCTTGACTGATAGTGTATGGGTGTTTTCCAGTACTGGATTGCAGCTTGAAGGGCATCCGCTGTGTAAAACATATGCTAGAATAGGTGGTGGTTCATTCTGATGTGGCGACCCCTGATAAATAAGGCACTAAGCCGAAGGAAAATAACTGACAACAGGAACATTTTAGATTTATTTATTTTTTATTTTTTATTTTAATTTTAATTTTAATTTTAATTTTAATTTTAATTTTATTTTTAATTTAATTTAATTTAATTTAATTAAATTTGATTTGATTTGATTTGATTTAATTTAATTTAATTTAATTTAATTTAATTTAATTTAATTTAATTTTATTTATTTATTTATTTTATTGTAATAAAATATTATAATATAATATATAATTATATTATATAATATTTTTTAATTATTGTGTTATTTTACACAATGTTTACTTTCATTTTAAGTATTCCAAATTCAATTGAATGAGAAGACTAACTTAAAATTTGGGGACTAATCTGGAAGTTAAATATCCCTCAGAAGCGCTTGTTCCGTCAGTAACTTGTAAACAGATCTTTTCCAGCTGGACTGCAGGTGTATTTCTCCTGGATGATGTGCAGGCTGGAGGTTTAATATGTAAAGCTGATCTGATGCTGGACTGAGGGGCAGGCGAGGTAAGTGGAGAAACTGATTGAAGATGGTGCAGCAGAAATGATTCACAGCAGTCATATCTGGGCAAAAACATATGTCTGAACACTGATTGCATATAACAGGGTTTTGTTGTCTAGTTATATAATCAGAATGTATGTAATCAGAGCTTGCATGTGGCTGCACCAAATCTGTTGGAATGATGGATTCTTAAAGGAAATGTTCACCCAAAAAAAAAAAAAAGTAAAAAAGATTTGCTGTTCAATTGGTTGACTCTCTGGCCATCCAAGATGTAGGTGGCTTTTTTTACGGGTCAAAACTGACCTATGACTAGGCCCACATGGAATTTTACAGAAAAGTTATATAATACTGCAAATATACAGCTGAAACCAGAAGTTTACATACACTATAAAAAAGGAACATACCCATTAAAAAAATGTCTGATGGTAAATCATACTAAACGTTACTATTTCAGGTCCGTTAGGATTACCTAAATCATTTATATTTTCTAAATGTCAGCAAATTTTATTTTTTAGAGAATTTTTTTTCAATTTCTAGACAGTCAAAAGTTTACATACATTTCCTCGGTATTTATTTATTTTTTTAACTTTGCTTTTAAAATGTATAACTTTGGTCAAATGTTTTGGGTATCCCTCCACAAGCTTCTCACAATAGTTTGAAGGAATTTTGGCTCATTCCTCCTGACAGAATTGGTGTAATTTGCTGGCTGCCTTGCTTTTTCAAGACTCTCTCAAAAAATTTTCAACTCTGCCCACAAATTTTCAATAGGATTGAGCTCAGGGCTTTGTGATGGCCACTCCAAAACATTCACTCTGTTGTCCTTAAAGCACATTTTAACTAATTTGGCAGTATGCTTAGGGTCATGGTCTGTTTGGAAGACCCATTTGTGGCCAAGGTTTAATTTCCATGTCTTGAGATGTTGCTTCAGTATTTCTACATAATGGTCTTTCTTCATGATGCCATCTTTGCTGTGAAGTGGACCAGTCCCACCTGCAGCAAAACAGCCCCACAACATGATGCTGCCGTCCCCATACTTGACAGTTGGGATGGTGTTCCTAGGCTTGTAAGCTTTCCCCTTTGTCCTCCAAATGTAACACTGGTCATTATGGCCAAACAGTTCAATCTTAGTTCCATCAGACCACAGGAAATGTCTCCAAAAATTATTCTTTTCCCCGGAGTAGTTTAGCTAATCTGGCTTTTTTGTTGATTCTGGCTTGTTGATTTTCCCATGTTGTCACACAGGGAAGCAGCGTGTTTGAGGTTTTCCTTAAATACTATCTACAGTTGTGCCCCAATGAACTCAAATGTTGTCAATTAGCCAATCAGAAACTTCCGAAACCTTGACACCATCATCTAAGCTTTATCAGAGGCATAATAATCTTATTGTATGTAAACTTGACTTTCATAAACAGTTATAACAATTTAAAAATATATATATATATATTTATATATAAATATATATATATATATATCTCACTTTTTTAAATGGTTATGTGCCTTTTTATAGAGTGTATGTAAACCTCTGGTTTCAACTGTATATAGGTCAAGATAAATGGTGCTGTAAATTTAAATACAGTATTTTTTTATTTTATTTTTTTTTGCTGCAACCGATTTACAGGAAACTGTTACAGTGTAAATGACATGAAAAATCCTCTTTTACTCCTGTTAAGATTAATTAAAATATGACTGATTGGTCGGCCCACACAGAATCTGAGCGTGCACATTTCCACAGATTCTGAGCCCATCATTGAGTGTATTTATTTACTTGTGTAAATGTGTGTAAACTAATATTTATTCTGTTTATAAATAAACTTTTAGTAATATTATTGACTAATATAAAAATGTTTATATGATTGATTTCAGTGCTTAATTTGTAAATTGCGAGATCCCGGAACAGATCGGGGTAACGGATCCCAGGGGGTGGGGATAGGGTTGGGAGGCAGTTGGTAGGGTGGAATTTGGGTGGTGTTGCGGACAAAAGTGAAGAGCGAGGAGGGGTGGGGGTTGGGGGTGTTGGTGAGACGCCCCTATCACTGCTGCTGCTACTGGCCGGGATGCACAACTGATCTGGCTAATTTAGCATGTTTTTGGTAGGATTGTTTGTTCATCTTTCAC
Organism: Danio rerio; assembly: GCF_052040795.2. Classification (NCBI taxonomy): domain Eukaryota; kingdom Metazoa; phylum Chordata; class Actinopteri; order Cypriniformes; family Danionidae; genus Danio; species Danio rerio. Next base: position 54,723,975 of record NC_141036.1, read on the forward strand.
CAGTCAAGAACATTAATTTCCTTTTCCATGACAGCGGTTTCAATGTAGCGAGTGTCGTTCGTCATGTTCCCTGTCAGCTCTCTGGACACTGCTCCAGTGCTCCACCGTAATACACAGTGTATGAGCGACCGCAGAAATACCTTGGCTGCTAGAATGACTGTTCAAATAAACTGGCAGCTTGTCTGACCGCTGACAAAATTCGCTCTTTTTAACATCTCCGTCATCATTTGTTTCACCTTTGCAGGGATGGATTTCAATGTTGTAACAAACAATTTGATTACTTCCTCTCGCTAATCGAAATGCATCACATGACTGTTCATTTACTGCGCAAGCCCAAGCCCGTCACGACCCCGTCTAAAATGATAGAAATAAAGTCCGAACCCAACAAAGATTTTCAGTCCTAGTCTGAACTAGTAACATTGTTAGGTCAAGCTACAAACAATGCAGGGATTAACTTGGACTAGCTGCTGCAACGTCCCGCGGCTGCTTTCCTCCTTTCATGTGCGACTAGACGACTTTGAGCCCCATGGTCCCTAACGAAAAAGTCTTTTTGTAGAATTTACACATTGCCTCATTGCCACGTCGTTAAATTTACACTTTCCTATCTTTGCATTTTGAACCTCACATCAACAACCGCGTAATGACAGCACGCAGGTGCAGACCAGCGTCAGCGTCTGTAGCCAACCTACCGTAATAAGCTAATAAATCACGGTGACTGTCATTTCTCTCATTTCACGCATACTAAATTAATCAACTATTAGATGTTTTACGGTGGATCACTGTGCTTCCCTGACATCATTAAGCACGCCGGCTGAAAATTTAATACCTAGAGCCACTTTACGGTAAAATTTAAGACAATTTAAGACCTAAATTTCCCGGATTTTGATTTAAGACATTTTAAGACTTTTGAAGGACCCGCGGGAACCCTGCCAATGGAAAAGACACACAAGCAAAGCAAAATACGAAATTCCTCCATGCTGAAGAGTAAACATCCAGCGTGTGTTTTCAAACGGAGCAGCATTTACTACACAGAGTCGTAGTTCACTTTGAAGCTAGACGTTTTTGCTTATATTTTATTTTGAGAACACAATTCTGTTTAGTTTTACATTAATTTATTTAGATTCAGTTCCAATTTCTTTATCAATTGTAGATAAACAAAGTTATCAGTGTCAACCAAAGCTTAGGGTTTGCATAGCTTGCATTAACTCTTGCGCAGACCTCTTAATAATAAATATAAAGTGATTGTTTAAACAAACACTGAATTCAAAAGCATACCAATGCAGCTATATACCAAATTTATTTACGAGTATACACGCAAGGCGCTTCAAAAAATGCTATATGCGAGCGTAATGATCAAACATGTCCATCAAGCACATTTTTACATTGAAAATTAATAGCAGAGTAGCGCGTTTGAAATGGAAAATGCGTTCTGTGTGAACTGCCCCTCACTGGTAATATGCTGCTGATGTAAATTGTGCATCTGGTGTTTTCTGTTTCTGCACTCACCCGTCAGACACTCTGATGAGCAGCGCGCGGTAGATCTGCCGCTGGACGCTGGAGGACTCGGGCCCGCTCGGGTGGATGAACGGGTGCACAGCTGTCAGGATGAAGCCCTGCTGGTACAGATCCTGCAGCTGAGACGGCAGATCCCTGACCGACGACAGACACAGAGAGGACGTCCCGTCTGCTGGAGGACAACACGCAGGGTCAGAAAAACAGCTCACGCTAACACACATACATCTGTTCATTTCAGCCTCATCGCCACTTTGAGTCCCTGGAGGACCTGATGTGTCTGTATATTCCAGCCTTTTGATATTAAATTCTTTATTATTGAAATAGTTTTTGAGAAACATGCCAAGCAAAAGTTACTGTGATGTTACTTTTAATTCAGTATATTATTGTTTTAATGAAATTTTTAATTATTTTTGTAAACGTATAAACTGGTATTTATTACAGGTTTCATTCACATTTTTACTAAAATTCCATGACTTTTCCGTGATTTTTCCAAGACTTTCAAGTAAATTTTCATGACCTAATGTTTCATGCAATGTCTACATATGCGTGGCAATGCATGTTTAAATTTATTACAGCATATTGTAAAACACGCAGCAATCTATTTAGGTTCAATTAATATTTATATCTATGTAAAATTGATTTAGATAATGCTCACACGACACTAATAATGTGAGAGTAAATGATTGGCCAAGCACAGACAAGAAGTAAATAACCTAAATTCAAGTATACGGATATCAGTTTTCCATGAATTTTCCAAAACTTTTTCAGGCCTAGAAAATGCCATGTCAAAATTCCATGACTTTTGCCAGGTTTTCCATGACCTGTACGAATCCTGTTTTACATTCATTGATTTTCTTTTCGGCTTGCTCCCTTTATTAATCCGGAGTCGCCAAAGCGGAACGCACCGCCAACTGATCCAGCACGTTTTTACACAGCGGATGCTCTTACAGCCGCAACCCATCTCTTGGAAACATCCACACACACTCATTCACACTCATACACTATGGACAATTTAGCATACCCAATTCACCTGTACTGCAAATCTTTGGACCGATGGGAAAACCGGAGCACCCGGAGGAATCCCGGAGGAAACCCAAGCGAATGCAGGGAGAACATGCAAACTTAGATACGCCAACTGACCCAGCCGAGGCTGAAACCAGCGACATTCTTGCTTTGAGGCGACAGCACTACCTACTACACCACTGCGTTCCCCCCTCCCCCTCCCCTCCGCTCACAGATCTACCTTTTAAATTAATATTTTAATAGGAAGCTTTAAAATATTATATTTGTGTATATACTTTAGATTAGTCAGTACTGAAGCCAAATCTTACCTAACAATATAAATGAACCGATAACAGTCCAAAAACTACTCCACCCAAATTTATGTGTGTAGAAAAATATTAAATACATTTTAAATAAGAGGAATAATCAAGAGAAAAAAGTAGAATAGACATTTTGTAGGTTTTTTTTTTTGTTTGTTTGTTTGTTTTTTTGCAATATTTTCCTTGATTTTAATTGTATTACCTTTCCATTTCTAAATATGTTTGGTGACTAAAACATTATTTTAATAAATATATCTGTTAAATCAATATGTTTTGTTTAAATGCACTAAAATTGCCTATATTCACTGATAAATGGATAAAAATATTTATTTTCAAAATAAACTGAATTCAATTACGCTGAGCACTGTATATACATTATAATATTTAATTATAAATTATAATTATAATATGTAATATTAAGTAATTCTAAAATATAAAATATTTTAAAATAAATTATACATGATAAAGATGAATAACTAGAGGTTTCTAGGATTATAAACTTTTATTTTAAAGTATAGCAGAGGTCTCCGTAATTTATTTAGAATAATTTAATTATATATATTTTTAGTTGATTGTTTCTTTTATTATTTTAAATAGTTTTATTGTTATTTTTAATTATTGTATGTAAATAATTGTAAAAACTTATAATGCAAACAAAAATCCATCCAATGATTCTATTGTTATTATTATTTCAACTAGCGCTTTGGGTTATAGAAAAGAGCATCATAAATAAAATGTTTTAATATATTTTTTAAGTAATTTAAACAAAATAAAAACTATTTATACACATAAATAAAAACATAAGTAAATAAATAAACAAATAAATAAATATTAAACAACAACAAAACATCATCTAGCAAACCATATTAAATAAATTATAAATACATAAGATGGCATTTTTATATTTCAAATATATTTGTATAAATGTTCAGATATAAAAATGTTCTAACTTCTAACTATATGTATATAATATATAGTTAAATATAATAAATATTTAACATATAAAATGCCATATTATGCATTTATGATTTAAAAAACTATTATATTTATATTTAATATGGTTTATTAGATGATGTTTTAGTTTTTGTTTAATATTTATTTATTTATTTATTTCACCCTGTCTGCATTTATAGATGAGCAGAATATTAGGCAGGAAAGTAGGTCATGTCAGATTTGAACCCGAGTTGACAGCTCTTACACTTAAAGATCACTTTATAAATCAACAGCAAAATCATCGCACCTACATTATGAATATTTCATACAACACCCAGCCCTTTCTCTGTCCAAGCCGTGACCAGTTGAACACAGTTTATGGTTTCTTCTCTGGCTTGTTTTCTGGTTGGTCTCTATATATTCTTGTCTTGATTTAATGGCCCTTATGAAAGCCCAGTGAAGTGTGATTGTTTAGCTGGTCTCTGTAATCTGAGCAGGCGTTTGGAAGTTGAACACTTTCACTGGTTTAATCTAAAGTCTTGTCTGGACACAATCAGAAACGGAGAGCTGAGGATTCACTGCACATCAGACTGAACATGTCTGAATCAGCCAGCAGAGCAAACACAGCAGATGTGTGTCAGATTGAGACGCTGTATACTGATGACAGGGCATCCAGACCGAGATCAACACACACACACACACACACACACACACACACACGCACTCACGCACGCACACACACAAACATGATAAACACACTTATACATACATATACACACAAAGACACTTATAAAAAAAAAAAGAATTATATATATATATATATATATATATATATATATATATATATATATATATATATATATATATATATATATATATATATATATATATATATATATATATATACATTAACACAAGCCAATCCACCAAATTTGGCTGGCGGGTTAGACAGCCACCTCCACTAGCCACTTTGTCTGGTTGAAAATTATTTTAAAATTGTAGTTTTCTTAAAAGCAGGGTTCGACAATAAGGATGCCCAATACTCGTGCAAATGCGATCTTAGAATCGAGAAGCAGCACGACAGATAAATATAATGTTGTTCGTGCGGGTAAAAGAAAGCTGGTTGAATACCGAATGAAGGATAATCACTTGCGCGCGCAGGTGATATGATGCGCACGACTGTTTAAAACACATGCGCGCTCCCGTTTTCTTGTTTGAAACAACTTGAAACGCAACTGGTGTGATCGGTTCTCTTTCATAGACAAGACAAAAAGTGATATTCATGCACCCACAGTCCTGCTGCTTTCAAGAGCTCCAGACTGGTCTTTTTGTAAGCAGCACTGGTTGTTTTCACTTTAACTATTATTTAAACAGGATCAGGCATATTAACTTCCCATTAGCTAACTGGTGTCAACTGTTTTTTTTTTTTTTTTTTAAAGAAACGTTTTGTTAAATATAAAGTATAGTATACAGTTATATTTTGCTTGTTTTGACATATTATTTAAAATTTGTGACTAAGAAATAATGAATTATTTATATATTTATTTTTAGTGTGTTTATAGAGATTAATTTGGTAAATCCTTTGAGCTCTGACAAGTGATGTGAAATAAAAACTAATTGTAAAACAACACTATGAAACCATGACTCATGTGCTCATGCTCACTGAGCAAACTCATACACAACACACACAAAAAGTGTAATGAATAAGGATGCATGTGGCCATTCCACAAAATCTAAATCATGTCATTTTTGAAAATTAAAAATTGTGGCTAGTGAAAATGGCGAGTGGCTAGTAATTTTGAAAACTATAGCCACACTGGCTGGTGATCAAAAAAGTTCATTTCAAGCCCTGTATGTGTATATATATATATATATATATATATATATATATATATATATATATATATATATATATATATATATATATATACACATACATACATACAGTTGAAGTCAGTTTGAATACAGTTTTTTTTTCCCCGTTTTCTGTTTATTTTATCTTTGCCATGATGACAGTAAATAATATTTGACTGGATATTTTTCAAGACACTTCTATACAGCTTAAAGTGACAATTAAATTAGTAATTAGGCAAGTTATTGTATTACAATGGTTTGTTTTGTAGACTATCGAAAAAATATAGCTTAAAGGGGCTAATAATATTGTCCTAAAATGTTTTTTTTTTATTATTAAAAACTTCTTTTATTCTAGCCAAAATAAAACAAATAAGATTTTCTCCATATATATACATCTTGTTTTCAGACTTGCAGGGGAAAACGTTTCTATATTTTAATATAATTTTTCTAGCGTTTTGGTGGTTTAATTAGAGGAATAGTCTACATTTAAGTCACAATCATTCCTACTGTTAATATAACACTAATTAATATAATATTTAAAATAATTAAAATAATATAATAGTTTTTTTATAATATAAAGCAGTTTTTGGGCGAGTACGTAGTGCTCAGTACGTAGTCAGTAGGTAGTGCTGTCGCCTCACAGCAAGAAGGTTGCTGGTTCGAGCCTCGGCTCAGTTGGCATTTCTGTGTGGAGTTTGCATGTTCTCCCTGCATTCGCATGCTCAGGTATCCCCCACAGTCCAAAGACATGCGGTACAGGTGAATTGGGTAGGCTAAACTGTTCATAGTGTATGAGTGTGTGTGTGTGTGAATGTGTGTGAGGATGTTTCCCAGAGATGGGTTGCAGCTGGAAGGAAATCAGCTGCATAAAAACTCGCTGGATAAGTTGGTGGTTCATTCCGCTGTGGCGACCCTGGATTAATAAAGGGACTAAGCCAACAAGAAAATGAATGAATGAATGATAACGCAGTTTTTTTTTGTTATATTCAGATTAAATTGATCTATGTAGTTAATTCTGGTGTAGTTCTGTGCATTGTCCCTGCTTAACCCTTTCAGGCACAAATTAAATTTTAGAAACAGGCAAAATCTATACTTTTAACTGTTGTAAATCAGCAACGCCTGCCTTGAGAGGGTTAATAAAGAATTTAAATAAAATAAATATAAATTATCAGACATTTTTGTTTTACTTACTAACAAATGTCAGTAAAATCCCTTTGCAAGTCCTGATTCAGCTCGTGACTGTAGGTAAAAAGTAAAAAAGCGTAGACAAATCATGAGCTTGAGCTGACAGAAAGAGCTGATTGTGTCTGTATGCGTGTCTTCTTTTCTCAAGCCCAATTCCAAAGCTCCATTGTAAAATGCAAAAGGGCGCTTCAGGCAAATCATTGGCCAGCTAAAAATAACCCTGGATTGCTCAATCATATTCTCCGCAAGCCCTGAGATAAAACCAATGATGGGAAAATAGTCCACAGATCCAAAAAGCCTGCTAAAGCGTACGTGCGCGGTTGGATCTGTTTAAGTATAATTAATCCCGGTATGTTTGATTTGATTTTTTTTTTTCTGCTTTGTTTGTGTAAACAGAGACTCTCCCCGGAGGCAGAAGCGTGCTGGGTTTGCCCTCCGCAGTCGATGCTATTAGCTCTCGCCGCACTTTCTGTGTCTCACAAAAAATAAGCAACAAATTTGATCACATGCCACTGGGAAAACACATATTGGGATGTTGCTTAAGTTGCCCTTAATCACCGTAAGAACTCCCAAAACGGCAAGTCAGTGCCAGACAATTTCGAGAAGTCTTTTTCAGCCCTCTGAACCACAACAGATCCGCTTTCGATAACATATGAGATAGTTCATCCCATAGGAAAGAGCAGTCACAGAGGAGCTCGCTACAATATCTCAAACTGTTTCTCCTGGACGGTAATGAGAATGAATGAGGAGCAAATGCACAGGCTTCTCAAATTAGCTTCTCCAAAGGAAATGACAGGAGTAACCTCGAATATATCATCTTTAGGAGACTTCTTTTGCAATCAAAGAGCAACATATGAACTGTTTACTTCAGAGATGGCCGTAATGACCTTCATACTGTAGATGTGGGTCAAAGTCGAATAGGGATTTTCAAGATGTTGTTTTGTGAGCAATAATAATGGCTTTAATACATTTCTACCATAATGTGCAAGAAGACACCTGGTAAAATGTAATGCTGTAACCCCTTGGATCTTACAATAACAGTGCTGTGGTTAGAGCATTCAATACATCAGTGATTAGCTGTTGAAGTCAAATCTGCTTTTCAGCAATGGCTAAGCTGAAGAAAAAAAAGTGTTTTTGTAAATATTTCCCAAGTGATGTTTAACTCTCCAAGGACATTTTCACAGTATTTCCTATAATGCTTTTTCTTCTGGAGAATGTCTTATTTCTTTTACAGTTAATTTTTTTTGCAACTGCTAACACACAAAATCTTTTCTTTTCACACAATTTCTGAAACCTCTCACTCCAAATGCAAAACTACACCTCAAATCTCTAAAACCAGAAGTGATTTCTCAGCCTTGAACTTGGTTTTCAATTGGATAAAACACTTCAAAACTCTACACACAACTCTCTACCTTCAACACAAGAATTTAACAGGAAGCTTGCTTTTCTTTTCCAAACACCACCAATCAAAATGCTGTACCTATTTGCACGGTCACACACACACACACGCACGCATGCACGCACGCACGCACGCACGCACGCACGCACGCACGCACGCACGCACGCACACACACACACACACACACACACACACACACACACACACACACACACACACACTCCTTAAAGCTCCTTAAATGTAAAAACCCTAATTTCTTAACTGATCACTAACCCATCAGTGCTTTACTGTAGTATAGGCCTGTAAATAGGTGTTCTGGTCCCAAAAAAAATGGTTTGCCAGCCATCCACAATTTGTAGTTTTCTATCTACCCCAATATTCACCTTTTCTAAATGCTAAATTCCTTTAGAAAAAATAGAAACATTTTTGTCAGCCTTTCAATTCTGTTGAATTCAGAATTATTATAATTATTAATAATAATTCTTATCACCAATAGTATCTGGATGCAGCCTTTATGAGTCTCCCGTATTTCAGACCCATCTCCCGCCCATCTCCCGTATCGTTCCCGAAAAACTACCGGAATTTCACCCCTCACCCGTTTGTTTGTTTGTCAAATAAATATATGAATAATTTAGCCTATGTGCTCATCGTGCAAGTTCATTATTAAAATATAAATAAAAAAAAGTGATTAGAAAATATGCTAATTAATTGACGGTCAATAATAGGTTATGACGGAATTTTTACAACCCTCTCCGTCAAAATGACGGAAAATGAAAAAGTGTAATGCGATCTCTGAGATATAAATATATATAGGGTGAGGCAGTGGCGCAGTAGGTAGTGCTGTCGCCTCACAGCAAGAGGTCGCTGGTTCGAACCTCGGCTCAATTGGCGTTTCTAAGTGGAGTTTGCATGTTCTCCCTGCATTCGCGTGGGTTTCCTCCAGGTGCTCCGGTTCCCCCCACAGTCCAAAGACATGCAGTACAGGTGAATTGGGTAGGCTAAACTGTCCGTAGTGTTTGAGTGTGTGTGTGAATGAGTGTGTGTGGATGTTTCCCAGAGATGGTTTGCGGCTGGAAGGGCATCCGCTGCGTAAAAACTTGCTGGATAAGTTGGTGGTTCATTCCGCTGTGGTGACCCCGGATTAATAAAGGGAGTAAGCCGACAAGAAAATGAATGAATAAATGAATATATATATATATATATATATATATATATATATATATATATATATATATATATATATATATATATAAAATATTTAAATATAATGGGTCAAAAACACCATTCAGCGTGACACAGCCTTTATGATAGCCAGCTAGTTAACGTTAAGTGAACATCGTAGCGTTTTATGAACAGCAGGTAGCTAACGTTAGTTAACTTATCTAGTGCTTACGGATAGCGTAAACTGCTGTGTTTTGTGTATTATATTATTTTTAACTTAACTTGATAGGTTTCTTCAAATTCAACGGTGAATTTTTGAAGGCCATTATTTCACAATCTTTCGGGAGGCAGAGCATGCACTTCATTCTATATGAACTGTCTTTCACTCCGACAAATGCAAACATGGGCTCTAAATAGTGTCACGGTGGTCTTTCTCCTCATCACTACGAACAGCTGAAAGTGAAGGAGATGAAGGGGGAATTTCAGAGTTTTCCATGTCGAAAACAAACTAAAGTGCTCTCAATGCAGGGAGGCAGCGATTCTTTGATCGTCAGAATGACGACGAGCCAGCTCATTCAAACCAGAGCAATCTGCTGCTCTGGCAGTGATAATGTGGTGTTGGAATGATTCGTAACATTTTTATAATTGTACCGAATAACAATGCAGCACATAAAAAGTCTATCAGAGTAAAAGTATTAAACTCATCGAAAATATGTACTGAAGTAAAAGTGAAAGTGGCAGAAAAAAACAATACTGCATCATAGTACAGACACAGCCTTTTAGTACTTAAGTACAGTAGTAAAGTAGTTCTACTTCATTACTATACATCTCTGCTCATCAATAACCTTGAAGTAATAAAATAGCTGCACATAATGAAGCATCTACTCCTGACTGACATCCTTGAGTCAGTAGTTTGCACGTCTAGTTTACACACCTCTGATTTACATTCATTTTACGCCCCTATGCAATTTCATTATGTCAATAATTATCCCATTTGAGACCGTTTTATCCCTCTAGGAGGAACATCTGAGTTCTGCATTATGCCTCACCAGTGAGCGAATAAATCTGTCGGTTTACTCTGCGTTTTCGTCTCAGCTTTGGGTAATATTCATTAATGTCAAGACATTTCTAGCAGGAAGAATTATTATATCAATTATTTGCAAAATAACTGAGTGTGCAGGGCAAATGTGACATTTACAGTGTCACTAACATTAGTTTGCCTGCAAAAAAAAAAAACTCCACATCTGTCCCCATACGACATGGTAAGAAAAAAAAAAGTTTATTTCCTGTGATTAATAACGGTAAGAGTAATAACGCTAACCCTTGCCCAAAGACATTAGACACAAAAACTCAATTACAGCAGCAGACTGTGGCCAATGCCGCAGAGACTATTAATAAGAAATGTAATTATTTTTACATTAACTCTAATACGAGACCCATCCGAGAGTGAATGATTACTCAAGAACGCATGCAAGCTTGTATATTCTCATGCAGTATTTCTTCCTTTCCGTTTTTTTAAAAGATCTCTCTGTCTCTCCCCAGAAATCCTCCAGAGCATCGCTGTCAGTCACGCAAGAAAAATCCGCTTGATCGTCAAACTGTCATGTTTTTTTAGTCTAGTTCAGTGATTTGGTGGCCTTTAACCCTCCCCACCATCGCATTACATTCATGAGGCGGTGCGTGCGTTTAAAACTAAAAGAGTATAAGTATTAAAATGAATTAACCCAGAGATATTCCTCTGTTCTGCCGCCGGGGAAAACACAGTTCAATCTGATTTGCATGAACGTTGTTGGAGAGAGGCTCGGAATAAAAGATCTGTGGGAAGGAACTGCTAATGTTTTACAGCACGCTAGGCAGTTCCGCGCCATTTTAGCTCATGACTATTAAGCAAATGCGTGTTTCTATAGTTCCCATAGTTCGTATTAAACAAATACTAATTATTAATTAGATTTCGTTTTTTTTTTTTTTTTTTTTTTGGGGGGGGGGGGGGGGGGGGGTTGCTTCTACCAAACCATTTTACATTTGGTATTAATCACATAACAGTCTCTTTTTTTACTTGTTAGATTACAGTTCCTATTAAATGGCTGCTACATATTTCTTAGATACTACTTCTTCATAAGATACTAGTTCCTATTGATTAGATCTTAGTCTCTTTTTCGATACTTGGTTTTTATTAATAGCACAATAGTCTCTTTTTGATTATTGTGCTCATTAGATTATAGTTCCTATTAAATAGATGCTGAATATTTTAGATACTAGTACTTCTTCATAAGATACTAGTTCTTATTTATTAGATCTTAGTCTCTTTTTCGATACTTGTACTCATTAGATTATAGTTCCTATTAAATATTTACTATTTTTTGGTTCTTATTCATCGCACAATAGTCTCTTTTTTATACTTGTACTCATTAGATTATAGTTCCTATTAAATGTTTACTATTTCTTGGTTCCTATTAATCGCACAATAGTCTCTTTTTTGATTATTGTGCTATTAGATTATAGTTCCTATTAAATGTTTACTATTTCTTGGTTCCTATTAATCGCACAATAGTCTCTTTTTTGATTATTGTGCTCATTAGATTATAGTTCCTATTAAATAGATGCTGAATATTTTTAGATAATATTACTTCTTCATAAGATACTAGTTCTTATTTATTAGATCTTAGTCTCTTTTTCGATACTTGTACTCATTAGATTATAGTTCCTATTAAATATTTACTATTTATTGGTTCTTATTCATCGCATAATAGTCTCTTTTTTGATTATTGTGCTCATTAGATTATAGTTCCTATTAAATGTTTACTATTTCTTGGTTTTTATTAATCGCACAATATTCTCTTTTTGATTATTGAGCTCATTAGATTATACAGTAGTTCCTATTAAATGTTTACTATTTCTTGGTTTTTATTAATCGCACAATAGTCTCTTTTTGATTATTGAGCTCATTAGATTATACAGTAGTTCCTATTAAATGTTTACTATTTCTTGGTTCTTATTAATCGCACAATAGTCTCTTTTTGATTATTGTGCTCATTAGATTATAGTTCCTATTAAATAGATGCTAAATAATTTTAGATACTAATTCTTTTTCATGAGATACTAGTTCTTATTTCTTTGGTGTAGGTTTTAAAATAAAGTGTTACTGATTAAAGTTCCTATTTATTTATTAGGAACCATAATTGGTAGCACTTTATTTGAACATATTAGCAAACCATTAACCAAGACTATTAACAATCAGCTAATTAGTAGTTTCTTGTGCTAATAGTCTTTGTGGTTTTCTAATATGTTAAAATAAAGTGTTACCGATTTAAGTTCCTATTAAATAAATACTACCTAATTAATTGGTAACTTCTGTACCTGTCATTAATTAAATAATAGTTCTTATTTATTAGATCTTAGTTTCTATTTCGATACTTACTTGTACTTATTAGATTATAGCTTCTATTAAATAAATACTAGTTCTTAATAATTAGATTTTGGTTCTTATTAATTACATAATAGTCTCTTTTTCATACTTGCAATCATAAGATTATAGTTCCTATTAAATAGATGCTGCATATTTCTTAGATAATAGTACTTCTTCATAAGGTACTTGTTGTTATTTCTTAGATATCAGTTTATAAAATAAAAGTGTTACCGATTACAGTTCCTATTTATTTAATAGGAACTATAATGGTAGCACTTTATTTTAACATATTAGCAAACCCTTAACCAAGATTTTTAACAGTCAGCTAATTGGTAGTTTATTGTGCTAAAATAGTCTTAGTCATTTGCTAATATGTTCAAATAAAGTGTTACCGATTATTGTTCCTATTTATTTAATAGGAACTATAACGGTAGCACTTTATTTTAACATATTAGCAAACCATTACACAAAGACTTTTAACAATCAGCTAATTAGTAGTGTATTGTGCCAATAGTCTTAGTTAGTGGTTTCCTAATACGTCAAAATAAAGTGTTACCGATCATAGTTCCTATTAAATAAATAATACCTACTTAATTGGTAACTCCTGTACTTCTCATTCATTAGATACTAGTTCTTATTTATTAGATCGTAGTTTCTATTTCGATACCTGTACTTGTTAGAATATAGCTTTCATTAAATAAATACTAGTTCTCATTCATTAGATTTTGGTTCTTAATAATCGCATAATAGTCTCTTTTTCATACTTGTACTCATTAGATTATAGTTCCTATTAAATAGATGCTGCATATTTCTTAGATACTAATTCTTCTTCATGAGATAACAGTTGTTATTTCTTAGATATCGGTTTTAAAAACAAAGTGTTACCGATTATAGTTCCTCTTTCTTTAATAGGAACTATAATCGGTAATATTTTATTTTAACATATTAGCAAACTATTAACTAAGTCTATTAACAATCAGCTAATTATTGATTTTATTATTATTATTATATGTTTATTGTGCTAATAGTCTCAGTCGTTTGCTAATATGTTAAAATAAAGTGTTACCGATTATAGTTCCTATTAAATAAATGCTACCTACTAATCGGTAACTTCTGTACTTCTCATTTGTTAAACACTAGTTCTTATTTATTAAATAATTATTGCATGCGCTTATGACCCAAAGGGAAAGTTTCAGCTCTCGATTCGCCACGTATAACCTGAAATATGTTTGTCCGCGTCCCTAATGAAAGAGGATTATTTGCAGTGGTTTGTGCGTGGAAGTGTTTCTCCGTGGAAGACTGCTTTATGTCATTAGTAGTCATTGCTCACAGTCGGCACACGAGCCCCAGGGCACAGCGGCATGCGTTAATTACTTCACTAATGACCCTTTGTGAGAGAATCAAGCTGTGGCGGTGGAGCCGTTCCCAAATCTCGCTCTCCTCCCCTCATTCTGCCTCTCCCATCATCCACTTCATTCCTCACATATCTGCAAGCACTCCGCTGACCAGCTTCCTCACTTCAGCCGTTCTGCATGGCAGGCCGCTTTAACATTTCATCGATAAGACAGACTAGTATCTGACTGCGTGCTACTAGTACTTGATTTATAATCTACTATAGTGTCTGTTCCATCATGTACTAGCACTTCATTACAAGTCATTTACATTCATTAAAGGGGCAGTTCACCAAAACTGAAAATGCAGTCATCATTTTATCACCCTTCGCCTGTTCCAAACCTGTGTCTTTCTTCTGTTGAGCACAAAAGAAGGTATTTTGAAGAATGCTGAAAAATGTGACCATTGACTTCCGTAGTATTTGTTTGTCCTACTATGGATGTAAATGGTTTTCACCTGTCTTTGAAAGATCTCTTCAACAGAAAAAAACCTAGCAAAAATATGGAACCACTTGAGGGAGGCTAAATATTGAGTATTTATTGAATTAAAATAAATAAAATGAAATAAATATTGAATTATTTTTGGGGGAACTATCACAAAATAGAGATTGTTTTTTGTTTCTACTAGTGTTTATTCTTTAGGTAGTGCCTTTTTAAAGACAACAGTACTTATTTTTCAGACATTAGGTTTTGATACTTGAACACATTACATTATAGTTCCTATTAAAAGGTGCAACATATTTTTTAGATACTAGTACTTCTTCATGAGATACTAGTTCTTATGTATTATATGTCAGTTTCTTATATGATACTTGTACTTATTACATTATAGTTCCTATTAAATTAACCCAGGGTCATTGTGTAAACGTTGCCCTGCAGACGTTTCTGAAGGCTGCGAAATACGTCCCGGGAGGTATCTATTTGTGCAGTTTTTGTTTTTGCGAGGCCGCTGTGCTCGCTTTTTCGTGTCTCGAATGCCTCTCGGGAGCGCGCATCGTTCGCGCCTGCGCTGTTCTCGCGTGAAAAGCCGCCGGAGGCCGCTGTCGAGCGACCATCTGTCCAACTGGCTGACTGACTAAAGGACTGAACGATCGACTGGCCGGCCAGCCAATTGGCCGACCTAGCCACCCTCCTCCTTCGCTAAACCCAAGGGACGATTTACAAAAAAGCAAAAGTTCTCGTCTGGGTGGCTCCTCCTCCTCCTGGCCTCCGCTCTGCCGACACTACGAAATAAGCGGACAAACTGGTTGCGGCAGGAAAGCCCTCAACACAAAGGTGAGCCGTTACAGCCGGCGAGCGCAAAGAAGAGGATGAGATACTAGTTCTTATGTATTACATATTGGTTTCTTATTTGATACTTGTACTTATTATATTATAGTTCCTATTAAATGGCTGCTACATATTTCTTAGATACTAGTACTTCTTCATGAGATACTAGTTCTTATGTATTGGATATCGGTTTCTTATTTGATACTTGTACTCATTACATTACAGGGTAACACTTAAGTTTAAGTTACAATTCACACTAATAACTACTGGCTTATTACATGCCTATTACTACGATAAAAACTGTTTATTAATACTGTTAAAATACTATTATTGTACTAATTATTAATAAGGAGCTAAATAGTAATTTATTGTGCGAATAGTTGTTTGCTAATATGTTAAACTAAAGTGTTACCAATTATAGTTCCTATTAAATAATTATCAACTAATAATTGGTAACTTCTGCACTTAGATACTAGTTCCTATTCATATGATATTTGTTTCTATTTTGATACTTGTACTCATTTGATCATAGTTCCTATTAGATAAATACTACTTATTCATTAGATCCTGGCTGTTTTTAACCGCATAGTCTATTAACAGTTTATTATTTTGGATACTTGTCCTCAGATTAGATTAGTTCTTAGTAAATAACTATTACAGTAGTTCTTATTAGATTCTGCATCTCCCATCATCCCCTTCATTCCTCACATATCTGCAAGCTCTTCCTCACATCACCCGTTCTGCATGGCAGGCCACTTTAACATTTCATCAATAAAACTATCTAGTATCTTTATGCTAACAGTTCATGCCAATAGTTCTTATTTTATTATCTATTGTAGTGTATTTTCCATTACTGACAGTTTTCTGTTACCTGCTAGTATTTATTCTTTAGATAGTGAATTTTTAAACGACAACAGCACTTATTTGTTAGATATTAGTTTCTTGTTTGCACTCATTATAATATAGTTCCTATTAAATGGATGCCACCTATTTCTTGGATACTAGTACTTCTTTATGAGATACTAGTTCTTATTTTTGAGATATTCATTTCTTCTTTGATTTTTGTACTTATTGGATTATAGGGTAACACTTTAAAGTAACTTGTTAATTACCTGCCTATATTATTAAAATATTACCTGTTTATTTATTAGAACTATACATTTCTAATCCTAAAACCCAACTATGACTTTACTATTATTAAGCAGATAATTATTAGTGTTGTCATGATTACCAGCGATCTGCAAATGCTAGAAACTACAAACTTGCCACTTTAATGAACAACAGATCCCATCAGACCCATTGGATATTAGTTCTATGCATTAGATATTAGTTTCCCTTTTGATGTTGTACAGTTTATAGTTTTTATTAAATAAATACTAGTTCTTATTTATTGGATATTAGTTCTAATGCATTAGATATTAGTTTTTTATGTTGTAGTCTTTATAGTTCCCATTAAACAAATATTAGTTGTTATTCATTAGATATTAGTTCTAATGTAGAGGATATTAGTTTCCCTTTTGATTTTGTACAGTTTATAGTTCTTATTAAATAAATACTAGTTCTTATTTATTGGATATTAGTTCTAATGCATTAGATATTAGTTTTTTATGTTGTAGTCTTTATAGTTCCCATTAAACAAATACTAGTTGTTATTCATTAGATATTAGTTCTAATGCAGTGGATATTAGTTTCCCTTTTGATGTTGTGCTCATTAGAGTTCTTATTAAAATATTAGATCTTATTTATTAGATATTAGTTCTAATGCATTAAATATTTTCTTCTTTTTTTTTTTTTGATGTTTTACTCTTTTAGTTCCCATTAAACAAATACTAGTTGTTATTCATTAGATATTAGTTCTAATGCATTGGATATTAATTTTCCCTTTTGATGTTGTGCCCATTAGTTCTTATTAAATAAATACTAGTTCTTACACATTACACATTAGTTCTAATGCAGTGGATATTAGTTTCTTTTTGATTTTTTACTCTTTATAGTTCCTATTAAATAATTACTAGTTGTTATTCATTAAATATTCAATTGCAGTGGATATTTGTTTCCCTTTTGAGCTTGTGCTCATTATAGTTCTTATTAAATAAATACTAGTTCTTATTCATTAGATATTAGTTCTAATGCAGATATTAGTTTTTTTTATGTTTTTAGATCTTATTAAATCAGTTGTTATTCATTAGATATTAGTTCTAATGAGGTGGATATTAGTTTCCCTTTTGATGTTGTGCTCAGAGTTCTTATTAAACAAATATTAGTTCTTAATAATTAGATATTAGTTCTAATGCATTAGATATTAGTTTCGTTTTTATGTTTACTCTTTTAGTTCCCAATAAACAAATACTAGTTGTTATTCATTAGATATTAGACCTAATGCAGTGGATATTTCCTTATTTGATTTTGTGCTCATAATAGTTCTTATTAAATAAATACTAGCTCGTATACATTATACATTAGTTCTAATGCATTAAATATTAGTTTCTTTTTTTATTTTGTACTCACTAAATTATAGTTCTTAAATAAATACTAATTGTTATTCATTAGATATTAGTTCTAATGCAGTGGATATTAGTTTCTTTTTGATTTTGAAGTCTTTATAGTTCCTATTAAATACATACTAATTGTTATTTATTAGATATTCTAATGCAGTGGATACTAGTTTCCCTTTTGAGGTCTTGCTCATTATAGTTCTTATTAAATAAATATTAGTTGTTATTTGTTAGATATTAGTTCTAATGTAGTGGATATTAGTTTCCCTTTTGATGTTGTGCTCATTATAGTTCTTATTAAATAAATACTACTTATTATTCATTAGATATTAGTTCCAATGCTTTAGACAGTTTCTTTTTTGATGTTTTACTCATAGAGTTCTTATTAAATAAACATTATGTGTATATATATATATATATATATATATATATATATATATATATATATATATATATATATATATATATATATATATATATATATTTAAGTTTTTATTTTGTTAGATCTAATATTAGTATTTTAAATTCTTTATGGGACATTTCAATTACTAAAACAATATCTAGTCATTTAAGGCAACAACAACAACAGCGTTAATATTTTTTAACTTTTCTTTCCCTTTTTTTTGGTCTGCTCTCCTCCATTTAGATGCAGCGCAGCATGTTTGAAGTCACATATTTTTCATGCCTGTGAAAGATGGCAGACCACCAGTGTTGCACACGCCAGCAAAGCGACTGCCACTGAGAAAAATGGGAATTCAGATGGATGCCTTTCTCCAGGTATATTAGTTTTAAATAGGCAAATGCACAACAGTGTGCAGAAACAGCCTATGTCGCCACAGGGAGCCCTGCCATACAGCTTGGCACTTATAGATTGTGTGTGTGAGAGTTTTATGTATTAATATTACATTTTTTTTATTAATGATGAACTAAATTTCAAGATAAAATTAAATAAATTGTTTAGGGGCTTTCTAGTATCAATTACATTCTGTTTTTGTCTTTGAGTTGATTTAAATGTGCATTTAAATGTATTATTTTATTAGTTTTAAAAATATTGAATCTGTTTACAATGGTTACAACAACAACAACAACAACAACAACAATAATAATAATTATTATAATAATAATAATAATTATTATTATTTTATGATAATAATAATAATAATAATAATAATAATTATTATTATTATTATTATTATTATTATTATTAATATCACTTATTATTAATAAAATACAATAAAATAATAGTAATAACAGCAGCAATAATAATAATATTAATATTATTACTATTAACAACAACAATATAAATAAGCTTCATCATTATTCAATGTTAGTATTATTATTATTATTATTATTATTATTATAACTAATTACTACTACTAATAAAAACATTAATATTAACAACAGTAATAATAACAGCAGTGATATTATTAATTGGTTACAAATAATAAATCAACATATTAGTAATAACAGCAGCAATAATAACAATTAATAATAATTATAATTTTAATATTATTAATATAACAACAATAATAATTATGATTTTCATTATTAAATGTTATTGTTAAAAATATTATTATTATTATTATTATTACAACTGATTACTAAAATAAAATAAAAATAGCAATAACAGCAACAGTAATAATAATAATAATAATAATAATAATTAGGTCTTTATTATTATTATTATTATTATTATTATTAATATTATTATAACTGATTAATAATAATAATAAAATAAAAATAGTACAATAAGTAATAACAATATATAGTAATAATATTAATAATAATAATAATAATAAAAATATTATTATTATTATTATTATTATTATTATTATTATTATTATTATTATTATTATTATTATCATTATTCAATGTTATTAATATTATTACCATATTATTATTAACCCCGTTTACTA
Source organism: Danio rerio (assembly GCF_052040795.2). Classification (NCBI taxonomy): domain Eukaryota; kingdom Metazoa; phylum Chordata; class Actinopteri; order Cypriniformes; family Danionidae; genus Danio; species Danio rerio. Next base: position 54,743,821 of record NC_141036.1, read on the forward strand.
ATAATAAAATAAAATAATAGTAATAACAGAAGCAATAATGGTAATAATAATAATAATAATAATTATTATTATTATTATTCATCATCATCATCATCATTATTATTATTATTATTATTATTATCATTATTATTGTTATTACTCGTCATCATCATCATCATCATCATTATTATTATTATTATTACTATTATTATTATTATTATTATTATTATTATTATTATTATTATTAACGTTAGCATTTACTTCTCATTTCTTAATTTAAACATTTTAGGCATTTCCATTCCCATTCTGTTTCAAAGTGACTAGCTAATAGTTGCTGTTTTAGTTAACATTCTTACCACAGAAACAGCAACACCTGTACAATATGATGCTCTTCTGCATCTCTCAGACGAACTAATCATCTAAGCACCATTAGTTCTAAAGTACTACAACACAAATAAGAGGTGTCAGCGGCAGCTCTCTAGAGACATAATCATCCGTCTAAGGCCAGATTGAGCGTTAATGCCTTGTTTAACCACATTCACATCTTCATAAACACTGCAACAACTCTAGCGGGAGCAACTAGCGTTTCGCTCCTAGCCAGATCAATAGACGCAGAGTCATATTTGGTCCTTTTTGTTCTCCAGACATATGCCATAGAGTCTGTTTACCAGCCTATTACCCCTGCACTTGACAGTCTGAAGCTCAAATACAATCCGGCAGATGGAGAAAAATGTTGCAATGATGTATTTCATTGGTGAACTGAGATATAAATCATGTTATTGGCTGTAAAATGTTGCAGTGCCGATTACAGACTCATATATCTGTTGTTATTGGGGATGTTAAAACTGAATTCTCCTTGATGTGAAACCAGCGCGCAGTGACAAAAGAAATACATCAAGCGGTCCGTCATCGTGGTGTATTGCAAATGAAAACTCCTTTGATTTTTTGTGTGTGTGCGGCGGTACAAAATGAAACCGAGGCGCAGGCATGAATGAGAGTTCTGTCATCGTTTACTCTTTCCGAAATGTTTTTATTCAGCGTAACACGTGAGGATTTGTTTACTGGAAAGTTCCAGCGGTGGTGGGTGGCATTGGTAAGCTGAATAGAATTGAGGCTGCAGACAATTGAAGACATGCAAGGACATGTTGAAGATGTAAAGCGTAAACTGCATCTTTAATGTGAAGAGGGTTGAATTATAACTGTGGATGGATAGATGGATGGATGAATAAATATGTAAACGATTGTATGGACTGAAGACGCTTAAATGGATGATCGATGAAAGAATGGACAGATGGATGGAAGATGCAATGGATAGACGGACTGATCTATATATATGGTTGGCTGGATTGACAGATGGACAGATGGATCAACTGCAATCATAAATATATAGATTAAAAGATGGATGGATGGATGGATGGATGGATGGATGGATGGATGGATGGATGGATTTATAGACAGATATATGGGTGATGGATGGGGGAATAGATGAATGGATGGATTGACTGATAGAAAGAAATGTGGATGATGGATGGATGATTGAGACACATAAATGTGTAGGATGGATGAATAGATTCATAGACAAATATATAGGTGATGGATGAACAGATGAATGAATGGATGGATGGATAGACAGACAGAAATGTGGATGATGGATGGATGGATGGATGGATGTATGGGTGATGGATGAACAGTTGGACGGATGGATGTATGGATGGGTGGGTGGATGGATACATTGACAGGAAGGTATGGATTATTTATGATGAATGGATGGATGGATGGATGGATGGATAGAGAGATATTTAGGCGATAGATTAAAGGATGGATAGATAGATTGACAGAGAGAAATATGGATGTATGGATGGATGAATTGATGGATGGGTGGATGGACAGATATTTGGGTGATGGATGGAATGACAGACAGAAATGTGGTTGGATGGATGGATGGATGGATAAATAGACAAATAGATAGATAGATAGATAGATAGATAGATAGATAGATAGATAGATAGATAGATAGATAGATAGATAGATAGATAGATAGATAGATAGATAGATAGATAGATAGATAGATAGATAGATAGATAGATAGATAGATAGATAGATAGATAGATGATTTAAAGGATGGATGGATGGATGGATGGATGGATGGATGGATGGATGGATGGATGGATGGATGGATGGATGGATGGATGGATGGATGGATGGATGAACAGATGAATGGATGGGTGAGTGTATAGATAGACAGAGGCATGGATGATTTATGATGAATGGATGGATGAATGGATGGATGGATGGATGGATGGATGGATGGATGGATGGATGGATGGATGGATAGATGGATAGATGGGTGGATGGGTGGGTGGATGGATGGACGAACAGATAAATGGGTGGGCAGAGAGGTATGGATGATTTATGGTGGATGAATGGATGGATGGATGGATGGATGGATGGATAGATGGATGGGCGAGTGGATAGATAGACAAAGGCATGGATGATTTATGATGGATGGATGGATGGATTTATAGACATATATTGGGGATGGATGGAGAAACAGATGAACGGATGGATGAATGATTGACAGGCATAAATGTCATTGATGGATGAATGAATAGATTCATAGACAAATATATAGGTGATGGATGAACAGATAGACGGACGGATGGATGTGTATGATGGATGGATGGATGGATGGATAGCTAGATGGAATGATAGACAGATATATGGGTGATGTATGAATTGATGGAGTGATGAACAGACGGATGGGTGAGTGGATGAATGGACCGACAGAAAGGTATGAATGATTCATGATGGATGGATGGATGGATGATAGATGGAGGGATGGATGGATTGATAAATATAATAATAGACAGATAGATAGATTGACAGACAAACATATGGATGATAGATGAATGAATACATGGATAAACCTATATAGGAATGGATGAATGAAAATATGGATGATATAAATGGGAGGTGGATGGATGAATGGATGGATGGATGGATTAATAGACAGATAGATGGATGATGGATGAATGGATGGATGCATAAACACATGGTGGGTAGATGGATAGATGGACTGACAGAAAGGTATGAATGATTTATGATGGATGGAAGGATGGATGGATAAATGGATGAACAGATGGAGAAGTGGGTGGATGGATGAACAGATGGACAGATAGACGATCAAAAGGTTGCAAAGATAGACAGATGAATGGCCTGTTTTGTTCTAGGTTGGTGTGTTCCAGAATGCATTGCTGTAGTTGTGATTTCTCTGATTTGGAATTCCATACATTCCTCTTCCGATCATTCCAATGGAATTCCCGTTCTGCTTCCTCTCTGCTGTGGCCAATTCAATTGAAATCCCCACTCACCAATTGAAACAAAGCCAGTTCATTGCCTCCGAACATCACGCTGTTCTTTTCCATTTACAGAACAATAACACCCTACAGGCTGGAGAGACGACACGCGGCGGAGATTTTTATTTTTCCAACCAGCCGTTCCTTCAAGCAGCAGAGGACTGCAATTTTCTGGCGACTGAATTTTCCAGACGCTAATCAGAGGCTACAGCCGATGTCTGATGAGATGCATTAAAGGTGATTTGTTTTCCAGGTAAAAGGGTTTTATTAATAGCCTTTTAGTGGGATTCAGTCATTTGCTTGACAGGACATCTCAGAACCGGCTTTTTTTTTTTTGTTGTTGCTAAGTCCACTGACAGCCCTGTTGCTAAGTGACAGCTCTTGGGAAACAAGCTCTGTTAAATAGAGGAGGCTTGTTCATCAGCGTTATTTCTGTATCCATTGATGAGCGTCTGGAAAAAGCTAAGAATATTACTCCGCGGCCATTGTCAGAAAGCTTTAATGGGCCCGGTGCAGCAGTCACACTCAATCTAACAATCAAGTGCTATTCAAGCTATGCAACAGTCATCACGGCACAAGTGAAGAAATCAATTTGATGTACTCTGATTGTGGCTCCGGTGACATGATATAGGAACCGCTGCGCTGTTAATTCATGATTTCACACCGCTGCTTCAGGCCGCTGTGTTAGATGAGGCTGCCGCTAATCCTGTGTCATTGAAGGAAATGGACGGCGGTTTGTGCGGCCGGCAGTCTGGCAGAAGAAATGACAAATAATGCGCAGTGATTGACGGAGTGATGAAATGCTCGTAATGCACATTTGGAAATGTCATTTAGCTCATGCTTTTATGCAAACTGATGTGAGGCCTGTTCATATTAGACCTGATGCGGGATATTAAACTAAAGTTTTTAATGTTGCTTCATGTCAGTGTATATATACAGTTATTATATGTGGATGATGGATGATGATATATATATATATAAATATATATATATATATATATATATATATATATACACATATATATATATATATATATATATATATATATATATATATGTATATATATGTATGTGTGTATATATATATATATACTGAAACTTGCATTTAAAAAGTGCTACCTTGGTCTTTTCCATATTTCTTTGCATGTTGAACACGTCCACCCCAACAGGAAGTAAAAAAAAAAACCTGCAACTGCATCAATTGCGTTAATTCTTTTTAACGCGTAAAATATTTAAAATGTATTAAAAATTAAAATTAAAATAAAAAATTAAAATGAATTTTTAACGCACTAATTTTGACAGCACTAATATATATATATATATATATATATATATATATATATATATATATATATATATATGAGCAATATCACACTCATAGCAGTGCGATGTGGCTGTATATTGGCACTGGTGGGAGGCGTGCGTTGGCACGAGGCTGCAGGCAGAGTGCCACCAGACAAATCGCACTGCTACGAGTGTGATATTGCGTTTATACAAGTTTGACAGCATAGCTGTGTATATAAAAACAAAATCAAACATGGAGAGTCTCAAAAACCCTTTTGTATAAGTTGATATATATATATATATATATATATATATATATATATATATATATATATATATATATATATATATTCCTCATACAAAAGGGTTTTTAAGACTCTCCATGTTTGATTATATATATATATATATATATATATATATATATATATATATATATATATATATATATATATATATATATATATATATCTATATATATATATATATATATATATATATATATATATATATATATATATATATATATATATATATATTATATTATAATATAATTTATTATTTTATATTATATTTTATACAACAGTTCTGTCTGGCTCTTGAATTTGACTGGCTGATAGCCGTGCAATATTTTACCAGTAACATCACACAAAGGCCTCTTCACCCTTAATTGTGTATTACCCTGCCCACATACAGCCAGCAACAAGCAGAGACTACAGTTGGACAAATATTGCTCTTTTTAGACAACAAAATGTACTTTTGAGGCTTTTTTAGTCGGGAATACAGTTATTTAGGTTGCAACTATGCAGCTTATTTGCAAGAATAGTGCCTATTTTTAAATATTTACAATTTCTAAGAGGCGGCCAAAGATGGTTAAAGTTGTCTATCCGCAAGATGGCGCCAGGATCGCATAATAAGCCCTTGCTTAGTGTGTTTTCCTGAGGTCGAATAAGGAGCTGAAAAATGGAAGCGCCGCAGTTTTTAAGGTGGATCAGATGGAATCAATAAGAAGCTGCGAATAAGAAGCTGGATTCAGCCTCGTTCCTCCTTATCGCAAACACAACAGCAGTCTGGTAGGGATTACTGTTTTTTTCTAGGTTAATTACTGTGATATTGTAACGATCGCTTAATTTTTGATATGAATTATATATATATTTACAGTTGAAGTCGAATTACAGTTGAATTATTTGAATTTTTTTCTTCTTTTTTAATTATTTTCCAAATTATGTTTAACTGAGCAAGGAAATTTTCACAATATTTCAGACAATATTTTTGTCTTCTATAGAAAGTCTTATTTGTTTTATTTCAGCTAGAATAAAAGCAGTTTTTAATTTTTTTAACACCATTTAAGGGACAAAATTTTTAGCCCCTTTAAGCAAATTTTTTTTCTGACGATCTACAGAACAAACCACTGTTAAACAATAACTTGTCTAATTACCCTAACCTGCCTAGTGACCAAATTAATATAATTGTATTAACATAAGTGTATTAATACATACACACACACACACACACACACACACACACACACACACACACACATTTCCTTTGAATAATTAGCACTTGTTGTGTGTATTACCTCTTCTCTCCTCAATTGTAAGTCGCTTTAGTCGTCTGCTAAATGCCTAAATGTAAATGTATTTTCTCTCAATTTTAATTTATAATGTGTAAATGTTATGGGATCCCAATATGCATGTGATAATGCCTATTATAAGACTATATTTTTTCAGTAATGTTTTGCTATTCTGTCTAAAGCTTTATTTTGCCCACTGAGGCTTTTATAATGTAAATCCGTGCAACAATATCAAGAGCTTAGCATCTTTTCTTAAATGCCAGTTCTGGACACGCGAGGCCTTGACAGAACTGGGACTTTTTCGGCACAATAAGATTTAAGCATGATGCAATACGAGCTGAATTTATACACTGAAAGTGTATACAGGGAAGCACAGGGAAAACCTGGCATTATTAGAAATGAATATTTGATGGTTTTCCATCAGTATTATTGTGAATGATTGCCAGACTCTGAGTCCCCTGGTGCAGACTCACAAAAAATAAAAAATAAATAAATAAATAAATAATAAAATAAAAAAAAACATGAAACTGATCCTGGAAACTCTGCTGCTTGCTTTCCTGTAAGTCTTGCCTTTGTGTTTGTGTAGTTGAGTGAAAAACAGAGACCCCAGAATCCTCATCTCTCATAAACAGCCCAGAAACTTCAGCATTCCTCTGGGATTTCTACTTTAAACATTCTATAATGTGCATAAAGTCTATACACACCATCTGTAATTGCTACCAGAATGAAATGGGGGACAAATGCACACACATGCAGCACATTTATTTAAAAAATTTAATTCATTTGTCCAATTATCCATCTGTGCGTCCATCCATCCATCCGTCCATCCGTCCGTCCGTCCGTCTGTCAGTCCATCCATCCATCCATACTTCCATCTTATTTATTTATTTATTTATTTGTTTGTTCATCCATCCATCCATCCATCCTAATAATTTATCTTTTTTTGCATACATCCTTCTCATTTATTTATTTATGTATTTTTTATTTGTACATCCATCTTATTAATTTATCTATTTGTACATATATCCATCTTATTTATTTATTTGTACATCCATCCATCATATTTATTTAATTATCTATTTATTTATTTGTACATCCATCCATCCATCCATCTTATTTATTTATTTATTTATTTATTTATTTATACATCCCTCTTATTTATTTTTTTCCAACGATCAATCTTATTTATTTTATTTATTTACTTATTTATTTGTCCATCCATCCATAGTATTAATTGATCTGTTTGTACATCCATCTTATTTATTTATTTATTTATTTATTTGTACATCCATCCTTCTTCTTTATTTGTACATCCATCTTATTTATTTACTTATTTATTTGTACATCCATCCATCTTTTTTATTTATAATAATTATGTTATAATAATTATAATACAATAATTGTGTATTCAGGTTACGCAGTGGCGCAGTAGGTAGTGCTGTCGCCTCACAGCCAGAAGGTTGCTGGTTCGAGCCTCGGCCGGGTCAGTTGGCATTTCTATGTGGAGTTAGCATGTTCTACCCACGTTCGCGTGGGTTTCCTTTGGGTGCTCCGGTTTCCCCCACAGTCCAAAGACATGCGGTACAGGTGAATTGGGTGGGCTAAATTGTTCGTAGTGTATGTGTGTGAATGAGTGTGTATGGTTGTTTCCCAGTGATGGGTTGCAGCTGGAAGGGCATCCACTGCATAAAACATATACTGGATAAGTTGGTCTTACAACTCTCTGCTGATTTCATTCCGCTGTGGCAACCCCAGAATAATAAAGGGACCAAGCCAAAAAGAAAATGAATGAATGAATTTGTCTATTCATTTATCTATACATCCATCCATCAATCATATTTATTTATTTATTTAATATAAGTTATCCATCTATCCTATTTATTTAGTCTATCTATCTATCTATCTATCTATCTATCTATCTATCTATCTATCTATCTATCTATCTATCTATCTATCTATCTATCTATCTATCTATCTATCTATCTATCTATCTATCTATCTATCTATCTATCTATCTGTCTGTCTGTCTGTCTGTCTGTCTGTCTGTGTGTCTGTCCGTCCGTCCGTCCGTCCGTCCATCAATCCATCCATCCATCCATCTATCTTTCCTTTGTTTATGTAGTCGAGTGAGAAATCAGGAGTAGTCTCCAGAATCCTCATCTCTCATAAACTGCCTTAGAAACTTCAGCATTCCTCTGGGATTTCTACTTTAAACATTCTATAATGTGCTTAAAGTCTATACAAACCATCTGTAATTGCTACCAGAATGCAATGGGGGCCAAATGCAACTACACATGCGCGCATGCACATGCACGCACACAAACACACACACACAAACACACACACCCACACACACACACCCACACACACACACACACACACACACACACACACACACACACACACACACACACACACACACACACACACACACACACACACACACACACACACAGCACTTGAAATGCTATAAACATCTGCATGTCCTCTGAGTATGACAGGATTATTTCCGTATTTACAGTTTGAGTTACAGAGGTCATCAGTAAGTTCTCCTTTTTCTTTCTGTGAATTGTCATTCTTAAGAAAGCTGTTTTCATTCTCGGAAGGGAGATGATAAAACTGGCCTTTCTTTTAGACTAAAAGAAAAAAGAAAAGCCTTTGCAAATGCATTTAGTGGTTTGAAACGTCAATGAAAGCCTTCTCGTACCTGTCTTTAGGACACGCTTCTCATCAATGAGACTGAATAGGTCAGTATTGATCTGCTATCGAGTCGTCACTTCACTTGACTGCAACAACTAGAGGCTTTTTGAAATGCAGCTATGGACCAAAAATCGAGAGACTGAGAGTCTGAAAATTGTCAGTTTCTCACGAGATTTATTGGATGAGCTTGAGTAAAATGTTATAAATATGTTAATTTTTATCTATCTATCCATCATCCATCTAGGTATTATTATAATTATTTTAGTTAACTTTCATTTTATTATTAAAAAAAAATCTTTTTTTAAATTTATTTTATTTATTTTTACACATTATTTATTTTTATGTATCCTTTTTATTTAATTAATTACTTTTATTTTTTGTAATTAATTAATTTCTTTTATTTTAATTTATTTAATGCTTTTATGCGATAATTAAGTTTGTTTTTGATTTATTAAATTAATACATTTGTCATTTTTAATTGTGTTTATTTTAATTAAATTAATTGTATTTATTTTGTATTTAAAATATATAGCTCAAATTAATAGCTCTCCAGTGAAATGTTTAATTATTTATTAAATACTTATTTAATTATTTATTTATTTATAAAATCAGAAGCAGAAAGAGCTTTATTGCAAGGTATGTTCACACATACGAGGAATTTGTTTTGGTGACAGAGCCTCTACAGTGCAACAGAATGACAGACAGGACAAAAACAGACAATAAATATATTTTAACTATTCTAATATTTTAGAATTTATTTAGAATAGTTATATTTTAATATTTTTAGTGTTCAAAGTTCAAAGTGATGTTTAACAGAGGAAAGATTTTTTTTTTTTAATGATTTCCAATACATATATTTCTTTTCTTTTTTCAAGCACACACTAAAACATTCAGTAGATTCTAAGAAACTGAAAATATGTGTGGTCTTTTTTTCTTGAGAAAGTCTTATTTATATTTAGTTTGACAAGAATAAAAGCAGTTTTTATTTTCATTGTTAAATATAATATTATTAGCTCCCTTAAAATGTTTTTGATTGGCTCCAGAACAGTGACTTGTCCAATGACTTGCCTATTTAGTTAACCCTAATTAACTGAATATTTATCTTGCAAAATATCTAGTAAAATATGTAAAATAAATAAGTTATGTTAAAAAATGTAATTAAAAAAATCATCCAATATATTTCTGTAAACGAATAACATTTAATTCAAGTAAAAAAAAAAAAAATTTGTTGCAGAAAAAAAATTGCGAAAAGGTTCAATCCTTTAGGACATGTTTATATACAGTATATCTTCAGACTTTAGAAGAGTTAAGAAAGCAGTGTTCTGAGGAATAACCTTGATTTTTATTCACAACCATTGGAAATTGTTATTCTGACCTGTCGTCATTTTGAGGGAAATATGCTTATTACAGTATTTCTCAGTGACTTTAGTGCATTTCTCGCAACACTATTTAAATTTGCACAACAGGCCATGCATTTCTCAAAACAATTAGTCATTTGTGCACATCCTAGTAGCAGTTTCTCATTCCTTCTAACAAATTGCGAATGCTGTTGGACATTCATTAATTGCTTTCATACAACTCTCTGCTGTTTATAACATTGTCATCTGCTTATGTCATGTCAGTCAAAATGAACTAAACTTGTAAATGCTGAATAGTCATTCCATATAAAACTAATAGTCCTCATTTCATTACTTGAGTCATTACATACAAAAATATTAAACTAATTGTCAAAATCTGTCAACCTACTTTTATAAAAAAAAATTTTTTTAAATGTTTTCTTGAAAATGCCTCCTAAATTGAACAATTTGATGAATGATTTACAGACCTGTGTATGTTGTAGGTTGGCTGTGCAAATAGTATATAGTGCTGTCTTGAGCATTTACAGGAAGTGTCACCAAAATCCGACTTTTTTGCACTGGAGAAAACTTACAGAGTAAATTGTCATAATGAAAGATGACAAAGCCATTTGACTGTCTTGTTCATAAACAATGGTGTCAGGATTTTCATTTTGATGACACTGACACGTTCATTGACATCAATACTTGCTTTTGAGGAATGAGCTATCCATTTTGAGCATGTGACACGCTTTTGCAGGTTATCAACTAGGTTTTGCAGTTTGTACTAATTGTTTTGAGAAATGCATTAACTGTTGTTTAAATGTAAATAGTGTTAGACAAATGCACCAAAGCCACTGAGAAAAACTGTTATATTATTTAATAAAATAAAATAAAATAAAATATAATAAAATACAATATAATACAATATAATATAATAAAATGTAATATAATATAATATAATATAATAAAATAAAATATAATATAATATAATAAAATATAATACAATATAATATAATATAATATAATATAATATAATATAATATAATATAATATAATATAATATAATATAATATAATAAAATAAAATAAAATATAATAAAATATAATACAATATAATATAATGTATTATAATATAACATAATATAACATAATATAACATAATATAACATAATATAATATAATATAATATAATATAATATAACATAATATAACATAATATAACATAATATAACATAATATAATATAATAAAATAAAATAACATAACATAACATAACATAATATAATAAAATAAAATTAAATATAATATAACATAACATAACATAACATAATATAATATAATATAATATAATATAATATAATATAATATAATATAATATAATATAATCTTATCACACTTTTATAGAATCAAACATTAACATTTAACTCAAGCACAAACCTAACAGATTCAGTAGATTCTGAGGAACTGAAAATATGCATGAGGTCTTAATTCTCCCATAGCTGTATATACTTATTGTCTGAGCACTGAAATAATCATAGGAACACAGAAAAAGAGCTGCTAAATGTGTCCGTAACCTTTAACATGCAGGATATATTTGGGACGGGGTTGAAAGTGACACATTATGGTGCTGACCCCTCCTAACAAAGAAATTAACCTCTGTACTTTGTTATTCCCAAACGCCAGTCATCTCATGGCAGACGCGTGAAAGGAACAACAGGTGGCGGATTGTCATGGAAACAGCGCCATGATTCCGGCGTGGGGAGACGCAAGTACAAAAATTCACTCAAGTCGGGTGTGGAAATGTGAGAAATTAGTGTATTCGAGAAATGCCAAGGAAAAGTCAGTCTGCAAAGAAAAAAAAAGTGAGATTTTCATCAAGCTCCCAAAGAGAAAATGGGTGGATGATAATCTTAACATCGCAAATACTCACTTCAGCCCTGATTAGAGTCCAATCAAAGCAAGAACAGAGAGATGTGAGTTTTATAAAAGGGTTTCAGTGACAAATAAGGATGTTCGAGATGATGAAAAGGGAAACTAATTTGAAAATGTAATTAAAAATGCATGCTCCACATTCTTAGAAATGCAATCATATTCACAGTGGCTTCTAAAAATCTGAATAAAAAGACTCATCTCGTGCCTCGATTATCGTTTGTAGTCATGTGAGAGAGGATTTTAGCATTCTTTTTATTGTAGGACTGCTTTTAGAAGTGTAGTCTGTTTCGTGTGCTGTATTCTTTATATCTCTTTCTTCACTGAAGGCTTTAAAGGACGCCATACTGAATGATGCTTTGAGCTTGGTAATGTTTTCTCATAGTCTCCACTCTCACAAAAGGGATTTGTTCACCCAAACAGAGAAGCGTAACATTCCAAATTCTGATATTACTTGCACAAATATCTGTGTCACAGTTTGAAAATGAGTATAATGCTGCCCAAAGGCAAGCGCGGGAAGAAAGAGGGCTTCAGTTCACTGGATTGTCGAGTTGTCGTCAGGTCACAGACATGCAGTGTATTAATTTAGTAAATGACGATTTTATTTGCTAACATTTTGCTTAGTTTGTGAAAGCAATGTTGGTTTAAATCAGTGGTTCTCAAAGTGGGGGTTGCAAGACAATGAAGGGTGGTCGCCTCCCACATAGCAAAATTTCTCTGGCCCAGCTCTGGCCCACACAATCAGGTTTTGCTTGGCCCACATGCCGCAGTGAATTACGGTACATGACTGGACCAAATCTGGCTTCCAGACAAGGGCCAAACACAGACCATATCTGGGCCAAGTCTCAGCCAAGTTAATAACTCATTACTGGGCCTGAACTGGGCCAGATAGGTTGGTGTGTCACGATTGCAATGAAATTGATAAACCCATAGAGTGATGCGCTTTAGGCACACTATGGGCACGCTTTTTCTCAAAGTGACCTGATTGGTAGAATTTTTTTTTCTTTACTCAAAAATGATTTTAGTGTATTTTAAATGTGGGTCAAGACTGGCCAAACTCACATGGCCCACTTGTCAAATTTTTAAATCTGGGCCAAATACTACGTTTTTCATCTGGCCCAAATCTTGTGTGCAGCCTTAAAAACGGTGCCACCTCTGCCAAACCCGGGCCATGTTTGGCCCACATGCTGTATGCCAGTGCCGGATGAATGCCTGCTCTGCCAGCTTTTTGCCAAATCTGGGCCAGAATTCTTTGCTACTAGGGCTGTGATTTCAAATAATCGATTTATTTTTATTAAACCAATTACCCTATTTTATCTATAACCTACTGAAGAAAAAAATAGTTGTTTATAGTTATTATATACTATATAGTTACAATAGAGGCTTAGGGTGCTTTCACATCTGTGGTTCGCTTCATTTGGTCCGGACCAAGGGTAATAAATGATACATTGTTGCATCTTCTGCTGTCTTTGGGTCGTTTTCACACCACACTGCTGGCTTTGGTCCGAACCAGTTGAAACGAACCAAAATGCAGTCATCTGACAAAATCCACATCTCTCATTGGCCAGATGTTGTTGAACATATTTCCTAAACTGCTTATTGATTGGTCAGAATTCACGTGCGGGAAAATGCCAGTGAACTCACCGCAGGTAAACAAAACCTTTTACTCTGGAGGGACGACTGCGCTGGCTGATTGTATCCCTGCTTTAGACAAACTATACATTACGAGAATGAAGCGCGGCCGCGGCTGGAAAACAGTGTTTTAATGCATCGCTCGTCATTTCAGGAGGAGACGTGAATTAATTTAGCTAAACTGCGACATGGTCATCTTGCGTAAATATTACCAACGATCCATCAGGTAATGTTTCCCCCGCTCTCTCTCTGTTGGTAAAGCGCTGTCAACAAATATTTTTCCTCCATATCCTATAATGCACAGCGCATCGGCCTACGGCAGCTGGATTAGTCCAAAAGGTGCAGTACTTTTTTGTGGTTGGACCTGTTTTAGTACGGATCATATTCTCACCACAAACGAACCGCTCCAGGGTTCGTTTGAAAGCGTACCGAGACCACCTCTTCAAGCAGGTCTCGGTACGCTTATTTGATCCGCTTTTGGTGCGCACTCGAGTACAATTGCTGCATTCTCACCTGCCCAAACAAACCGTACCAAAAGGGGAAACGAACTCTAGTGCGATTCAATCGAACTAAATAAGGCAGGTGTGAAAGCACCCTTATAGTTTCTAGTTCTATTGGATTGCGACCCCTGGGGGGATTGTATTATATACACACCAATAGTGTCAGATGCACCAGATTGATTTTATAGCACCAGGGTAAACTTTCTGGCCCATTTAAAGCACTGACGTACAAAAAAAAAAAATATATATAGACTTGGGTCTATTGGTGTTTGCGCGCTATTGCATGCAAGGTTTCTGTATACCAACCTCAGAGGATATTAGGGGTCGCGAGTCGCTGGCATTGTCAATTTGGGGGTCGTGGGATGAAAAGTTTAGGAACTCCTGGTTTAAATGATCAGTTCTGTCAGAATCCAACTAATACAGTAAAATGGCAAAGTTATTAAAGGGCTAGTTCACCCAAAATCGGAAATGACTTCATTGTTTATCTCCCTTATGAGGTTTTGCTAGCATTGTAAACATTTTGATTAGTTTGTGAATGCGATGTTGGTTTAAATGATCAGTTCTGTCAGAATCTGACTAACACAGTAAAATGACATTATTAAAGGGGTAGTTCACCCAAAATAAAAATGACCTCACTGTTTATTCTCTCTCGTGTGGTTTTAAAACTTTATGAGTATCTTTTTTTTTCTGTTGAACACAAAAGAAGATATTTTGAAGAATGCTGATTGCTGGGATTGACTTGCAAAAATGACAATCAAAGTCAACCGGTAACCAGCATTCTTCAAAATATCTTCTTTTGCGATCAACAGAAGAAAGAAACTCATTTTTGAACAAGTAAATGGTGAGTAAATGAAAACATCATTCATCTTATTTTTGGACATCAATGTTTTTTCAATCCCAAATGAATTCAAATTGCAATAAATGTTCTAATCTACATATTATAAATCTATATCACAAAAATCTAAATCATATATAACCATCACATCAATTTAAGTCATGCAGTGTAGTTATTTAGTAAATAACGTTTTTAATTTGCTAACATTTTGCTCAGTTTGTGAATGCGATGTTGGTTTAAATGATCCGTTCTGTCAGAATCCGACTAACACAGTAAAATGACAACATTATTAAAGGGGTAGCTCACCCAAAAATAGAAATGACCTCATTGTTTATTCTCTCTCGTGTGGATTTAAAACTTTATGAGTATCTTTCTTCTGTTGAACACAAAAGAAGATTTTGAAGAATGCTGGTTGTAAAAATTACCATGGAAGCCAATGGGTAACCAGCATTCTTCAAAAAATCTTCTTTTGTGCTCAACAGAAGTGAATGGTGAGTAAATGATGACACGGTTTATCTTACTTTTGGACATACATGTTTTTCAAAGCCAAATGACTTAAAATTGCATTTAATGTTTTATTCTACATATTGAAAATCTTTATCATATAAATCTACACTCACCGGACACTTTATTAGGTACATCTGTCCAACTGCTTGTTAACGCAAATTTCTAATCAGCCAATCACATGGCAGCAACTCAATGCATTTAGGCACATAGACATGGTCAAGATGACCTGCTGCAGTTCAAACCGAGCATCAGAATGGGGAACAAATGTGATTTAAGTGGCTATGAACATGGTTGTTGGTGCCAGACGGGCTAGTCTGAGTATTTCAGAAACTGCTGATGTACTGGGATTACACGCACAACCAACTTTAGGGTGGTAGGGTCAGCATTTGGCATCAACAACATGAAAGCATGGATCCATCCTGCATTGTATCAACGGTTCAGGCTGGTGGTGGTGGTGTAATGGTGTGGGGGATATTTTCTTGGCACACTTTGGGCCCATTAGTACCAACTGAGCATCGTGTCAACACCACAGCCTACCTGAGTATTGTTGCTGATCATGTCCATCCCTTTATGACCACAGTGTACCCATCTTCTGATGGCTACTTTCAGCAAGATAACGCGCCATGTCAAAGTGTGAATCATCTCAGACTGGTTTCTTGAACATGACATTGAGTTCACGGTACTCAAATGGCCCCCACAGTCACCAGAGCTCAATCCAATAAAGAACTTTTGGGATGTGGTGGAATGGGAGATTCACATCATGGATGTGCAGCCGACAAATCTGCAGCAACTGCGAGATGCTATCATGTCAATATGAACCAAAATCTCTGAGGAATTTTCCTGTACCTTGTTGAATCTATGCAGTTCTATGCAGATAAAGGCAGTTCTGAAGGCAAAAGGGAGTCCAACCGGGTACTAGTAAGGTGTACCTAATAAAGTGGCCGGTGAGTGTACATCATATATAACCATCACGTCAGTTCATAGACATGCAGTGTATTTATTTAGTTAATAAAGCTTTTATTCGCTAACGTTGTAAACATATTGCTCAATTTGTGAATGCAAACTTTGTTTAAATGATCAGTTTTGTCGGAAACTGAATCAAGCTCCAACTTTATTAAAGGGTAAGTTCACCCAAAAAATAGAAATGGCCTCCTTGTTTATTCTCCTTCATGTGGTTTTAAAACTTTATAAGTTTCTTTCTTCTGTTAAACACAAAAGAAGATATTTTAAAGAAAGTTGATTGCTAGGATTGACTTCCATAGTAGGGAAAAAAACTATTAAAGTCTAAATTAAATAAGTTTTTCTTTAAACCAAGCAAAATAATCTGAAGAGAGTAAGCAATGTAATCTTCTTTTTGCTTTGAAGTAAAATTATTTTACTTACTGTACGCCATTGGCAGATTATTTTGCTTGCTTTAGGGAAAAACTCACTTAATTTTGGCTTATTATTTATGAAAACAAGACAATATTTCATTCCTTGTCTAGAAAATGATTGTTGATTCATACATTTTTAAATATTTGGACAATAATTGACAAAAAATCTAAGAAAGAAAAGCATTATTGTGCAGTATAGATGTTTAGTTGATTACAATGATCTGCATTTGTGCTTAAAATTAGTTTGTAAGTGTTTGTTTATTTTGTTCTTAATAAAACAAATTAAATTTTAAAAGTGTTGTTTATCTGTGCCTTTACTGAATGAGCACTGTGCTGCATCCGACAGATTGCACTATTATGTTTTTCTCTTCTTCTTCATTCTTTTATATCACATTTTACCTGTTTTTATGTTTTTTAACTCATTTTTATTATTTGTTTTTATTTTTATTTTACTTGTTTCTTTTATTCTTGTTTATGTAAAGCACTTTGAATGGCCACAGTGTATGAAATGTGCTATATAAATAAACTTGCCTTGCCTTACAAGTGGTTGTTTGACAAGTTGTTTTACAGTGGTCCCTCGCCATAACGCCGTTCACCTTTCGCAGCCTCGCTAATTTTTGTTTAGTACAATTTGCCATGCTTTTTTTTCCTTTTCAACATGCATTGTGTTCTGTGTTCTGATCGGCTGTAGACCAATGGCAATCAATCTCTTCCATGCCATGTCTCCTACAGTACAGCATGTGTTCAGCTTTCCAAATTTACATAAATCTTTGATCACTTGCAGTGTGACTCTGAAGTGCTGTACTGTATGCTTGCAAGTTTTCTCCCCAACAAACCCCATGTTGAAGAAACATTCCGCACTATCAAAGTCACCTGCAACTGCACCCAAACAGCACAGGAAGATGCTAACCATCGCACAAAAAGTTGAACTTCTGGACATGCTAAAGAAAGGTAGAGGTTACACAAGTGTTTAAACTTTAAATTTAGTGTATAAAGTGTGTAGAGACAGCTTTAAAACATCTATAATTAATGTAAAAAAAAAAAGAAAGCTGACTACTTTGCGGATTTCACCTATTGCGGGCTATTTTTAGATTGTAAACCCGCAATTAACAGGGGACCACTGTATACTTATGGATCGGATTTACACATATGATTTGAGTGTTAAGTTCTTCGACCACAATCTGTAAATAGCAATTGTGTTACAGATGCATAGCTCATCGTCTCCAAGAACATTTAGCCTGTTTTTCATTTTTATTTCAGTGAAAACGATGTGAAACTGTCAGACATTGTACGTCTTCTTCTTTTCCAGTTCATATCAGTCTGCTTATCTTTGTATTTCAGCCCATGCTGGTACACAGTGTGAGAAAAGAGAGGGAAAAAATGTAATTGAAAGTTGAAAGGGGGCCTTTTATAAACAATATATATTTGGTGATTTCTTATTTTATTCCAGAACCCTCTACTACGAGATCAAGGTCAGATGAAGCCACAAAAAACAAAATTGAACGAGTGGCTGCAGATCCTGGCTGAGATTCAAAAGAAAGCGGTAGGAATGAACTTCTTTCCTTGACCTTTTGAATGTTGTGACCTGTGCACAGCAGGAACTGTTCATCTAAAAAAAAATGCTTGCCTTCATTTATTTAGACACACGTGTGCTATCAAATCAAAAGCATATGGTGAGCTCTAAAAGGACTTCAGAAAGCAAATAGTGAAGTCACTTTATCTGTATAGCAGCTTTTAAAATACACACTGCTTCAACATAAACATTTATACAACATCATATGCTGTAAAAAATGCAGAGCTCCACACAACTGCTTCATGTTGTCCCAACATTAATCGATTAAGTTAACTTAATTGTTTTTACAAATTTAAGTAGACTGAACATAAAACAATTACGTTGTCCCCCAAAAAGCTTCAGCAATTGTGTTGATGCATCTAATTTTAAATAAGTAGCTTGAACAAGTAGCAAAAATATTAATTCTGAGTTTAACATTAACGTTTACAATCTTTAGATCTTAATATTTTAAGTTCTTATTTAACAGATTAGATTAGCTTTATATTGCCTTATATAAAATACGTTCTGGTATATATTATATATATTATATATCTGGTATATACTAGTGAACCTAATTAACCGGTTTCTGTTTAATGGACACGTTTCTAAACAAAATAGTTTAAATAACTCATTTCTAATCAATGATTTCTTTTATTTTTGCCATGATGACAGTAAGTAATATTTTACTAGATATTTTTTAAAATTACCTTATTCTTTAACCTTTTTGTTAAAGATATATATATATATATATATATATATATATATATATATATATATATATATATATATATATATATATATATATATATATTAGAATTGTTGTTCTTCTTCTTCTTCTTTTTGTTATTATTATTATTATTATTATTATTATTATTTTTTTTTTTTTTTATATTAATAATTAAAGCTTTAAATAGTCTAGCTCCTGTTTATCTAACCAACCATCTTCTTTGCTACAATCCAACCTGCTCTTTAAGATCTCAAAACTCAGGGCTTCTGGTAATACCCAGAATATCAAAGTCCACTAAAGGAGGTCAAGCCTTCTCATGTATGGCTCCTAAACTCTGGAATAGCCTTCCTGATAATGTCCTAGGCTCAGACACACTGTCTCAGTTCAAAACTAGATTGAAGACCTAACGTTTTAGTTTAGCAAACATGCAGTGCATCGCATAACGGTAAGTTTGCTCTGTGCAGGTGAGTGGACTTGACAACCATCTGTAGGACACACTCCTCCTGTCTTAATGGACTAGACATTTTGGTAGAAATACTTACAGGCTTTATATGTTTGTTTCTATGTTTGGTTGTATATTTTTTTATATGAGTACTGAAAGTACTTTAAGTTTTCAGTTTAAAATGCAACTTAAGGCAAGGCAAGTTTATTTATATAGCACATTTCATACACAGTGGCAATTCAAAGTGCTTTACATAAACAAGAATAAAATAAACAAATAAAATAAAAATAAAAACAAATAATAAAAATGAGTAAAAAAAACATAAAAACAGGTAAAATGTGATATAAAAGAACGAAGAAGAAGAGAAAAACATAATAGTGCAATCTTTCGGACGCAGCACAGTGCTCATTCAGTAAAGGCACAGCTAAACAGATGTGTTTTCAGTCTTGATTTGAATGTGTCTAATGTTGGAGCACATCTGATCATTTTTGGAAGCTGATTCCAGCAGCGAGGGGCATAGTGGCTGAAAGCTAATTCACCCTGCTTTGACTGAACTCTTGGAACTTCTAGTTTATAAAGACTTGCCTTGGTTAATTAGGCAAGTTAGGGCAATTAGGCAAGTCATTGTATAACAGTGGTTTGTTCTGGAGACAATCGAAAAAACATATTGCTTAAATTGGATAATAATAAAGACCTTAAATGTTTTTTTTTAAACTACTTTTATTCTAGTTAAAATAAAGCAAATAAGACTCCAGAAGAAAAAAAAATATAGGAAATAATGTGGAAAACATTCTTGCTCTGTTAACCATTATTTTGGAACTATTTGAGAAAGAAAAAAATTCAACTGAATATCTTCATCTATCATCACGCAGAACAACATAGGCGGAACCAAAGTATGTTCTTTGGTAGAACCCAATAAACTACACACTTGCTGGGATTTCGCTTGTGTAAACAGGGCTCGTAGGGAATTTACTCTAGCTTATAACCACTGGATATAAGGTCATGATGTTCAATTGGTACTAATAGGCCCAAAGTGTGCCAAGAAAATATCCCCCACACCATTACACCACCACCACCAGCCTGAACCGTTGATACAAGGCAGGATGGATCCATGCTTTCATGTTGTTGATGCCAAATTCTGAATCTTCCATCTGAATGTCACAGAAGAAATGGAGACTCATCAGACCAGGCAATGTTTCTCCAATCTTCTATTGTACAGTTTTTGGTGAGCCTGTGCCAACTGTAGCCTCAGTTTCCTGTTCCTAGCTGACAGGAGTGGCACCCAGTCTTCTGCTGCTGTAGCCCATCTGCCTCAAGGTTGGACGTGTTGTGCGTTCAGAGATACTGTTCTACATCCAATCAGTTTGCAATAAAACATTTACATTTACATTTAGTCATTTAGCAGACGCTTTTATCCAAAGCGACTTGCAAATGAGGACAAGGAAGCAACTTACACAACTATAAGAGCAACAATGAATAAGTGCTATAGGCAAGTTTCAGGTCTGTAAAGTCTAAGAAGAAAAGTATTAGTACTTTTTTTTTTTTGGTACAGTTAGTGTGATATCCAGAGAGGCAATTGCAGATTAGGAAGGGAAGTGGAGACTAAATAGTTAAGTTTTTAGTCGTTTCTGACTCTGCTGTTCTGATGCAGTTAGGGAGTTCATTCCACCAACTGGGCAGATTGAGCGTGAGCGTGAGCGAAAGTGATTTCTTCCCTCTTTGGGATGGAACCACGAGGCGACGTTCATTCACAGAATGCAAGTTTCTGGAGGGCACATAGATCTGCAGAAGTGAGAGCAGATAAGGAGCAAAGCCAGAAGTCACTTTGTAGGCAAACATCAGAGCTTTGAATTTGATGCGAGCAGCAACTGGCAGCCAGTGCAAACGAATGAGCAGTGGAGTGACATGTGCTCGTTTAGGTTCTTTGAAGACCACTCGTGCTTCTGCGTTCTGAAGCAGCTGAAGAGGCTTGATAGAGTTAGCTGGAAGCCCAGCTAGTAGAGAGTTGCAGTACTCCAGTCTGGAGAGAACAAGAGCTTGAACAAGGAGTTGAGCTGCATGTTCAGATAAGAAGGGTCGGATCTTTCTGATGTTATAGAGTGCTAATAAGATCGAGCAGTTCTAGAAATGTGGTCAGAGAAGTTTAGTTGGTCATCAATCGTTACTCCAAGGCTTTTCACCATTTTGGATGCGATAAAAACAAACAAAAAAAAACAAGCCACACCCACAGTTTTCACATTTTTTTTCTCAAAGGAAAAAAAATGGTCGCAGCTTCCGGTTCATGTGGAGTTTAAATCTGATTCTGTGTGCTGTTAAATATAACTCATGGAAACCTGCAGACACCCTGAACAAGCTGTATTTGTTAAATCTGTGTTGTTTACCCCGCACCGCCGGAAACCTGATGATTGCATTTGAGCAGAATCAATACTGCTGGGGTCTGAAGCGAGATGATGGGCCTTGTGAAAGTTCAATGCGCTGCTTCAACACAGATGCTGCGACGTAAAGCAGACGCTCGCTGGCTGAGGGCAATCCAGCGGCGTGAAGCAAAGCAGCTTTATCACCGCGCTTTATCAATGCAGACGCCAGCCGCTCTCCCTCATCCTGACAAAGTGGAGATGTGTAGCAGTAAATGAGCTTTACTCTGACATTACACTGAGGCAAAAGCCATTTAGCCGACAGCAGCCTGACGCAGGAAAGATGTCGAGCAGAGGAAGATGAGTTTCTTCCCCCTACAAGCAGATCTAACCTGAAACAAACGCCGCCAGCAGAGCTTTGACACTGTGTCTGTTGAAAGAGAGGAAGGAACTTTGCAGAGATCTGCACTTCCTGTTGACAAGAACACTGTCGACACAATCTTGATTCTGACAACACACCAAAAACATAACTGATTTTTCTGTTTTTAACATGTGTAGCGCTAACTAGCTGAACTGCAGTGCAAAGGAGGAATTTTACTCTCTTTGATGTTTCATAAACACTCACACCTCCTGGCTTTTTGTTTTAAAGATGCAGAAAATACAGTAGAAATTGATGCATTTTTTTGTTTTATACGTTTAAAAATGCAATTTATTCCTGTTGTAAATCTGAATTTTGAGCATCATTAATTCATTTTCCTCAACACAGATGAAACAAATCTAATTCTAATTAAAAAAAGCAAAAATAGTGATTTTAAAATAGCCTTTACTTTAGTGTTTTAGGCTCATCATGGATCCATTTTTTTATTTGACAGTTAAAATGTTAATATTGTGAAATATTACAGTCGTTTTAAATAACTTTCTTGTGACTTCTAATTTAAAGTGAACCAAAATATGATAATAGCAGAAATATTATTAGTTTTTTTTTTCAATTATTACAGTTTAGAAAAAAAAGTTTTCTGTTTCATATATGTTTAAAAATGAAATTTATTCTTGTTGTAAATCTGAATTTTGAGCATCATTAATTCATTTTCCTCAACACAGATAAAACAAATCTAATTCTGATAAAAAAAAGCAAAAAATAGTGATTTAAATAGTGTTTTTTATTTGAGTGTTTTAGGCTCATCATGGATCCATTTTTTTTTTTTTGACAGTTAAAATGTTAATATTGTAAAATATTACAATCGTTTTAAATAACTTTCTTGTGACTTCTAATTTAAAGTGAACCAAAATATGATTATAGCAGAAATATTATTACAGTTTTTTTTAATTATTACAGTTTAGAAAAAAAAAAGGTTTTCTGTTTCTTATATGTTTAAAAATGCAATATATTCCTGTTGTAAATCTGAATTTTGAGCATCATTAATTCATTTTCCTCAACACAGATTAAACAAATCTAATTCTAATAAAAAGGCAAAAAATTGTGATTTTAAAATAGACTTTAGTGTTTTAGACTCATCATGGATCCATTTTTTGACAGCTAAATCATTAATATTGTAAAATATTATAGTTATTTTAAATAACTTTCTTATGACTAAGAAATCTGAGTTTTGAACGTTAACAAAACTGTATAGGAATATTATTACAGTTTTTAAAACTAGTTTTCTGTTTCATATGCTTCAAAATGCAATTTATTCCTGTTGTAAATCTGAATTTTGAGCATCATTAATCCATTAATCATCAACACAAGATGCTTAAAATCATTTTAATATAAAAGGAGAAAATAGTGATTTTAGAATAAATTTGTAGTGTTGTTTAGTGTTATTTGAGAGTAGAAATACTAATATTGTGAAATATTATTACAGGTTTAAATAAAGTTTTTTTAAAGGAATCTAATTTAAAATGAAAAAAAAAAGATAATAACAGGAATATTAATTAAGTTTTTATATAGTTTTAAATGTTTTAAAATGCTATCTATTCTTGTTGTAAATCTGAATTTTGAGCATCGTTAATTCAATTTCCTGAACAGATATAAAACAAATCTAATTATAATAAATTTTAATTCTAATTCTTCATGGATGCATTTATTTGACAGTTAAAACTGTAATATTGTGAAATATTATAGCTGCTTTTTTGATGCAATCTAAATTAAAATGTACCAAAATATGATAATAATAGGATTATTATTACAGTTTAGAAAAAAAAAAGTTTTCTGTTTCATATGTTTTAAAATGCAATATATTCCTGTTGTAAATCTGAATTTTAAGCGTCATTAATCGATTTGTCATCAATACAAGATAACATTATTATTTTAATAACAAAAAGGAGAAAATATTGATGATTTTACAAAAGATTTTTAGTGTCGTTAAGTTCATCATGGATGCAGTTGTGTGAAAGTAAAAATAGTAATATTGTGAAAAATTATTACAGGTTTAAACTACAGTTTCTTAATGTAATCTAATTTTAAATGAACAAAAAATATTAAAATATTTGTTTATATTTTTATATATTTTTTTAGTTTCAGGAATATTTTTAATAGTTTTCTGTTTCATATGTTTAAAAGTGCAATTTATTCCTGTTGTGAATCTGAATTTTGAGTGTCATTAATCGATTTGTCATCAACACAAGATGTTTAAAAATCATTTTAATAAAAAAGGAGAAAATTGTGATTTTATGATAGATTTTTTTAGTGCTTTAAGTTAATCGTGATTGCATTTTTTAAGAATAAAATCAGTAACTTTATGGAAAATTATAGCAGTTTTAAATAACTCTTTCTTGTCGGCTTAGTCCCTTTATTAATTCGGGGTCGCCACAGCGGAATGAACCGCCAACTTATCCAGCAAGTTTTTACGCAGCGGATGCCCTTAAATAACTCTTTTTAAGTAATTCTACTATAGTAAAATATATATTTTTGCTATTTTTAAAATGCAATTCATTCCTGTTGCAAATCCCAATTTCATCAACACCAATATCTTTAAAAAGGGAAAAAAAATTTATGAGTTTATAGTAGATTTTTTGTGTTTTAAGCTCATCATGGCTGCATTTATTGCAGTTAAAACAATTTATTGTGAAATATTATAGAAGTTTTAAATACGTTTATGCAACCTATTTTAAAATGACCAATAAGAGAAATATTGCTACAAATTAATTCGGTTTAAAAGAATACATTTTCTGTTTTATATTTTATAAAATGCAATGTATTACTTAATTGTAATTTTGAGCACCATCAATCCATTTTTCATGAATACAGAATTTTCCAAAAAAAATCTAAATTATGCTAATATTATTTAAGCATTTAACAATATATATTAAAATATGTTTACATATTAAAGATTTTCACAACATGGCTGCATATTTATGACTGTAAAAACAGTAATATTGTAAGAGAGAGAAAAAATATATATCTAATAAATATAGCTTTATTAGATTTAGTTCTGGTGACTGTGGAGGCCACTTGCGTACAGTAAACTCATTGTCATGTTCAAGAAATCAGTCTGAGATGATTCACACTTTATGACATGATGCAATATCCTGCTGGAAGTAGCCATCAGAAGATGAGCACACTGTGGACATAAAGCGATGGACATGATCAGCAACAATACTCAGGTAGGCTGTGGCGTTTACACGATGCTCAGTTGGTACTAATGGGCCCAAAGTGTGCCAAGAAAATACCCCCCACACCATTACACTACAACCACCAGCCTGAATCACTGATGCAAAGCAGGATGGATTCATGCTTTAATGGTGTTAATGCCAAATTCTGACCCTGCCATCCGAATGTCGCAGCAGAAATCAAGACTCATCAGACCAGGCAATGTTTCTCCAATCTTCTCGGTTTGGAGCGAATGGTTATTTGAGTTACTGTTGCCTTTCTATCAGCTGAAAGCAGTCTGGCAATTCTCCTCTAACATCAACAAGGCATTTGCGCCCACAGGACTGCCACTCACTGGAAATTTTCTCTTTTTATGACCATGCTCTGTAAACCCTAAAGATGGTTGTGCATGAAAATCCTAGTAGATCAGAAGTTTCTGAAATACTCAGACCAGGCCATCTGGTGACAACAACCATGCCACGATAAAAGTCACTCAAATCCCCTTTCTTCCCCATTCTGATGCTCGGTTTGAACTGCAGCAAATTGTCTTGACCATGTCTACATGCCTACATGCGTTGAGTTGCTGCCATGTGATTGGCTGATTGGAACTTTGCTTTAATGAGCAGCTGGGCCGGTGTACCTAATAAAGTGGCCGGTGAGTTATCTGTTTTAAAATGTAATTTATCCCTGCGATACAAAGTTGATGATATTTATAAAAAAAGTAAATAAATAAACAACTAAAAACTTTGGTGCAAAATCAGGTCCCACATTTTGCATTTTAGATCTTTATTTTTAATAACAGCAAAACATTTTTAATTGTGTTTTAATACTGATTTATGCTTTCTTTCAAGTTCCATTTGCTGGATTTTAAAAAAATTTTTATTTAGCTGACTTGTAAATCTTACTTTGATGAAAAGTGCTATTTCTGTATACATTGTACTGATGTTAAATTACACGGTTTCAGATCTGTATGTTTAATGCACACTGATCTCCTTTCCAAGGTAGACAGGATTTCCTCTAGAAAGATTAAAGAGAAAGTCTCCCGGTCAAGTGCTTTTACCAAGAACAAACCTTTCTATCAAGAACAAAAATCACAAAAAATCTCCAAACCTGATCAAAGCATTACTGCCTTCCTCTGTGTATTTATAGTGTAGGAACAAATCAGCCAGAATCATTTACATCTGAAAGTCATTGCAAAAACATATTGATGTCAATTGCTGAATGTATATTTTCTTATAGTCTTTATTTCCTCGTTACTTCGGGTTTGTTTCATAAACTCTAGGCACAGTTTACTTAGCTCTAAAGTAATTTGTGTAATATGCGCTTCATCTTACATTTTTTCGAGACCTGAAATATGCATGTACCTCCATTTATGTTTTGTTTCACATTTCAAATGACAAACCTATTAGAGGGCGCTCTCTATAGCTTTACATTACTTAGGGTTCGTTTCGTAATATGAAGCATGTAATGATAGAAATTTGTGACTTGGCCTACATTTCTGCGAGACCTAATATCAATTGCTCTGTTTTTGTTTTGTTGCACATTTCACATAACAAATCTACTAGAGGGCGCTCTTTACTTTTTTACGTTACTTAGGGTTCGTTTCAGTATATGACGCATGTAATGATAGAAATACATGCCTTGGCCTACATTTATGCGAGACCTTAAAATACATTGCTCCGTTTTTGTTTTGTCACACATTTCAGATAATAAATCCACTAGAGGGCGCTGTTTATATTTTCGCATTACAACGTTTTCGTAAACTTTACGCATAATGTATGTAGTTCCAATGTAATATAAAGCATACAATCATGGAAATACATCCTTCGGCCTACATTTTCGCAAGACCTGATGGCCCGTTTCCACTGAGTGGTATGGTACGGTACGCTTTTATGGTCGTTTTTACTGTCAAAAAGCGTACCGAACCATACCATACCACTTTTTCGGCACCCTTTCGAAAGGGTACCAAACCCGAGAAAGGGTACCAAAAGGTGGAGCTATACGTGCAGCTGAACGCTAATTTAAAGAGATACGTCAAGATCTTGTGGAGCTAGCCGAATTAAAACAAAGGAACCGCCATGTTTTTTAAATACACAGCCGAGACATTCATTCATTTTCTTGTCGGCTTAGTCCCTTTATTAATCCTGGGTCGCCACAGCGGAATGAACCGCCAACTCATCCAGCAAGTTTTTACGCAGCAGATGCCCTTCCATCTCTGGGAAACATTCAAACAAACACTTATACACTACGGACAATTTAGCCTACCCAATTCACCTGTACCATATGTCTTTGGACTGTGGGGGAAACCGGGGCACCCGGAGGAAACCCACGCGAAGGGAGGGAGAACATGCAAACTCCACACAGAAATTGCCAACTGAGCCGAGGTTCAAACCAGCGACCCAGCAACCTTCTTGCTGTGAGGCGACAGCACTACCTACTGTGCCACTGCCTCACCCACAGCTGAGACATTACATGAAAATACTATATGCATATAATAATGAGCCAAGGATGACCCGAGCTCAAACAAACCTTGTCGTTGGTGAACAGCCACAAAGCCAAGAAGAACAAAATCTGCCGTGTCCTGTTGTTGTTTTACGAGGCCGTCTAAAAGTGTGAGCGGTTTTCACTTTCTCTAAGGAGCTTACGATCGCGTCTATATTTGATATAACAAACTTCTTGAGCTGATGATAATAATGTGTGTGTGATTATTGAAGTAAGTCATCTGATCCATTCAGAAAGAAAAGGACAAACGCGAGAGTGAGGGGTAAAAAAAAGGAGAAGCCCGACAAAACACAGGAGCAGTTACCTGAATCATGAACAAACTGTCACTTTTATCAACGCCTTTTGGACTATTATGAACTCGGAATGACAGAATGACACTCTAACAGAGGCTACATGTGCTGGTGAAGATTACAGACACAGATGAGAGATTTGCACTGACTGTGGGCTATATTGTGTGTTGTTTTTGAACACAAATAAGGACTAAATGTCTGCTGTGTGTAGTTTATCTGTAATTGGTAACATATCGGAGACTGTAAGAGTCTGTATGTGTTCATATATGTTGCATTTATTTATTTATTTTATATAATTGCAGACATTACAGTAGGCACTTTCATTGTCATTGAATCTGCAATTTTTATCAAATCAAGTTCATAGAAAAGTAAGTAGTAAACCATTATAAACAAGTATTTATGTGTATGAAGCACCTGTTTTGTGAGAAGCGCTTCTCATATTATATGTGAACGACCTGTACGGCTTTACTGTAGACATTTATTTGAGTGAGAATGACATTGACTTAAACTTTCTGTCGTACAACATGCCCACCAAAACGGCTGATAAAAAGCCTGATAAAGGTGACCTGTACCGACCCGAACCATACCGTACTGTACCACTCAGTAGAAATGAGCCGTTAAATGTGTTTCTCTGTTTATGTTTTGTCGCACATTTCAGATGACAAATCCACTAGAGGGCGCTGTCTACATTTTTGCCTTAGGGCTTGTTTAGTAAACTCAAGGCACAATTTATTTACCTCTGAATTATCATGAAATAATCATCTGCAAGATCTGAAATACGCTTCCCCTTTTATGTTTTGTTGCATATATCAGATCACAAACCACTAGAGGGCGCTATCTATGTATATTTTTTTCGTTACTCAGGGCTCATTTCCTAAACTTTAAGCGCAATTTATTTCGCTCCGAAGTAATATGAAGCATATAATCATGGAAATGTGTGCCTCAGCCTTAAAGGGCACCTATGGTAAAAAATCTACGTTTCAAGCAGTTTTGACAGACATATGTGTAGGTATAGAGTATAGACTGTCATATTGGGGTGATATAAACACACCCAGTCCTTTTATTTTCAATTTAACATCATAAAAACAGTGGACCAATTGGAGTGGTTTTTAGATCGACTGCAACTTCATGTAGGAGTGTGATCCCCCCGCCCACCAATATTGATTGACAGGCGCGCATTTCCATTTCCTAAGTTTGTTGTTTCATGTCCACCATTCTCAGCGTGCGAGTCAAAGCGATGTCACCAAAGGAACACCCTTACTCTATTTTTAGATGTAAGGCTTATTGGGCTCAACACAAGATCAACATTCACCACATGATCGCTCTCATCAGCGCCATTGTTTGTAACTTTAGGTGGGTTTGCAAACATGTGTACTTTTACTTGCGTCTTCCTTAAACTTCAGTCGTTTGCATTTCCCGCGGTCAGAGAAGCTTCCGGTCTACTTAACTAGGTGCAGCTGGAAAGTGCAAGTGTGTTGCCACCCGTGCGCATCCCTCCATTGGAAATAACAAACTTGCCTTAAGCAGGTCGCACACCAGAAGTGTCGCACCAAGCAACGCCATGCATTTTAGAATTCTAAACATAAGTTTCTATTAGGGTACACACACAAGCGCCGCAAGTCAACGGCGCCCAGCTGCGACTCAGCAGGACACTGCTCATATTTCTGCCGTGCCACAGAGCGCCATCTGAATAGTTTAATTTTAAATAAACTGTGAATGTGCGCTTCTGGTGTGCCATGTCACGGATCTGAGCGGTGCATCCGGTGCTTGATGCCCTTTAGTTATAGCCTCAGTCAAGGTTAAATCAGTGTGAGTGGTTATTAGTCTTGGTGTACAAGCTCGGAACTTTAAACTAGCACACAGTTGGCTGTATATACATAGACACAAACGATTTCGTAGTCTCTGCTTGGTCTGTGTCCGAGTTGTATGGCTGAATGCTGGTCCTCTCACCCCTGTTGCTTCTCTCTGTCTGCCTGTCTGTTGCCAAACACAAAGCGGGGGAGCTCTTGGCTCCTTCCCCTTGTTAAGTTGGGCAGGAAATCGAAACTATTTTTCATGTGAAGCAACACAGCCTTAAAGCACCGAGCTGTGTACACGCCTCCAACATGACACTTTCTAACACATTATAATAAACAAATCTGATGTGTGTTTTGAACTGAATCTAAACTCAACAGTATATGGATGCAGCCTTTATATTGCAAGCTGAGACTGCATAACTCAGCGATGCAATGTCAGGCACAATGCACTCAAATGGAGCTAGTGATGTCACTGTGACGGGTAAGGTTATGGGTGGGGTTAGGTGAGCCCATTAAAAAGCATTGAATGCAGCCCAGATTGCACTGCACCAGGTCTGCAGCCAGACCCCTCTCCCTAAACTGGCACACTCAGAAGAACCATAATATTACTATTAAACCATACAAAAGGGTAAACTAGGTGCCCTTTAATTATTTTTACAAGACCTGAAATACATTGCTTCATTTATATTTTGCTGCACATTTCAGATGACAATTCCACTAGAGGGCGCTGTTTACATTTTTGCATTACTTAGGGCTCATTTCCGAAACTCTAAGCACAATGTATTTAGCTCGGAAGTAATTTGAAACAAATAATCCTAGAAATACACGCCTTAGCCTACATTTTTTTGCGAGACACGAAATACGTTGCTCTGTTAATATTTAGTTGCACATTTCATTTCATAATCATAGCTATTCTGTATAAAAAAGCTTTGTTTCCATGTACCAATAAATGCTACGTTGAATGGAGCTTTGTATTGTCAGGATCTGGATTGACTTAAAAACGAATAGCCCATGCGTTTGATCTTTATCGCAGGACCATCTCGCTGAAGAGCAGAAGGAATCGATGCGTCAGAGAGAATATAATAGCGTTTCGCCTGCCTTTGTGCCGAAGCCCTTAACCTGACGACGGCCTCTATTTCACAGCCCGCGGTCTGAGCGGTGCAGGGGTCGAGGCCCGAAATCATCAGCACCGTGGCTCTCGTCCACACGGCAGAGATGAAATGAAGGCAGGTAATGTGGGGAAGCAAATGGCTGTGAATTCTCCTCTGAATGCGACTCCTGCTGCGCTCCTCCAACTCAATTTTCATGCCGCTTGACTGCAGAATAAAAGCAGCAGCGCCTGCATCCACCTGCTGTAATCCACCACACTACTACAGCTCCTTTAACACCGCAGGCACAAACACTGCTTTTCATGCACCTCTCACATTTAGGATTTCAGGCTTTTCATAAAGCGTTTTTCAGTCTAATTTAAAGAAAACATACCTAATAGACTTTTAAGTTTGTATTTTATCAGTGTTTAATTATGATACAAACATTCAAGTCAACTACACTGTAAAAATGCTGGCTTCCATACAATTCCATCATGTTGTCCCAACACAAATCAATTAAGTTAACTTAATAGTGTTCACAAATTTAGGTGGATTGAACATAAAACAATTGACCCTTCGCTATGCTACACCCGAAAAACCGCGACACACCAATCGTGGCAAAAATGCTGGGTTCCACTGAATCGATTTGTGTTAGGACAACACACTGTTGGACTTTTCCACAATTTTACAGTTATTTACTGCAAAAACCAGTAAAATACCACGTACATTCTTCTACTGTACTTCTATAGTTCAATACTGTAATATGCACTGCATTGTGGGTAATTTTAAAACATTTACAGTAGCCCCTTTCACACATACAGACCTTTCCGGAAAAAATGCCGGCAATTTTTCGGGAAGGTCTGTATGTGTGAACAGGCCCTTTTTGAAAATACCGCTAAATTTGTTCCGGCTATTTTCCGGAAAGAGAAGCTGTAACATTACCGGTAATTTGCCGGAATGCTGCGCTGCTTGAATTTATTAAATAAAAGTTTTGTACCACCATTACAGTAGAAGTACTGTAAAGAATGTCATACTGTAAAACTAAAATGTGCTAAAGGGTATTTTACCTTAAAAGAAAGTTGCAGTAAGGCTATTTTGCTGTAAAATGAAATTACGGCAGGGCCCTGATACTGTAAAACACATTTACAGGTAAGTTACTGTAAAGGGGCAGTTGCTGTAAATTGTTGGCAACAATGATGCCAGTAAGTTATCGCAAAAATACAATAAAACGTTTAACAGTGCGTGAAGGAATCAATTTAACTTATTTGTTTTTACATATTGTAAATGGATTGAACATCAAAAAATTAATTTGTCCAGAAAAAAAATTAAGAATTGTGTTGTTGCCGCTTTATTTAAATAAGTAGTTCGAACAAACAGCAAATGCCATTTTTTGAGTGTTGGGGTGCGACGCTTTGCGAAATTGTCGATTCGTGTTATTCAAAGACTATCAAATACACAAGACATGTCACTCTTACAGTTTTGAATGGGAAAAGTATAACAGACAACATGGTGAACGAAGTCCCGCCTGCTAGTACAGGAGCCAATCAGCGATCAATATAGAAGCCTAAAGTTGAGAGTTGACAAGCCCAGAGTTGCTGTCATTTTGGAGGAATTCATTCATCAAGACCAAGTTGTGAATTACTTCGGAAGAACAGCGTGATCTGACGAAGAATTGTCCAGAGGATGATAATGTGCAGGCCATAAATGAGGTTGGTGACGTGATCTCGTTCCTTTCGAGTGCGCATGAGCATTAGCTAATTTTGTTTGATTTGAACGTTGAGAAATGAATCTGATGACAGTTGTTGTTTAATTTTATTGGTTCCAAATATGTAACGTAATTGTAAGCTTGGCAATTTTGGAGAATTTGATGTTTCCCCATTTAGACAGAATACCCGCACATACTGCCTAAGAGGTGCTTTAAAGATATCCACTGACGGAAATAACTTGCCTTAAAGGGACTTAGGGTGCTTTCACACCTGTGAATCGATTCAGTTGTTCCGAAACAGAGATTAAAATTGTTACATTGTTGCTCTTTGCTCTTGGAGCGGTTCGCTTTCACACTGCAAAGTTTCTAATCGGACCAAAAGAGCTAAAGCAAGTCACGTGCGAGTAAACTCTCCTTACATTGGTCAGAGTGTCAGGGTTTATTTTGCAGCTTTCCGCTCAGCTGTCAGGAGAGGTGGTGATTTGGTGGTGATTGACAGGGTGCGCGTGTGACGTGTCTGAGGAGAGACATGGTGGGGAGGGGTGAGAAGGGTGCGCGACGATGCCTATTTGAGGACTGGGAGAGAGACGCGAGATTACCGAGAGATCATCACTCGTTTGCGGGCATCCGGAGACTCGCGAAACTTCCCGCCATACTCATAATTCTCTCTTCATATAGCCGTATGCCTATTACATATCCATAAAACACTGTGATATAACCGCGCTCGGATCGGATCGCTTTCTCACTGCAATCGAACCGCTCCAGGGTTCGTTTCAATCGAGCCGAGACCACCTCATTCAAGCGATCTCGGAGCGATTACTTTGGCGCGGAACAGAGCGCGATTGCCCTGTTCACATATGCCAATCGAACCGCGATAACTGGGCAAACGAGATACGTTCCGAAACAAAAGTGTAGGTGTGAAAGCACCCTTAGGTTCGTTTATGGTTCTGCATATTTGTGTATTTAAACAACATTTTAGAAAACTTGCATTACTAAAATGTTTGCTATTCTTAATGCAATAATCACTCATCTGTAATAGTAACTATTAGTTAATGTTTTTTTGTTCACTTGCAGCATCTTGTTTAACCCTGCACTCTCTGTCCTTCAGCTGTTGTTGACTGACAGGCCTAGTAAAGGTATTAGGTGTCATTGCATTTTGATCATCTGCCCTCTCCATGATTATATCAGGCCGTATTGCAAACACAGCTCTGATTTCGAGGAGCCGTCAGTAAGTGTGTTTTCTATTTCTCTTCCTCTTGACATTTTGAACATTAGAAATCACATTTGAGGGGAATGACAATCGTGCAGGGCATGTAAAATACAACACTGGTGTATTTGTTTTTTTTTCTACTGCAAAACTTATTACGAGGTTCATTCACTTTACTTACAGGGCGGTGCTTCAGACGGCAGCATTGGAGAAAATGGATTTTGCCAATATACTCAACAAACAACTGAGTGTTCATTTGGTCTAGTTGAAAGTTACTCATGTTTGTTTGGTCCAACTGGTTTAATAATGAAGACCCAGAGACTTGAAAACTACACCAATGAAGACGAGGATGGAGATTTACACTGAGTTACGGTTGAAATTAGGGAGAAACTTTTTTTTTTTGCCAGTTTGGTTTCATTTACTCAAATTTACATATTATTTTTTTTTACTTATCTTTTATTTGTCCATCATTCAACATGTACTAAGTGTTATTATATGTACTTAATTTAATATCACAATTGCATTTTACAAAACAACAAGCAGAATAATTATTTTTAGTTTTCAGTTACTAGTATTTACTATCTATTGACAGCTTGATTTTGTTTCTGTTTTCTTAATTTGGTCACACTTTATTTTAATGTACAATTCACGCTACTAACAAATCATTATCAAGCCATTAAGTAATATTTTAGCTCAATAAATTACTAATTTACTAATACTAATTTGAAGGCAAAGCAGTGGTGCAGGAGGTAGTGATGTCGCCTCACAGCAAGAAGGTCGCTGGTTCGAGCCTCGGCTCAGTTGGCATTTCTTTGTGGAGTTTGCATGTTCTCCCTGCCTTCGCGTGGCTTTCCAACGGGTGCTCTGGTTTCCCCCACAGTCCAAAGACATGCGGTACAGGTGAATTGGGTAGGCTAAGTGGTGTATGAGTGTGTGTGTGAATGTGTGTGTGGATGTTTCCCGAAGATGGGTTCGGCTGGAAGGGCATCCGCTGGGTAGAAACTTGCTGGATAAGTTGGCGGTTCATTCCGCTGTGGCAACCCCGGATTAATAAAGGGTCTGGACCCGGATTAATAAACCACAGGAAAATTAATAAATGAATAAGACTAATGTTTTGCTTATCAAATGTTAGTACTGAAGCTAGTTGGGTTTAGGTATCCGCTTGTTAAGTATGACGTCATGCGAAGCGGCTTCCAGGTCTAGTCTCAATATATGCTTATAATACATGTTTACAAAGTACTGTAATACTTTCTAAAACCACAATCGCAATATACAGTTGAAGTCAGAATTATTAGCCCCCTTTTGCATTTTTTTTTCCTTTTCAAATATTTCCCAAAGTATATTTAACAGAGCAAGGAAATTTTCACAGTGTGTCTGATAATATTTTTTCTTCTGGAGAAAGTCTTATTTGTTTTATTTCGGCTAGAATAAAAGCAGTTTTAAATTTTTTTAAAACCATTTTAAGGTCAAAACTATTAGCCCCTTAAAGCTATATTTTTTCGATTGCTACAGAACAAACCACCATTATACAATGACCTAATTACCCTAACCTGCCTAGGTAACCTAGTTAAGCCTTTAAATGTCACTTTAAGCTGTATAGAAGTGTCTAGAAAAATATCTAGTCAAATATTATTTACTGTCATCATGGAAAAGATAAAATATATCAGTTATTAGAGATGAGTTATTAAAACTATTATGTTTAGAAATGTTTATAAAAAAACCTGTTCTCCATTAAACAGAAATGTGAGGAAAAAAACAAACAAGGGGGCTAATAATTCTGACTTTAACTGTATATATCTATGCCTGATGGCCAGAAACGGATTTATTTTTTTTTAACTGTTCAAATATTGGTATTTGTGATGCAGCAAGTCCAGAAACTGTTGTGTACACCTTGATTTGATATAAAATTCACTTAAGTGATATAACTACAGGGGTCAGAAAGAAATATTTTCTCAATTCAAATGAGTAGCTGCTTGGACCAGGTTAGTGGTGTGAATTGTTTCTAAAACTAAAGTGTTACCTTAATCTTAATTTCTTAATTCATACCATTTTTTCCATTCGTTTGGGGTTTTGTTAATGGGAAGAGTAATAGGTTTGCCAAAATGTGTCTTTATTGAAATTGTAATATTTCAGCCTCACTTCCTTTCATGACTTTAAAATGGGAACCAAAAAGTGGTGACCCTCAAGACCTAAAGTACAAAAAAGACAGCTGAAACCTGTTTAAAATGCAGTATTTAGTCTCAGTGCCATTAAAATCATACTTTTTTTTGTTAACAGGCTTTCATTTTGTTGGCAAGGCTTCAAGCCGTGCAAATAATTTAACACTAAAGCTGCGGTCACATTAGAGTTTGAGCATATTCTGTTGTGCGGCATTGGGAAAAGGGGCGGGATTAAACAAGCTTATTGGACATTTAAAAAAGCGAGCGATTGGTCCATGTTTGAAATTTCAGTCCAGAGAGGTCATGTTTTGATCCTCGATTGGTCTCACGCAGTCAAGTGATGCGATTTTGCAGGTCAGAGTTCACCAAGCTTGAACCTTGCACCGCAGCAACCTGCGAAACTTGACGCATGACCCTGCGTTTCCGGTCTAACGCATTCGCGTGCGTATAAATGAGGAAAAGGCCAGTGTGACCGCAGCTTAATTCAGACTGCTTTTAATTGGGTGTAGGAAAGTCTTGATAAAAACAAAACACTATTGGCTGTTTTAAAGGGGAGGAGCTACACAATGCCCCACCCTCTCTTCATATTTCCAATGAGATCACGTCAAGCATCAAATAAAAATGCTAATTTCAAAGCACTTTCAAGGGACCTTCAATGCATTTAACTGTTCCATAACAACATCTTAACACAGATGATGGATCAGATCTCCAAAATAAACGCGACAGACAGCCTTTTTAAAGAAGGCAACGGTGCAAGTTGACCATGCACATATACATTTGATAGAGGCGATTAAGAAATATGCAGTCTAATGTTTGCACCCGCGTGGCGTCGGGGAACATTAAGCAAGCCCGTGTAGTCTTGCATGATAAAGTTTATTGTCTTCGCCTTGTAGATGAGACATTTGCTGCTCATCCCTCCCCCTCCTTTAAAGTGCTTTGCGACTCGTCCTTTATGAATAGCAATATATTTGCAATAATAGAGGCTGTGCGAAGAAATGAAGCGTAGTGGGGGAAGTGTGAGATATGGGCCAATACTGCTAAACACAACAGCAGTTCTCCAGTGCGCACACATTCAGGCAACGCAACCAACTCAAGGACATATAGAGCAATCGCACGGCCACGCTGCTCTATTACAGTCATTACTGTAACAGCGCTGGAAAACTGTCATTTGGGATGTCAGTCATCTGGAATGTGATTTGGCTCTGGTAATTTGTACTGACGTTTTCACACGCTGGGGTTTCAGAGGTGATCTCGTCTCAAACTGAGCTCGGGTTTGCAATCAAATGTCAGGAGGCTTTGAGATTAACTTTGCATCAAGTTCTAGTCAACGTGATAATGCTCTGAGTGTATTTCTCTGTACGTCTCCAGGAAGACAACATTGATATAAAACCAGCGAAACAAAACTTTTCTTTCTAAATTAAGACGGAGGTAGGGATTTTAACCAAAAATAATGTTAACACAGCAAAAAAGGCTTTTCCCACTTAGAGTTTTTGACTTGTTTCTAGTCGACACTTCTAAAAATTCCTAAGAAGTAAGGCTGCACGATATGGGAAAAATCTGACATTGCGATAATTTGTATTTCTGCACTATATATTGCGATCTGAATACAATTTCACCAGATAACTTAAACAGCTTTACTTGGAAAGAAGTCTATATTCTAGATTGATTGAGGTCATTTTGAAGAGGAGTGTGTCACCAGCGATCTAGCTACTGCAGATCACTGAAGAACTACAACTCTGCCACCAAATGGACTACAAATCACAGCATGCACCGCGCGCACACACCATTAATCCCCAGGATTGGTTGATTAATGAATGGATAGATGGATGGATGGATGGATGCATGGATGGATGATTGGATGGATGGATTGGTTTATTGATGTTGGGATGGATGGATGGATTGGTTGGTTGTTTTATTGATGATTGAATGCATGTATGGAGGGTTGGATAGATTAGTTGATGGATGGATGGATGAATTGGTTTGTTGATGGCTGGATGGATGGATGGATGGATTGGTTTATTGATGGATGGATGGATGGATGGATGGATGAATGGATGGATAAATGTATGGATAGTTGGATGAATGGATGATTGGAGGGATTTATGGAACTACAACTCTGCCACCAAATGGACTACAAATCACAGCATGCACCGCACACATACACCATTAATCCCCAGCATTGGTTGATTAATGGTTGGGTGGATGGATGGATGATTAAAAGGATGGATTGGTTTATTGATGGTTGAATGAATTTATGGATGCTTGGATG